>NW_017306481.1:1040964-1043791 GCF_000935625.1 Nanorana parkeri
CCTTTCCTTTTTCCTTTTGGATATTTTTTATAGCTTTTATTGCAAGTACACTTTTTTCCTTCCTTTTTTCTTTCCACTTACTTTGAAACAATGTCACAAAATTACAATTCCTTTTGTAAATAGCTTCACCGTAACTTTAGTGTCTATATAAAAGGTTAAAAAAAAGCAGAATAAAAATTGTACTTGCAAGAACAAACTAACCCATCATGTGGGTGTGATGTGTGGTGCGTCAAATATGCAGACAAGCTGCATGTTTCTGCAGCGAACTGGATGGCACCACAGCACAGTGTGCAGTTGTGTGGAGACTTGAATGAAGTATACATATTGTACACTCTCAATTCATTTAAAAAAAAAAAAAGTTTAATGTGCAGAATGTGTGATGTGCTGAAACATCTTATCACACCACCCCTTGCTGGACCTCACTAGGAAGCACACTAGCCACCACAATGAAACTCAAGGTTTTAGCATGCGGATTAGTGTGCTCAAGCCTTTTGTATACCTTATGAAAGTGCAAATAACAAACAAATGTGGCACTCAGTGTATATAGAATAATAATATATGGAATACATAAAATAAGATGTAAAATTCATAAATCTCACCATAAACAGTGTAAACTTTATTACATTCAGTTTGTTGTGCCAATGTGCTCTAAAAGTCATCCAATCCAATGTGATACTATGTTCAAAAGCATTGGTCTGTGCTCAAACATTTTTGGACATAATCCAATCCAGTTCAAATCATATCAGGAATGAATCCTGTTCATGTGGGGCAGGCAGGACACCATTAGATTGTAGAACAGAAGCCATATGAGGAAGTGTGCACTATGGAATGTTTTCTATTTTATCCATGATCGGATACAGAGGTGATTGGTGATACAACTTTGGATCCGGACCTGACTGAGTGATGATGGATTTTAGTGTAGGCACAGCCCCAAGCTCACTCCTGTGATGGAGTACAATCTCAAGTTTAGTTTACTAATTTGTATTGAGAGTGTAGTCTATCACTGGAGTGAGCTTGGAGTGGTGGCTACTTTACAACACGCACAGGGACCATGGGGAACAAAAGAAGCCACCCTCCATGGAGCTCTGTATGCTGATGTGAAATCATCTTACATTCATTAGTTAAATAAACATATTTTCATTATACTTACAATTTCTTGGTTTCCACTTCCTTGTTCTCTTTGGCAAACGTGATGTCATGTGCCCAAGTGTTGCATCCTAGGAATGTTACATCAGCAGAGCACTGATCTCATGGAAAGGCATTTTCCTCCCCTGAGATGATGTGCATGGTCACATGTCCTAGTCACATGTGCCAGAGTTCCACGAAGTAAAGGGAGATGGATTAATCTGCCCTAAAAATGACCTCTGGGAAGAATGGAGAGGAAAAGAAAAATAAGGTCAGCAAAAAATCATGCAATTATCTAGAAGTATCTATTTGTAGATTGCCATCACTAAACATTTCTAAAGGAGCCTTTATTATTTTGAAGATATGAATAAAGTTCCTCTTTAAGATATAGATTACAACAGGGCTCAAAATGTCAGGCCCTGAGCTAGTAGCCAGGCCTTAAGAGTTACTCGCCACCAGTTGCCCCACATAACCCCTAGCCTGCCCCAGCCTTAACTCCACCAGGTCAGCAGTGTGACGCAAAGCACAGAGATCAGTAACAACACAGAGGGCAGATGTCAGTGGTGTAATGCCGAGTACAGAGGTCAGCGGTGTGACGCAGAGTACATAGGTCAGTAATGTAACACACAGTGCAGAGGTCAGTAATGGAACACACAGTACAGAGGTCACTAATGAAATGCACCGTACAGATGTCAGTAATGTAACGCACAGTACAGAAGTCAGTAATACACAGTGCAGAGGTCAGTAATGTAATGCACAGTGCAGAGGTCAGTAATGTAACGCACAGTGCAGTGGTCAGTAATGTAACGCACAGTGCAGAAGTCAGTAATGTAACGCACAGTGCAGAGGTCAGTAATGTAATGCACAGTGCAGAAGTCAGTAATGTAATGCAGAGTACATAGGTCAGTAATGTAACGCACAGTGCAGAGATCACTAATGAAATGCACCGTACAGATGTCAGTAATGTAATGCACAGTGCAGAGGTCAGTAATGTAATGCACAGTGCAGAGGTCAGTAATGTAACGCACTGTGCAGAGGTCACTAATGTAATGCACAATGCAGAGGTCAGTAATGTAATGCACAATGCAGAGGTCAGTAATCTAATGCACAGTGCAGAAGTCAGTAATGTAATGCACAGTGCAGAAGTCAGTAATGTAATGCAGATTACATAGGTCAGTAATGTAACGCACAGTGCAGAGGTCAGTAATGGAACACACAGTACAGAGGTCACTAATGAAATGCACTGTACAGATGTCTGTAATGTAACGCACAGTGCAGAAGTCAGTAATGTAACGCACAGTGCAGAAGTCAGTAATGTAATGCACAGTGCCGAGGTCAGTAATGTAATGCACAGTGCAGAAGTCAGTAATGTAATGCACAGTGCAGAGGTCAGTAATGTAATGCACAGTGCAGAGGTCAGTAATGTAATGCACAGTGCAGAGGTCAGTAATGTAATGCACAGTGCAGAGGTCAGTAATGTATTGCACAGTGCAGAGGTCAGTAATGTAATGCACAGTGCAGAGGTCAGTAGTGTAATACACAGTGCAGAGGTCAGTAATGTACCGCACAGTGCAGAAGTCAGTAATGTAACTCACAGTACAAAGTTCAGTAATGCACGGAGGTCAGCAGTGTAAGGCAGAAAGAACAGGGACTTACAGTGCACATAGCTGATCTGATTAGGTGCTCTCTTCCTCTCCTGGTG
>NW_017306481.1:1043866-1065097 GCF_000935625.1 Nanorana parkeri
CCCTCCCGATTTATTTCTACACGCCCCCACGCAATTTTCATTTGCCAATTGTGAGGGGGCTAGCGGAAATTTTGTGCACTGGATAACAATATGGGTTTTTTTTATTCCTTTGTTTATAAAAGTCAGTATGATGTGATGCCGTGCTATCAGCATTGAAGAAAATAAAATCAGGTGTTATCTTCAATCCATCTCTCTCCTGCATCCTAAACAGTGCAATAATTCCTTCCTCATATGCAGAAAGATTGAACATTTTGTGAGATGATGTCTTCTGGGTTCTTCCCACCACAAGAGCTAAAATGTTTTCTATACACATTACATTGATGACAGCGTTCCTTTCTGAGGCAACAGCAATCTATTTTATGATCAGCAACATTGTTTTCCCGAACCATTCTCAGTTGGTCGGGTGCTTTGTTTTCAGTTAATGGCTGTGCTTATCTATAAATGCCACTCATTTGTTCAGATGGATTATACAATTAATCATGTGGAACAAAGTGCATTAAGCAGTGAGTTTGTTACTGAAAAGGATAGTCTGTTAATTGACAATAATATCAGCAGGAGAGACTTGTATTCAGAAAAGCTGCTCAGGGATTTGTGCTTGTCTTTTCTAGAAGCCCAACAATAAAATGGTTCATTATTACACACAGAATTAAATAACGATCAACATTCGCACTTTTGTTTCTGCTGACTTTTGTTGGGGGAAAAAAAGTAAATGTCTTAAATGAATAACTTTCAAGTACTTTCAGACCTTGCTGGTTTATTTTTCTATGGAATGTGCACTCAAGTACCTTAAAGTAGTATTAAACTTTTTTTCAATAATGAATCCGGATCAAACAAATATGCATTGCTTTACATTTTTTACCCAAACATTTCCAATATCATGTTTCTAAACTGCTGCTTCCAAGTCTCTCAGCTCAGCTTCCCTGAACTTCCTGTCCAGTACAAGGGACAGAACAGCAACTGTTCATCTACTAGCTTGGAGAAGGGAGGACACAGGAGAGGGGACCAGCGGGGATGGGAGTAGCTTGATTTGCTGTGTCTGTGTGTTTGTGGAGACACACACATCTTACTAGCACACACAGCTTACTAGCACACACAAGGGTGACTGCATAGCACTCTGTTTGAGAAAGAAACAAGTCAGGACCAGTGCTCAGGGGACCAGCTGATTCTGCAGAAAGCTAAAACTTTTGAACATCAAGGAGCCTCCATCCATTGTAAGTGAACAAATGTATCTTATTTGTGTATCACTCGGCTGTAGATACTCAAATCATCTCTGAGTTGGTGCTGACACTGTCCTTCCTTCTGGGGGGTGGCTACTTTTGTCCCCCATGGTTCCTGTGAGTGTTGTAAAGTAGCCACCGCTCCAAGCTTACTCCCGTGATGGACTATAAATTCAATACAAATTAGCTAACTAAACATGAGATTGTAGTCCACCACGGACACACACCCTCCAGTAGGAAGGACAGTGTCAGCACCCATTCAGAGATGATTTGAGGATCTACAGCCGAGTGATACACAAATAAGATACATTGTTGTTAATAGTTAAGGTACTTAAATGTATTTTTAAGATTTGACTCCTGAGTTTAGTGTCACATTAACTTCATTAACATACAATGCATAAAACAGGGTTGTAATCCTTTAACCCCCCCACAGCCCCTCCTAACATAACAAGGAAGGAGACGCAAGTAAAAATTTTAACTCTTAAGAAGCCAAGCCTAACCAAAGAAAAGCAATTTAAACTGCAATTTAAAAAAAAAAGATAGCTTATGAATGGGAACATGTAACAAGTATAAAATATGTGTTATCATAATTTGGCTGCAAAAGTGGAAATACACTTTAACCAGTTGACATCTGCGGTGTTAAACCCCCTTCCCATCTAGGCCATTTTTCAGTATTCAGCGCTGCGGTACTTTGACTGACATTTATTCCGTCATGCAGCGCTGTACTGAAATCAATTTTATAACTACAGCAGTGCCGTCCGTCCTTTTTTTTTACAACGGGCGGATGGCATGTACTTCAATATGTATCTATTTAAATGGAGTTCCGCTTTAACTGGTCACTGATTCATTGTTTGTTAATTGATTATTGGTGATAAAGAATTCAACAAAACCTTATTAAAGGAGAACTATGGGGTCAGGGCTTTTCCCCATAGTTCTCCTAAGGGTAAGGGAAGGGCAGAAACTAGCGTCCTCCCATCACCCAAAGCTCAGTATAGCTCGCGGTATACTGAGACACCGCAGCCGCGACCGATCCCGACATTACTGTGGAGATCGATCCAGCTGCGTGATTGACAGCTGGCTCTGCCTATCTAGAGGCAGAGCCAGCTGTACCCGCCCCCTCCCCGTCCGTTCTGCCAGTCAGCGCTGGAGGATCAGACAGGGGAGGGTGGAATCCCTGCAGGGAGCCATAAGTGACAGTCACGGCTCCCTGCAGGGATAGATAGAGAAGTGAGCGAGCGACGGTATGTGTTCGCTCACTTCCCGATCTACGGAGCCGACCTGTGACAGTTTCATTGTCACAGGTCGGCTAGAACTATGAGGTGAGTGATTTTCACTCACCTCATAGTTCTCCTTTAAACATTAAATAAAATAAAGTGAATATTAGGAAAGAATGAGCACCGTTGTGGAGGTCTAACATCTGATTGCCAAAATCTAACATCTTCATTTTACAAACTGTTGTAAAATAACCGTACCCCTATCGGTGAAGACAGTGCACTGAGCCACCAAGCGTCATCTCTTCTTATGACAAACCACCTTAAATAGAGCTCCAGGTTACTAACTACCGGAAGGATATAAAAGACTCGGCACATTAGCCGTGTGGCCTAAATGACCACCAGGCAAGAAATAGTTCCCAGCTTCCCACTCCCTCCATGGCTGTAATATTATTTCTCATTGAGAATCAGAACACTGTGACTGACTATGCACAGACCAGGTATGGCATTCTTTCTGGGGTTTATCTCCATTCAAAGATGCAAGGCTGACTGCTGTATGGGTTAGTATGAATGAACCGCATTAGCATAGAATTTCAGGGTGCAGCAAGCTCACAGCTCTCTTACTATGGGGGTATCTGCTCATATGTTCAGGCTGTCAGGCTGCTAATCATTAGACATGTGCACAGCATAAAAATTAGTTTCGGACGAAACAAATGAAAAATAAAAAACATTTTCATTTGTTTCGTTACAAAACAAATAATTACAGTATGCTGTTTCGGATTCGAAGCAAAGAAACCTCCGAAAACCACACATTTAAACAGCAGAACACAGGGCAGTGCCATGCATGTCGCTATCTTGGTGGCGGAGCGCATGATGTTACAAGACGCCATCCACATGTATGGTAGGTTTGCCACCTGTCCGGTTTTCAACCGGACAGTACGGTTTTGGCATCTTGTGTCCGGTTTTCCGGCCACCGTAGCCCCGTACACGAGATGTCACAAGTTCAGGCAGACAGGGGCAGCCCCTGGGTCCTAGAGAGGAATGCGTGAAGGAGGACCTTCTGCTGTGGTGTGTGAGCACAATCCCGGGAGAGCGTGCGGCTGTCTGTGAGGCTAGAGGTACGTGTTTTAAGGGGTTAATCCGGGCCGGTACTGGTGTGTTATACAGACAGTGCCCGATAGTCTCTGAACTGTCACAGCACTGTCTCCTGTCCCGTTGGAGCTGCGGAAATCTGGTCACCTTATTCTTTACAGGTTCTGACAGCAATAGCTAAAATCAGCATAAGAATTACTCACTATCTCCCCCCTCCCTCCTCTGGTTTGTTAGTATTGCACATAAAAGACGCCCCCATTAAAAAATGCCACAGGTAACCAGTGACATGTTGTGTGGGGGCGTCTTTTATGTGCTATAGTACATATCACCTAAAACAGATGTCCAGATTCCATGTTAGTGCAACATCCATTTTATTGATAGTTGTCATTCAATCGACAAGCGCTTTTGGGGCCGCGCAGGGTCCGCTTCATCAGGCTCAGAAATGCGCTTGTCGTTTGAATGACAACTATCAATAAAATGGATTTGTACTATAAATGTACCGATACTAGTATCAGTGCCGATACCGAGTATTTGGGCGAGTACTCGTCCAAATGCTCCAATACCTTCCCCGATACCAGAACTTCGGGTCAGAGGGAGATCTCTCTCCGACCAGCAGTGCCAAGGGACCATGGAGCCGGCAGAGGCGTCCCGAGGTGGGGTGACACCCTGCAGTGACGTCATCGCGCACATGCGTGATGATGTCATGTGTGGTGTGGAGGGGACGTCACCTGGTGGGATAAGGTATGCCCGGGTCCACTCCTCTCTCTCGAGCAAGTGTCGGGCTCTTGGTCCTTGACCGAGTGCCCGACTTTTCGGGGGGTGGGGGGCGGTGACACCAAAATGATTGATTCACCCTGGTGCGCAAGGCCGGTGCTAGGGTTCTTGCCTACACAGGCAAGAATCATTTTGCGCCTCCCCCCCGTCCCCGACCCCCTATAAAAACAGGGCAAAACTGGCCGGGGACTGCCTGAGGTTCCGCGCATGTCGGGATCCTCTGGCAGTCGCCGGCCAGCTAAATTAGGACCCCACCTGGAGCTCCTCCCACTGGACCAGCGCTGACTCGCCGCTGCTCTCCCGCACCGAAGGTAAGTGAAAGAAAAAAACATAGCGCAAACATCAGGGCATTTTGACAAGTACTTGTAACGTGAGTCATGACGTTCCGGCCAACTTCCTGATTCGTCAGGAAGCCAGGCTGCCTAGAAAAAAGTGGTTAGGAAGCTGGCTTGAATCAGGAGGCGGGTTTACATCATGACTCACCGCCCGTCTTCTTGATTGGTCAGGAAGCCAGCCAGCCTCTGAAGTCGGTGTTCTTTCACTGGAACACCGGCTTGACAGGCAATCAGGAAGCCGGGCAATGGGTCATGACCTGCCGCCCGACTTTCTGATAAATCGGGCGGCAGGTCATGACCCATTGCACTGGTATCGGCATTTGGTACTCGTACCCTATACTGAAAAAATTGTAATTTGCACTAACGTGGAATCTTGGTGCTGGTGACATCTGTATATGAGTTCTTTTGTGAGCGGCGCCATACGCAGTCATTACGAGCACCCGTTACTTTTGGGATATTCGGTAAAGAGGGCGACAAGGTATATGGATGCTGCTTTGTATAGTACATATCTGGGGACCTGTGGCACACTGGCATCTTTGTGATTACCTCCAATGTTATTTAATCACAAAATACATGCATAGTGTATACTTTACCAAAAAATTGCCGCAAGGCGCTACAGTGTTCGGGTTTGGCTTGAAGAAAAGGTGGCAACCCTAATGTATGGGCACCACCATCTTGGCATATACATCTAGATGGTGTCGCCCATACATGCGGATGGCGCCACCCGACACCATGCATGCATATCCATATTCATTTTGTTCAAAAAAACTGGCACACCTTTTCTAGTTAATAACTTAACCACTTCCAGCGGGTTCACATAAATGTATGTCATCCACTGGAAGTGCTTACACCAAGAACACGGCTGCTGTTGCAGCCATGTTTTTGGTACCATTTTAAACAGCGATTGCTGTTTAAATACAAGCGATCTGTCACCTGTACAGGTGACGGTGACCGATCAAAAGTATGAACTTATCGAGTTGTGGGACCGCATGACTTCCGGTTTCCTCAGAACTACGATATTTGCACACAAAACATGTTGTGCACGAGCGCAATCCACGGCATTGCCCTATACACATAGACCCCAGCAATAAAGTAATAAAATGATCTAGGATGACAGTAAGCCAGCACGTTCTTTATATCAGGTGCCCCACTCAAGCGGCGGCCATATTGAGTGGGGCACCGGAGATAAAGAACGTGCTGCCGCCATCGGCTTCCCGGGCTTCACTGTGCCATGTGTGAGCCCAGGACCGGCGTGGCGGGTCTCCCCTGATAGATCGGAGAAGAGTTCATCTCCTCCGATCACTGTCCCGGAAGTGATATGCATTACATCACTTCCGGTGTCACTGGCCACAGTCTCCGGCTCCTAGAGCCAGAAGAAGAAGCTGATGAAGCAGATCTCTGCTTCGTCAGCTTCTTTGGGGTCCCTAGGTGACATTAGGGGTTACATGTTATATATCGTCACGAACGTCGAAGAGAGAGCAATATTTCTAGGCCCATCAATCACTGTTAGCACTAAACTGATGAATCATAAAAGCTTTTAAAACGTCGCCTATAGGAAATTTTGGTTGTGACGTGTGCACGGCCCAAACCCGATGTACGTCAATCACAGGTGACTATACACAAGTCTGAACCGAGCTTGGGTGTCACAAGGACGTGGCGATACCACTCTCTGCCTCGCCCTGCACAGATATTTCCCAGCTCGCGGGACACAATCTCAGGCCAGCAGACTGAGAGCAATCGTCACCAGGGTTGGTTAACTCCGCAGTTAACCCTTTGTCCACAACGTTCACTGCCACCATGTGTTTTTCGTAACGGAACCACAGACCGTGCCCAGCAAATGCTGAGACAATTTAAACACTTAAACAATGCCTGTGATACGGCTGTCCTCTCCGACAGGAATATGACAGGATTCACTATACAGTAGCTCTCTTCACAGAGACAAGGATACTTTAAGTTCGTATTTAGAGTTTAGAGATAAGCTTAACAATTTTTAAGATCGTCCTTTAATAAAAGAAACGGTGCAGAAAATATACAGAAAAAGATTTAATAAAAAGAGACAAAATATATATACACAACAGTAGAATAAAAGGGAATAAAAGTGAATACTCAACAGTCCTGGGTTTAGGAGTTCTGACAGAGTTCAGAGTTGTATAAACAAAAGAGAAGTCTGCAGGGCTCTTCTTCAAGCAAGCTTTCAGCAGAGGATGTCCAGAGATTAAAGGGGAACTCTTCTGCGATGTTAAGACTTCTTAATTCCTAGTTGATGTTTTAAAACCCAAGAGCCATCTCTAGTCGCCTAGACAGAATATTCTATAAGCCCTTTTGGAGGGTGTCCCGGAGTCGGCCATTAGGGCAGGGCTGTGGAGGGACAGCAGGGAAGAGGATAACCCTTAATTTTACATTATCCCCGCCCAATTCCAAATTATGAAATGTAGCTGATTTATGACTTTTGGGTGAATGCGGGGTCGTCACCTCTACCAGACCTGCTTGTTTATATTAACTTGTCCACTGGTAATAGATGAGTGCTTGGTGCCATGCCTTTAATTAGGGACAGCTATAAAAGGCTTAGGAGTTTTGGGACTCACTTCTGCTAGGGGGCAGTAAAAGATCACAGCCAGATAGCAGATCTCTGTTCTGTGGAGTGTGGAAGGCCTGGCAAATGACTAAATGAAGGCCTGCATTTGCTCTGACTGGCGGACAAAAGAATTCTATTATTTAATATTCAGACTCAGACCCCCATTATCGTCACATTGGTTATTGTAGTTTTTTTTGCGTTTAAATGGACGCACGCAATTTTAAGGCTTGACATGTTTGGTATCTATTTACCCGGTGTGACCCCATATTTTATATTTTACCAAAAAAATTGGGCATTATATTCTATTTCTGTGCACAACATTTCATTTTAGTTTATTTTATCCTAAAAAATACTGGTTTGATAAACATTTGCGCAAATACTGTGTGACATAAAAAAATTGCAACTAGCAACTCTGGTTTCAGAAAATATAAAATTGTTTGGGGGTCTGAAGCTATTCTCTAGCCACAAATTCAAATGTTATCATGTGTGTGCAAATGTAAGAAATTGCTCTGGGCATCAAGTGGTTAAAGCAAAATTTCAGCCGCCTAAACATTAAGGGCAAAATGTTGAAAAGTGCCATCTTTCGGCCAAAATTGCAGTGCATCCTTAGTTTCTCTCCTCCCCGATGTGCTCTGTTCTGTGTCCTCTCTGACACAGTGCAGTGTCCAGCGTGGAGGAGAAAAACTGAGGAGAGCGTGTCACAAGAGGCTGAGCTCTTCTCCCGCACCGCCGCGCTCAGCCTCCGGTAACAGATCAGTAGAACGGTGTGTGGACAGAGACAGCTTTCAGCTGTCACAGGAGGGCAAGCCGGTGGTGAGCAGGAGGAGTCAGTTGTCAAATGAGACCGAGCTCTCCTTCCTCCACCGCCGGCTCAACCTCCTGTGACAGCCAATCCAGGATGGAGAGCGGGTACAAACAGTCAGCAATCAGTGATCGCTGGCTGTCTGTAAATAACTGGACATAGTATGAGTTACTATGTACCAGTTATGAATTATTAGGAAGTGATCTACTTCACTTCCTGTTCATTCATAATTGTGTACATAGTAAACATACTATCTCCACAATCTATGAATGAACAGGAACACTCGGTACAGTATAGAGCCTTGGTTCTCAACTGGTGGGTCGTGACCCAAAAGTGGGTCGCGACCCTGTGTTCAGTGGGTCCCCATGTGCCTTCCACTTTTCTAGGGGCGAGGCTTATCAGCCTCCCTCTTGCGCAGCACTGTCAGTTCTCGTGCCATTCAAAATATGCTGCACAGTGCCGAGTGTCAGCTTGAGGTGGGATGGGATGGGGCTATGGCTGGGAGGGAGCTCCATTCATATGTGCATTACTTACAGCTCCCTCGTGTGCCCTGTAGAGGTGCCTGGACCGGAGTGACGTCACATTCTGGCTCCCGACAACTCTACAGGGTACACAAGGGAGCTGTACAAGCAATGCACATATTGATGGAGCTCTGTCACAGCACAGCAGCCCACACTGGGACCCCAGCTGAGGATCCACTCCAGTTCTCATAAGGTAGGCAGACTGGGTAGACCTTAAAAAAAAAAAAGAACAAAAATATATTTTTTGGGGAGTGTATGTGTGAGATTGTGTCTGTGGTTGTGTGTTTTGAGGGCCCATTCACACTAGTACAGTGCGTTAATCGCATAGTCCTGTGCGATTAACTCACTGTACCACGCAATCGCACCTACCACGCGTTCTGGTGTGAGAAGTGCACTGCATTGCCATTCATTTGAATGGCACCTCAAACGCACCTCCCACCCACAGTTCTATTGCCCGCATCGGAACGCACAGTGCAACTTGAGTCGTGACTTAATGACCAAGGACAAATGTGGGTCCTGAGGTTGCACAGGTTGAGAACCACTGGTCTAGAGGACTCCTGTTCATTTAGTGCCGGGGCTGCAGAAAAAGAGATTGAGACTGCTATTGCCCGCGATATACTGAGAGCGCCGTAGCCGGCCGAATCCCGACAATACTGCCTGGATGCACCCAGCTGCGTAAGTGACAGCTGGCTCTACCTATCTAGTAGACATGTGCGATTCGGCGAGTTTTTGTCGGGTTCTGGCGGTCGTCGTGCGGCGGGACTTTTTTTGTATTGTGGCGGGTCGGCGGGGGCCGTGCATCGTGATTGGCGCTGGATTACATGGATGGAGCCATTTTTTCTTAAATTAAAGGAATGGTCAAAAATTGACTTTGTTTTTTTTTCAATTAAAGGATTTTCTCTAAAAGTATGGTTTGTTTATTTACATTGAATTTAAATACCCCTTACTCATTCACAAGGGGGGGGGGCGGCATCTGGGTGCCCATTAAAGAGGTACCCTGATGCAAATAAGCCCCCCTGCCCGCAGACCCCCACAATCACCGGGTCAGGGTTGTAGGGAAGAGGCCCTTGTCCCCATCGGCATGGGGACACCCTCCCAATGCCGAGGGCACTTGGCCTGGTAAGGTGCAGCCCTAAAGGGCCTGGTAGGGATTTTGGGGGGAACCCCACACACTTTTTGTTTTCCGTTTTAACTTGGTGGGGGTCCCTCCTAACATGCCTACAAGACCTAAAGGGTCTGGTAGCAGACTGCTAACGAATTTAGTCCGAGTCCAAGTCCGAATCCCGAAACAAATTGACTTTCGGACCCGAATCCCGAAATAACGCAAAATCCGAATCAAAACGAAACGAATGTTTTGCCGGTGCACACGTCTACTATCTAGGGGCAAAGGCAGCTGTGCCCGCCCCCACCCCCCTTCCTCTATTCAGTGTTGGAGCATCACAGAGGGGAGCGGGGAGGGGAGTAACCGCTCACTGCAGGGAGATGATCAAGAAGTGAGCGGATCGGCTGCATGTTTCTGCTCTCTTGCCACTCTTCAGCAGAGCCGACCTGTGACAGCTTCTTTGTCACAGGTCGGCTCTAACTATGAGGATGAGTGGAAATCACTCACCTCATAGTTCTCGTTTAACTGTAGAAGTAGCCAACCCTAGTGATGATCGCTCTCAGTCTGCTGGCCTGACATTGTTTCCTGCGGGCTGGAAAATATCTGTGTGGGGTGAGGCTGAGAATGGTATTGTCACACTCTTGTGATGGTTCGGTGGGTTGGAACTGCGTATAATCATGCATTGGTGACGTACAGTGGTTTTGTACCGGCTGTTACCATTACAGGCTCTATTCACATGCATCTGTGTATGCGTAGTCCCACATACCCATGCAGCAGAGGGACTCGTAGGTCCCAATGGAGCACACGTGTGGGGACCTCACTGTACTTGTAGTTCACTATTCACTTCCTCCAGCCCCATACAGTAGGTCCGTAGAGCCTGGGGCTGGGATGTAAACATTCAGGAGTCTGGGCAATGCAACTGTGACACACTGATCACGGCTGCAATGCTTTGAAGTAGGGTTGCACAGATACCAAGTACAGTACTCGGTACAAGTATGAGTACATGTACCAATACGTTTGAGCTCCAAGACTACACTAGAGAAAAATTCTAAAGTTAGGAGGCAGCTGTCATTTGTAAGGAGCACACGGAGCTCCTGGGATTTGTGCATCTCTGTTTTAATGTGTGATTTTGTTTTTATAAATATAAATAAAGGGATGTACAGATACCAGTTTTACGAGTACTGGTACTTGCCAAGTACTTACAAGTACGAGTACTGATACATTTTTGTTTATTGTCATGTGACAGTTTTTCTTAAACAATACAGACTAATGATTTCAGGACAGTGGTGGAGTGCCAGAGCCAGGTCCCCGCTGCAACCCTGGTAGTTCTCATGAAAATGCCAAGTATCGGCACTGGTACTCGAAAAGTATCTGTGCATCCCTACTGTGAAGGCTTGAATGCAAAACATTTAAAAGCACTTTATTCTTTTATCAATGTTGGGTGCTTTTATTAACTCAATCTAATCAAAATGTGGACTATAAGTTTTAACCAACATTATTTATTGGCAAAATCATCCCACTGAAAAATAAAAGGTTTTAGGATTCTTAATGAAGCTTCAATTTGAAATCCTTGCCTTTGCAGGCTACTGATGTCAGCAATAATTCAATTTTCTATGTTCTGCTTACAAAAATGGAAGGAAGTTTAGTAAGTGTTCCATAGCTGGAAATGACACATGTTCATGGAGATGAACCCAACGTTCATATAGAGCATAGGTGGGTTCAGTTGCTAAGCCTTTGCAAGTCAGCGCTCAGCACTGCTAACTTACTACTCGCAACGGAAGTGAATGTGGCTACAGAGCGCTGAATGCGATGTCAGCGTAATTGGAGAAGGTGGGGACAGAGCGCCAGCGGCGATTGCAACTGTGGGCACACCTGGCAGCGATGGAGAAGGGTGCCTGAGCCCCGATGTGGCAAATCACAATTTGTGGAAACCTACAATTCAGTGTTTTGGTGTACAAGTGTGAGCGAAAAACTTTGTCTGA
Source organism: Nanorana parkeri (assembly GCF_000935625.1). Lineage (NCBI taxonomy): Eukaryota > Metazoa > Chordata > Amphibia > Anura > Dicroglossidae > Nanorana > Nanorana parkeri. Next base: position 1,055,478 of record NW_017306481.1, read on the forward strand.
TAGTAGAAATTGCACTAACTGCCTCCGCCATTTTACTTAGAACTGAAGCGCTGAAGAACAGCTATTCAGCACTTGGCTACGGAACTGAACATGTCTCAGCTCTCCAGCACACTCTGCTAGAGATGGGTAGCTCATGAGCGATCCGGATCTATTGAGCTGCTCCCTCAGAAGAATGAAAGAGCGGTGGCTCAGTAAAAATGAGCGGCGGTTCTTCTGGTCTGTGCTCTGTGGATGGAATGTAGAAGCAGAGAGTGAGACAAGAGAGTAATCGGCTCTTGTAATATGATCCTAGAGTGGGAGCCAGGCTTCTGCCAGCCCCGCCCACCCCTGCAACCAATCACATCTGTGAGAGACGGATCTGAGCGCCCAAGAGACGGATCGACTCAGGAATGATTTGGTTCTTTCGCTCCTTTGCATCTGGCTCTCGATGGATCAGGAATGATAGAGTTCTTCGGCTCCTCGTGCCTTGTCCATGATACTGATTGATATCTGCTCAAAAGGTTCACTCATTCTACACTACAGCATTCCTACAGCAATTCATGTGAATTATAATAATTAGTGTAGCAGGGGAAGCGAGAAGTGTGAGTTGGGGGGGGGGGGGCTGGTGATATAGTGCTCACTTTTATTATAATGCATTGCTGGGATTTGTAGTCCCGCATAGCTGGTGGTATTTTGCATACCTGTATGATGATTATACAGCAATGCAGAATTGCACCAACTATGTAGGACAACAAGTCCCAGCAATGCATTATGGTGTGTGTGTGTGTTTGGGGGGTGTGCAGGTGGTATTTTGCATAGCTGATTTTTATTATAATGTATTGCTGGGACTTGTAGTCCAGCTTAGCTGGTGGTATTCTGCATTGCTGTATGATGATTATACAGCAATGCAAAATAGCTTCAGCTATGTAGTACTACAAGTCCCAGCAATGCATTATAGTGGGTGGGGTGCTACTATAGTAAAAAGAGCGGTGAACCATGAGCCATTTAAAAGATCCGGATCTTTTCAGTGAGCGATCCGTGGAGGAGCGCTCATGCAGAAGAACCGTTTTGCCCATCTCTACACTCTGCTGCAGCTCCTCCACATCCCTCAGGACCCTTTAGGCTCTAGCCACGTGTTCTTGTGTTGTTCTCCAAGTCACCCAATACCTGAGAGCTTCCTCATTTACTCTTCAACGCTGATTGGCCCACTCCGTGATGACGTAATACCACCGAGCCCACACTAGCTATGTGACCGAAAGCCATATTTGAAAAGGGAAAACATAAACAAGAGCAGAAATGTCAACGAGGGATGTGTTATTGACAAATAAAAATGAACTTTGCTTTAATCGAGTACGATTATACTAAATGAATCATTTAGCCATTTACTGTTTCGCCTGCTCTTTAAGGTATGCCAATTTCCTGCATGGCCGCGCCAGCCTCTCATGACGCGTCCGGTCCCTTAAATATGTCGCCAGTTGGTTGCCTTCAAGTTTCCGTTTCCAAGGCAACCGCGCAGCAAGACGTCACTTCCCGTGCGGTGGTTTCTCTCGTGGAGCTCCTCGTGCTCCTGCAAGGCTCGGAACGGTACCGTTGTGGGGCGGGCTAACTTCAGAGGCCCGCCCCGGAAACACGGACATGGCGGAACCGGCGGGAGTGTCAAGTAGACATGAGAAGAGCCTGGGGCTTCTCACCAGTAAATTCGTGTCCCTCCTGCAGGAGGCGAAAGATGGGGTGCTGGACCTGAAAGTGGTGAGTGACACGTGACGCCGGCCTGTCACACCCCCGGTGTCCCCTACACCTGACAGGCCCACACATGGGCGCCACACTACACGTCCTGCAGCCAGTCCCCGCCGGCCTGACACTGCTCCCCTGTCACACAGGCCCGGCTCAGAATGCATGAGGCAGCATTGTTGTGCACCTTTTCACAAAACATAGTGACCTAATGTACAACCAAGCCCCCTCCCCCCCCCATTACTGGTGCTGCCACATGTATCTGTAATGATGACCATTGCCCACACCAGCTAGTATAAGCCCTCATTCATGCCTGCGCAATATCAAATATGTGTGTTTTGTGTAGTACGTTTCTGCGCCTTTTATGCATGTACAGAGTTGCACGTTTTTGCGAGCAGATCATGACACATTGATGTGAATGGCCAAATGTGCAAAAATGCAGCAAATGTGCGGATTTGAGCATTTCCATTGAAGTCTATGGGGCCAAGAAGCTGCAGAATTTGCCAAAAAGCAGCTTGTACTGGTTTGTGGCAATACACTCCAGATGTGAGAATGTTCTGGGGGTGTTGCAAAACGCTTGGGGTGAATGAGGGCTAGTGGTTGCAACACTTGAAAAGTTCATTATGCTGCCATGGAGGCTATGTAGCAATAATGATTGTGATTGGTCAGCGTGATTGTGCTGACCAATTAGAGTCCCTTCTGAGCGTTCTTCTGGCATGTCCCTGTAAAAAAAATTAGAGCTTCTCATTGGTCAGCACAGCCATACTGACCAATCACTGCAACCTATTGCAAGCATTATTTTGCTATACAGCCTTTGGGACGGTGTAGTGAAGTTTTGGCAATGTTGTAGTGTTTCAGTTGTAGTGTTTGTGTTAGAAGCCCTGTCACCATTTTTGTGAGCTTTGTAGTTGGTTCCGTAGTATGTTGCCTACAAGGTTGTACGTAATGTTTCCTGCAACACAGTTCAGGGGACGCTAGTGGTGAAGTAAAGACAGAACTGCCACCCAACAGTTAATTCTACACTATTAATATTTCTTTGGGCTTATCTTATTTGCCCACATTAGGTTATTGTGATTTATGGACCCTTCCACATTATACACTGTACAGCTTCTTACATCTCCTCTCCACCTCCAGCCTACTTATGACTATCACTATCAGGGATCATCACTATGCTGGGAGAGCCTTCATTGTCCTGACAAAACTATGCTGCAGTTGAGGATGAGGATCTGGCTGTGCCCGCTGGTATTGTGCACCTGGATCACAAGAGTAACTGCTCAGATTTACAAATCTCTGGGCAGGTAAAATGTTTCATATCGATACAACCCTGCGATCTAATTTTTTTTTTTTTTTTTTTTTAACTGCGGTTATTCTAAATTTTTAGTTTAGAAAAAACACTGCAGTGTTTTTAAAACATGCATTGTTTGTGTGACGCAAAGCAGTTTTTGGAGGCTGAGATGGGTACAATATTTGAATTGTGTCTTCTTCAATATTCAAATGAACCCGATTTGGCCTAAAAATGCCTTTAGAAGATTACTGTCCTGAAAAATGCTGATAAAGAACATAAATGGATTTTCCATTGAATTGAATGGTACAAGTCTGAAGATGTCAGGTAGGGACTCTGTGGTGCTTAGCAGGGTGCACAGTGACCATTTCAGAGGAGGGGGGTTGTAGGCAAATATAATCTATTCTGAAAGTGCTGAGTAAGGGGGAGGAAGGAAAAGATGAGTGCCCTAAAACTGAACTTCCTGTCCTTTCAGGCTGCATTAATACTTCCTTGTGAGTTTACAGGCAATTTTAGAATGTTTTCACTTGCGAATTTTTGTGCATTTTTTTTCAGGTGTATTTAGTCATTTTTGTTTTGGCCAATAGAAAGCTAGTTACTAGAAGTTTTTTTTTTTTTTTCTTCTCCTATTCATTTTCAGGTGGTTTTCAGGCCCTTCCATTGAAGTCTACGGGGCCTAATAACTAAATTCTGCTTCAGAATTGGCTCATGTACCTAACTGAGCTTCAGGTGTCAAGCTGTAGGCGCTCGAGCATTCATATGTGAACAGGCTCAATTTAAAGCATGTGTTGTTTAGCTGTTGAGCATATTGGCGCTTTAGGCCTCAAGCTACAAAATGCTCAGGTGTGAATCTGGGCTCAAGCAACCTGATGTAGATGATGGCTGCTGGATAATTTTCTCATGTAGGAATTTAATCTTGTAGCAGATCATTTCAACCAACTGTTTTAGGTGGAATGTTTTTGGGTCACTTTATTTTTCAGTGTCTTCAGGCACCTGAAGTCCAGGTAATTAATTTTACAGAAATGTATTGTAATTCCCATTTAAAGATCCCCGCCTTGCCCTGTTATGTGGGTGATATTTGGATATCAAATACTTGCGTTATTTGGCAGTCATATACTGTGTCAGTGTTCTGTCTACTGAGCAGTCTGTCATGCTCTGCTTGGCACAGTTGGCTCACACAGTATGGGCTCCCCATGTTCTCATTCTGAACGGCTCTCCTACAGCGATTGCTAATTTATTACAGACTGTCTTACCTAGTGAGGTCTGATTTGCTGTGTGACTAAGGCCGCTTGCAGAATTCAGGAAAACTAGTAAGTGATATTGTCACAAGTTCTAAAGAGCTGGTGGTGTTTATGACAATATACTGATGCATTTGGTTGATTTAAAGACCATGGTTCTCGGTTTAATTGAAGATGTATTCTTAATTTCTTTTTATGGGTAACTGGACGTTGGCCCTTAATAGAGGCCCTACTCAAATGTAAATTTAAAGGTTGACCACTTTTTACAAAAATGTTTCATATCCCAAACCCGCCTAACACTGCTAATGAATGGTGTAAGTGCCCATCAGATGTAAAACATCTGTTCTATCCTGGGGTTCCCTCAGCCTGTATACCATGTGCATGCTCCAGGCCTGAACTTGGACCATAATCAAAGGGCCTATACTTGGCTTCGCCCATGGACTCTACCCAGGCATTATTCTCCACAGCTGGCCCTGGAGTTTTTTTCACTGGCTGGAATATAGGCTGTAGTAGGGCCCTACCAGATGTAATGGCTGCCCAATGTGGGGCAACATGTGAAACATTTTATCTGCATCCAAGGCCCTTTTTTTTTTTTTCCCCGTAGTGTGGGCGGTAGGCAAAAGCGCTTATGTATTTAGTGGCTTACATGTAAACTGGCAGTCAGTCATTTTGGACTCTTTTTCGGCCAGTGTCTGTTTTTGCTGAAATATGTTTGGGCTGTTTGGCCAAAACGAACCTAATCAAAATGCCCATTTTACATGCCAAAATTTATAGTCATGTGATATGTCCAAGTTTACTGTCTTTACTGCAGAGTAGGAGGAGCCTGTGTGATGTGGACACTTCCTGTTGGCTGCTCACCTTTCACATCCCTTGGATAAGGTGCCGGCAGCTGACGTGATAGCGGACTTCAAGTGGTTAAAAGAAGAAAAAAAAAAATCTTTGCTTTGGGGTAGAGTCATTTTCGGTTTTGGGCTGGCAAATTTTTTTAGTTTCGGTCTGAAGATGTCATTTTGGTACATCCCTATTTAAAATGGCTTCTGAGTTAATTTTGTAATGGTTGTGTGCAGGATGGTTTGACATGGCTGCTCCAGGCACCACAGATGTCTGTTTTTCAGCTCAGTCCCTGTGTGATTTAATAAAGCCATTGTACAAGCTTGCCCGCTACAGTTATCTAATGGCTTTCTTGCTAGTAAGGAAAATTAAAAGCAAAGTGTATTTGGTATTGCTGACTTTTTCACGTTGCCCTTTTGAGAATAGTGTGTGTTGAAGATAATGGTCTTTGTGAAAATAGCATGATGTTCTGCAGAGGGGGTCACATTTGATATCTCCCAGCTCAGCAGGAAGTCATCATTACAAGTGTTCAAAATTTGTATGGAATTTACTGCTTTCTCTTAGAGTGTAAAGGTTCACCTTTGTAACAAAGAATGAAAAATGTTTGTAATGGCCTGCTGGATATATGTTTGGCTATAGACTTTATTTCTGTTAATGTGTGTGTGTGTGTGTGTGTGTGTGTGTTTTCTTTGTGTGGATATAAATGAAATTCTAACCCTTCCACCTTCTCTCTAAGCACCTGTTAACACTGGGGCTGTGTGTTAATTGCATGCAATACTTTTGTAATCACACTGCAACACACTGTATTGCTGTACCACACGTTGCAGAGCAGTATATCAAATTGTGGGTGGGAGGTGCGTTTGGGGTCCCATTCAAATGAATGGCAATGCAACACGCCTCCCGCACTGTTAACACATGGACCTGGTGTGAACCGGCCCTAACACTTGAAAGTTATGGTTTATAAATACTTAAGTACATTATTCGCGATGAGACATGAATGTTATTTCAGGATTTTTATTTGGTCTTTCTGTGTAATTATTTCCTTTAAACTTTCAGGCTGCTGATACATTGGCTGTGAGACAGAAAAGGAGAATATATGATATTACCAATGTACTGGAGGGGATCGGTTTGATAGAGAAAAAATCAAAGAACAGCATCCAGTGGAAGTAAGAATTTATTTAGAAGGGGATTTTTTTTTTTTAAATCGTACTGAATGTTGGCAATACTATATTTCTGCCAGGAAATGATCTAAACCAGTGGTTCTCAACCTGTGTAACCTCAGGACCCACATTTGTCCTTGGTCAATAAGTCGCGACCCATGTCACACTGCTATCGAACTTTGGGTGGGAGGTGCATTTGGGATGCCATTGAAATGAATGGCAACGTAACACACCTCCCACACCAGAACTCGTGGTATGTGTGATTGCATGGTACAGTGACATGGGACTGTGTGATTATTGCACTGTATTAGTGTGAACGGGCCCTCAAAAACACTGACACACAAACACAACCACATACACAATCTCACACACTCAAAATTTGTTTTTCTTTCTTTTAGGTCCTCCCAGTCTCCTTACCTTAAAAGAACTGGAGCGGATCCTCAGCCTGGGGTCAAGTGCAGGCTGCTGTGACGGAGCTCCAAATGTGCATTGCTTATACAGCTCCCTTGCACGCTCTGTAGAGGTGCCAGGAGCCAGAATGTGATGTCACTCTAGTCAGGGCACCACTACAGCACACACAAGGAGCTGTAGATATGGATGGAGCTCCCTCACAGCCATAGCCGCAGCCCACTTTGCCTCAAGCTTACACTCGGTGCCAGGCAGCATATTTTGGCGTAAGAACTGACAGTGCTGCGAAAGGCGGAGGCTGAGGAGCATCTCAGCTAGAAAAGTGGAAGGCTAACTGACCCATTGAACATGGGGTCGCGACCCACTTTTGGGTCAGGACCCACCAGTTGAGAACCAAAGATCTAAACCATTTCTGTTTGTATAGTGTTGGAGACATGCTGTGTTCCACATCCTTGTCATTTTTGAGCTTTATTTATTTAATTATATATTTATTTTAGGCATTTTATATAGCGCCATTTACACAGCACTTCATATAATTGTTTTTTTTCAGTCCCTGCCCTCTATGAGCTTACAATCTAAGGTACCTATCTCACATACATACATACAGCAGCAAATTAACCTACCAGCGTGTCTTTAGTGTGGGAGGATACTGGAGTGCGCATGAATTTGACTATCGTGTATTTTTCTTGTTGCTGAACTGATGGTCTTCCTCTCTGCTCTTGTTCAGGGGTGTTGGTGCTGGATGTAACACAAAGGAAATTCTAGAAAGACTGAGGAATCTTAAAACAGAAATCGGAGACCTGGAGTTGAAAGAAAAGGAGCTGGACCAACAGAAAGTGTGGCTGCAGCAGAGCATCAATAATGTTATGGATGATTCAGAAAATAGGCTATATCCTTTTATTAGCTTCTTCAGGAGACTTAATTTCTGTATTATTTGAGAGAAAGGAGTCAAAGTAGACTTTACTGTTATTGTCGTCTATTAAATCAGAATTGGCAAAGAGACCCTGTTCTCTTTGCAACGTCAGGTCCGTTTAGAGGTCTGCTACTTAGTGACACTAACTCGGGAGTTATATCTTAAATACATTTAAGTACCTTAACTATTACCAAAAATGTATCTTATTTGTGTATCACTCGGCTGTAGAGCCTCAAATATTCTCTGAATTGGTGCTGACACTGTCCTCTTGGGAGGGTGGCTACTTTTGTTCCCCATTGTTCTTGTGTGTTGTAAAGTCACCACAACTCCAAGATCACTCTTATGATGGACTACAATCTCATGTTTAGTTTACTAATTTGTAGTGACATTGTAGTCTATCCCAGGAGTGAGCTTGGAGTGGTGGCTACTTTACAACACACACAGGGACCATGGAGAACAAAAGTAGTCACCCTCCAGAAGGGACAGTGTCCACACCAATTCAGAGATGATTTGAGGATCTACAGCTGAGTGATGCACAAATAAGATACATTTTTGTTAATACAAAATGCATTCAAGTAAATTTCTAAGATTGTACGGTTGCACGTCTTTTGTCTAAGGAGCATGCTAGAAAACCAGCCGAAAATCTTACGATTTTTGGCTGGTTTGAATGATGCTCGGGAGACAAATGCCAAACGGGCCGGTGTGCACACGCTCACACTGCCTGTTCAGCATTGCAGTCATCGGAAGCCCTCCCCTCAGCGGGGCAGGCTTGCCATGATTGCAAGTACGATCTGCCTGTCCAAGATGGGCAGATCGTACGTTTTAAAAAAAAATTACTTTACAACCATCGCAAGACCTAAGGTCTTGCGATGGTTGTAAAGTGTATGGCCACCTTTAGCCTGCCTCCCCTGATGAGGTCAAAGGTCACATTGATTAAGCATTCTTTTTATACTAGTCCAGGGGCTTACAGATGTCAGCCAGCAGAATGCATATGCAGTTTAATTGGCCTGCAAGGTTTTTGATGATCCTCAAAATGGTTAGTCTTGATAGCAATAAATGGACAGAGTAGCTACCAACACAAAGATGTGAGATGCTGTTATGTGTTGGAGGCTGACCTTTTATGTTGAGGCTCCATCCATGCATCATTAAAACATTAATGGTGCCATTGACAAGCGGCTTAGCTTTTTTGGCACCTCAGTAATGAGGGAAGAGGTCCAGTATTCTATAAAGAGATATAGGACTGCTATATATTGCTGCAGTCAGAAAGTGACATTTTTATAGAACAATCTGCCTGTATCTATCAGGATATCTGGTGAGTTTATTAAGGTAAGCACTTCAGATGTGCAAACTATAGCTGCCAATTGGGATGAGGTTTACAGAAGGATGAATGAAAGATCGGTGTGGTCGCAGTTACATAGTATTTGAGGTTGAATAAAGACACAGGTCCATCAAGGTGTGTGTCCGTCCGTCCCCCTGCATGTTACGGTCTCTGAGGAAGGTATCTACATGCTTTTTGACTGATTCAATACTCTCTGCAGATACCACTGCTTGTGGCAGCGAGTTCCAGAATGTCACCGCTCTAACTGAAAAGCCCCTACACCCTGTGTGGATAAATCTTTTCTCCACCAGTTTTTCTCCTCTAGTCCTTGTTAGGGAGTTTACAGTAAAATGTTTATTGCTGATGTTACCATCACCACTAAACATTTTGTACATCACAATCATGTCCCCTCTTAATCTCCTCACTTCCAGTGTGAACAAGTTTAACTGTTGTAACCTTGTCTCATAGCTTAGGTCCTTCAGCCCCTTGATTAGTTTAGTGGGTAACTGCTTTGCACTTTGCTTTAACCCCTTCGTCACTGACGACGTACAGTGTACGTCGCCAGCATCGGGGCTGTTTAAACAGACTCCCGGCGACTTTTGCCGCCGGGAGTCTGTTTAAACTTGTAGAGCCGACTGTCGGCTTTACAACAGAAGCGATCCTGGCGACTTACCTGTCGCCAGATCGCTTCTGTGTCCCGAAGAAGGGGCCGCCTCCCCGCCGGACACACCCGCCGTGCTTCCCGCGCTCCGTTGCCCCT
>NW_017306481.1:1065924-1069296 GCF_000935625.1 Nanorana parkeri
CGCAATTTAAGTATAATTGTACCTTGTGGTAAGGCCACAAAGTCTGATTTATTAGCATGTGACAATGGAGAGGACAAATCATCCCCACAAAGCTGTTTCCTGTAACACTGGCCTGCTATAGGGAGTGAGGGGCACATTTGTGTTAGAACTTGGTGGGGTTTTTTTGTCTTTTTTTAATACAGACCTTTAATATTTTGTTTGCCCACAACTAAATGAGTAGAAGTAACTCTTGTCTCCTGCCTGCCATGTCCAGCAGTGTCTGGAATTTCACTTTGTAAAAGGGCCCCATGCAGACCTGCGCATAGAGGGCACCAGCTTTTAAGTGAGCATTTATCTGTGTTACAGTGACTCGTGATGCCCTGCGGGGCCATTCATTTTTGAATGGCACATCATTGCATGTGTATTTTCAGCACACCGCATTGCGTAGATGTGAAAATAATTTCAGGTATGTTTTTTGTGTATTGAGGTGTGCTGCCCTGTCATTTACAGAGTGAACTGCCTTAATCCAACGTGCCTTAAGGCATGAAAACGTCATTAACACGCATAGTGGGAATTTGTCTTCAAAGGCAAAAATTAACTCTCAAAACATTGTTTTCCTTTAACAAGCCACAATCCAATTTAACTTGGCAAAAATATCGCTTTTGGGTGGATTTGGTATCCAAAGTTGCTAAATGTAATTTACCAAATACTTCAGAGAGCTAAACTGTAATATTCTGTATTGCTGTGTTTGTAATATGCATGCCTTGGGCTACATTTTGCAGTTTTAAAAAGGGAAGAAAAATATTTTGTGCGGTCTGGATTCATTTTCTTTTACCCATTTAGCGTTGTTGCGTTCCTTAACACAGTCATACATTTTCCTTTGTAACTCATGAAGACCTGTGCAACTGTTTTAATGGTAGGTGCATTTGGTGTGCTCATGCTTTCTTTCCTTTTGTACAGACTCGTTAAATACAGAGTACACTTGGGCATGTTCGCTCATGTAAAACTCCCTCTCATCTCACTTCCCTCACACCACACTACTTCTCCTGACTTCAGGGGATATCTCTCCCAACCCGGGCCCTCTCATTTCTAATACTCTCCCTCCAAACCAGCACTGCCTTTCCTCTGGCAGCAGCTGCAATCCACGCACCCTGATTTCTATTCCCCTGCTTCCTAGAATTGGTCCTTCCTTCTCATGTGCCCTCTGGAATGCCCGCTCTGTCTGTAACAAACTCACTGCTGTCCATGATCTTCTTATCTCCAATTCCTTTAACATGCTAGCTGTTACTGAAACCTGGCTTCAGGAATCCGACTCTGCCTCCCCTGCTGCACTCTCCCATGGTGGCCTACATTGGACGCACTCACCCAGATCCAATGGACAGAAAGGAGGTGGAGTGGGAATCCTTCTATCCCCTCAATGCACTTTTCAAGTTCTGCCTTCACCTCCCTCTCTATCCCTCTCCTCTTTTGAAACCCACTGTATTCGCCTATTCTCTCCAACTTCACTGAGGATTGCTGTTATATACCGGGCACCAGGACCAGTATCTCGCTTTCTGGATGACTTCTCTGCCTGGCTACCCTACTTTCGCTCCTCAAAAATACCCACTATCATTCTTGGTGACTTTAACATTGCTACTAACATTAAAACCCCAGCTTATGCTCAATTTCTTAACCTAACCTCTTCTTTTGATCTAACACAATGGTCAAACACTCCTACTCACTCTGATGGTAACATACTAGATCTTTGTTTTCTCCCACCTATGCACTCCTTGCAACCTCTCCAACACCCCTTTCCCCCTCTCAGATCACAACCTTCTCCGTTTCACCCTCACCCTATCCCCAACCCTGAATCCATCTACACGGCACACTGTCACTCGGAGAAACCTTCGCCACCTCGACCCTTTTCTTCTTTACTCTGCTACTGACTACCTCTATGACAAAATCTCACCCCTGTCCTGCCCTGACCTGGCTATTTCTGTCTTCAACAGCTCACTTTCATCCTCCCTAGACACTTTGGCTTCCCTCACTACACGCAGACTTAGACCACGTCCACTACAACCGTGGCAAACAAAAGAAACCAGACATCTAAAAAGACATAGCCGCGCTCTTGAATGACTGACTGTGGCGAAAAACTAGATCTCTGCAAGATTTCACCTTGTACAAAGCTGCCCTCCTAAAATATAATTCCTTCCTCCGTGCTGCCAAACAGACTTATTTTGTTACTCTCATTAACACACTCTCATCCAAACCTCGTCAACTCTTTTCCACTTTTAACTCTACTATATCCGCCACCACCTACTAACTCACTCACTGCCCAGGACATTGCCACTCATTTCAAAAACAAAATCGATACAATTCGGGATCAGATTGCCACTGTGCAGTCACCTTCTCCTATTCATGTTCCAGACCCACCATCACACTTGCTACTCTCCTTTTGACCCGGTCACCACAGAGGCGGTTACAAAGCTTCTCTCTGACACCCACCTCACCACTTGCCCCCTGGATCGTGTTCCCTCACCACTACCTCGGTCACCCTCATACTCTATCCTACACTCTCTTACTCACACTTTCTATCTCTCCCTCTCTACTGGAATCTTTCCCTCCCCTCTAAAGCATGCCCTGGTCACCCCAATACCCAAAAAACAATCAATGGACCAATCTCCCTACTCCCATTCACCTCCAAACTCATAGAACGCCTTATCTACAGCCCCCTGAGCCACAATCATCCCCGCGCAGCTACCTGCTCATGTATCACTGGCTCCTCCCTTTTAGATTGTAAGCCCTCATGGGCAGGGCCCTCCTTACCATCTTGTCTTAAATTGTATTGTGACTGTAATGTCTTCCTTATATTGTAAAGCGCTGTGCAAACTATTGGCGCTATATAAATCCTGTATAATAATATTATTAATAATAATAAATACAGTAGCTGATAGTTTACGTTTTATTGGTTACTTCAACAGTCTACAGCTGTCAGAATAGTAAGATTGCTGCATGCCCTGGGTCACATCGCGTTGCACATGGTTGATTGGTTCACAGTACTCTTGGTGTTAGCCTCGTTTTGTTTTAAATTGTGGGATCATTATCTATTGTGTACATGAACATTTTATTTTCTTAATACAAAGCCAGTAATAGTCATGGAATTACTGTGTTGAATCATGCCATGAGTATTGTTCCCGATAGCATGTGCCTGCGATTGGTGGCAGATCAGAAATGATCTCTTTGTGAAATGTTCCTAATCCATGAGTAATTTTATCTAATGTGGACCTCAGCTGTTTAAAGATATAAAAAGGGGATATATCCCAGCTGTGATCCAGTTACACTTCCTTTACATAATTTTGCAGCTAAATACAGAAAAGGTTTTGGGGGTCCTTTTTTATTATTTTTTTTTGGGGG
>NW_017306481.1:1069411-1095803 GCF_000935625.1 Nanorana parkeri
GGGGGGGCGGGGTAAATGTTGTGCAACTTGCACTATAATGTTAAAGCATGGTTCCCTTTTCCACATAGGGTACTAGGTCCATACTCCTAGACGCTAGGCAAAAAAAAAGCTGCTTCTTCTGGGCTGTGCTTTGCCTTTTTTTTGTGCCTAGCGTCCATTCCTGTAGGTGGAATAACTCCATTAGTGAGAGATGAAGATCTCCGCTGTGTCCTTCAATGAATGCCGAGAGAAGGATTTTACATTTAGTACAAAAATCCTATTTTCCAGCAGTGGTGGAGCGGGCCAGCCCCAGGCCTTTTCTCTCTGGTTGTTCTAAATGACAAAACTTTGCTGAAAGTAAATTGAATGGGCTGCATTTTCCTTGTAGCATTGCATTAGCAGTTTTCACTTGTTGCCCGGAGATAGATTTTAATCATTTACTTTGGGCCTGCAGGGTTTTCAGCCAAGCTCTTCAGTACTATCCATATTTAATAAAGTTAGCTACACTTGTTTAGAATGCATTGAACATGTTTTCTGTGTTTTTATGTTTGTTGCCTAGATGACACGCTGTTGGCAGTTCAGGCTCCTTCTGGTACGCAGCTAGAAGTTCCCATTCCAGAAATGGTAAGAGGTTACTTGTTTTAAAGTGTATGTAAACCTGAACAATGAATGTCGTGTTTTTTTTTTTTTTGTCTTTTTAGTCGAATATTTTACTGAAAGCACTTTTGTTATATATGTTCAATAAGTGCAAAGAAATGCATTCTGATCGTGTCAGAAATCCAATGCTGTCTGCATTCTGCAATGTTCTCTCAAGCAGTATGATCAACCATGCCCAGGTTACCTCTGAATTACCGAGCTCTGTAGTCCTGACACGCTTTCTGTTCTAGGGTGACAACGCTGTTCCTCCATAGATGCAGTAAAATGCAGAAGCATCATTTGTTGACCGGGGAGGTGAACTGTAGTTCTAGCACACTTTATGCCCTGAACTACCATAGCTGCTTTTCCATAGGTGTACAGTACATTAAATATTGTGTCTGTTTACTTCCAATTACTTCAGATCCATCCTGTTCTGGTCCCCAAAACAAACTCTGTTCCATTTTTGTTTTTCAGACCTAGACAGACGCAGGTCTGTTTACATCCGAATCGCCATAGACTAACATTAAAGGGGGAACTATGAGGTGAGTGATTTTCACTCAACCTCATAGTTCAAGCCGACGTGTGACAATGAAACTGTCACACGTCGGCTCTATAGGTCGGGAAGTGAGCGAACACATAACGTTGCTCACTCACTCTCCGGTCATCTCCTTGCGGTGACTGTCAGTCTCTGCTTCCTGCTCAGATCCTCCAGCGCTGACTAGGAATGGATGGGAGAGGGGGCGGGCACAGTTGGCTCTGCCTCTAGATAGGCGGAGCCAGGTGTCACTCACAGCTGAGTGGATCTCCACAGTATTGTCATGATCCATCCTGGCTGCAGCGCTCTCAGTATATCACAGGCTGGAGGGAGCGCTGTGACAACTGGCCGGCTCGGAGCTTCGAGTGAGTATAACTGTTATTTTAGCATCTAGACACAAACGAGCACTTGACTCTTAAGTGCAAGGGTAGCCTCACTGCAAGGGTTAATTAAAAAAAATTCCTGGAGTTCTTTTAACTTCCCCTGCTCTATCCAAAAGGGGCCGGGGGGAGCTATGGCTTTTTGCATCCCTTAGGTCCATTTCTTCCACCTTTTTTATGCTATCAGAACACTACCACCTGGTGGCTGATGGCTCCTTGTCTTCCCTGTTGTAGTTTGTTTTTCAATGTGTTAAAAACCTATGCTGAGATGAAAGACGTATGGGTCCTTTAAAGTTTGCAGGCAACGATCACTGGAAGAGGGAAGTGGTCTGATCTCGCTTCCTTGTCGGAGCTTTTCATCTGCGGCCTTGCCCTGTAACATTGCTTGTAATGTGTTTTGTGAGTGAGATGGATGATGTACTTTCACTGCTTTCAGTTGAGCTACATCAGTATATTTAATCAACAGACAATGGCGAAATATCCAGACTCGCTGTCTGAGTTGAACAGAAGATTGAATGTAAATTAATACCCAGCAGTGGAACACAAAGCATCGTGGGTTTTTATTTTTTTTTCCTGACATGGGGATTTTAAAATGGAACAATCTGAACATAATATATACTTGTTGTGCTTTGTTACAGAAATGGAGAAAATGTTTTTTGTTTTCTCGTGACCATCAGCAGAATACTAATGCATTTTTTTTTATTTTTTTTTTGCAGGGCCAAAATGGGCAAAAAAAGTACCAGATCAGTTTGAAGAGCAGTTCTGGGCCAATTAATGTGCTTCTGATCAATAAGGAATCTAGCACATCAAAGCCTGTTGCTTTCCCGGTGCCCCCGCCTGACGACGTCACGCAGCCCCACACACAGTCTGACACGTCCAGCAGTTCCAGGAAACCGCCCACCCAAGATCCCCAGACAGAAGAAATGCAGAATAACAATTTATCACAGTCTAGCACAAGTAAGTAATTGTATTTGTACGTACAGGACGATATTTTGGTATAGAATCGTCTCTGAACTGTGGGATATGTATATTATACCAATAGCATATTCATGTGTAGTCTTGCATACATGTTGGTGAGCTTTGTGTATTCCGGATCTGCACAGTAATCCAGTGTGAAACTTTACCTCTATGCAGGAGCTTCCTGTAATATTGACCAGTCACTGCTGTGCTCTCTCCTTGTGGTCTTGTCTCCGCCCCCTTCAGTTTTCTACACGCAGCCTGTAGTAGGTGGGTCTGCTGGGCCTCTCCCACAGCTCTGCTCCCTGCACAGGCTATATACAGCATAGTGATGTCACTGCTACTTTTACAAGGACATAACCGGGCTTTAAAAAACATTTTGGTAAACACAAGGTTGATCCTTTGTGGCTATTGAGGAACATATTTAAATCTGTAAAAAAATAAGTCAAGGCAACTTGATACACCGTGAACTGGATGAATGAGAACCTTCATGGACATAATTAAATGACCGGTTTTTGGGGTTTTTTTCCTAGAGTTCATCTTTAATAGCATGCCTGTTGTCCTCCTAGGCTCCTGACATTTTGCCATATTGGCTGACAATTAGGCATTCAATTTGCTGTACATGTTGGGCCTTCCTATAAAACTGGCTGATAAGTTTGTATTTCCCTACGTTGTGCTTGTGTGTAAATTACAGCAGATCGTATTGGTACAATGTAAACAATTTTATATTTAACTTCTCTTACATTTTTACCTAAAGTGTATCTATGAAAATACACACATGGCTGTTGTATAGATTGGGAGTAGGCATAGAAAATCTATTGGCGTTCTGTATCGTGTGTCCTTGAAGTCATTAATGGGATTCAGACTGTGGACCTTTACTTTAACATTCACATCAGTATAGAGCTCTGCATGCTGGCATGAAATCATCTTGCGTTCATTAGCTAAACATACATATTTTCATTTTACTTACAATCTTTTCCTCTTCCTGGTCCTCTTGGGCATTGGCGATGTGCCCAAGCAGAAGGGCAGCGGAGCCCAGGAAGCAAGGTGTTGGGTGAGATGTGCACTACACCGGCCCCTGGAAGCAATCTGGGGGCAGCTCAGCCACAGTGATCGTTTCCAGTGTGAAGCCCGCAGTCAGCTTTACACATGTAAACAGAGTCCTGCTGGGTCTGTTTAAAGGGGTCCACTGCCAGCAATGTATGGCATACGCTGGCAGCAAAAGGGTTAATATCCTGGCCCCTTTTGAAAATCGCTTAATGTTAGTAGTTTTTTCAGGTTTAAAGTTCTACTTGCCTTACCCCAATTTTTCTCCTTGCTGTCCTGGAAAGATTCTGGGGAATGGAGAACAGACGGGATCTCACGAAGATTCTCCAGTCCACTGCAAGAGCATCTTAAGATTTCGGCTGCTCTGTATTCCCCAGGATCTTGCTGGTGTGATGTCACCCTCTCCTGGGCGCCACAGGCGGAAGATGGGAGTAAGGCAACTGCATAGGGCTGTAACTAATGATTATTGTCATAATCGAATAGTTGGCTTTTTTTTTTTTTTTTACTTCAATTTAATCGATTATAAAAAATTTAATAAAGAACATCCTTAATTTAAAATGAAATGCACAAATGGAGTGTTACAGTTTACTTTGTAATAAAACTGCATGCACAGCATCGCAGTACTTGCACTGTGAGTGGGAGGCGCATTTGGGGTGCCATTGAAATGAATGGCACTGCAAAGCGCCTCCCGCAGCAGAATTGGTCAGGCCGAAACTGAAAATGACTTTTTCCCACTTTTTTTTTTTTTTTTCTTCAATTTGCAATAGCAGACTGGCTACTACACCAGGCCACTGCTTCCTGTGCCCTCCTGCCAGCATTGGGGGGGCGGCCCGAACAGTGTAACCTTCTTTTACTGCGGGGATGGTTTAAGGGCCCCGATAGGTTTTTGTGTGCTGGCCTTTTTTAGGAATGATGTTTCAAATGTTCATTGTAATTTTATCCTCTTTGTAGGTGTTAATACACAGGAGAGCACTACTTCTGCAAGTAACTTTTCAGAACTGCCAGATTCATTATTGTATCCATCCCTAACGTCAGATTTAACCCAGACTACTGCCAGCTCCAGTGATTACCAACCACCGCTGCTTCCCCTGGATGTCAGCAATATCCTCAAACCAAATTCTTTTGACATAACAAAAATGGATGACCAAGAAGGTACGATTTTTTATTTCACAGCTTTACACAGTTTCTATCAAACCATCCACTAAATGTAATGTAAGAATGTTATTGAATATTTATACCACCTCTCTGGGCTTTCAGACTATTCCACTGCTGACCCAGCTATGGACAATGTATCGGACTGTGTATCCACTTCTAGTGTTGCTGTATAAAACATTTGCGTGGCTATGTCCAACGAAACTGCATGTATATTCGTTTTGTGAGTTTACCAGCAATCGCTCATTAGTTTTAGGGCTTATTTAAATCTGTGTTGTAAGATGCACATTACATGCATTGCTGTTGTGGTGCCATGTCTTTTTAAATGGCACCGAAATGCATTAGGCATTGCACATGCAGTGCAGCTTGCCACAATGCACTATGGTAAACTACGTTAATTTTCGTAAGCATTTCCACATTTTGGCAGCCCATTGTTTTTAATTACCTGCCTTAAAGTAGTATTAAAAGCTGGTCGCTATTTACCTAATGCATTCTATTCTGACTCCGATCGTTGTGATAGCGAAATATATCCCTTGCTGAGACCTCTATGCCTGGCCTGTATAAGCAGATATACTCACTGCGGACAATCCTCGTCAGATAGCTGAACTCGTCAATACCGATTCATTCAAAAGAGGTGTTTATTCTTTACAGCAGATGATAGGAACAGCAGTTGAACGGTGATAGTATTGTGCGGTCAGAAAATGATGCCTTTCCTCCGTACTGGGCAGATTATATGTGTGTCCTGATACATGTGGCTGCTAGCTGTGCCATGACACAGGAAGTACTGCACACAGGAAGAAGGGTGGGGCTACATACACTTGGGGAAAAATACATCGTCACATGAGGAATAATTACAGAAAACATGTTTGTTACAACAAAAGGCCACTAGATGGCAGCATAGGATAACACATGAATTTAGCTATGAGAAAATAGTTAGGCAAATCACACTATATATAAATTCTAACCTATATAACAATGCTAATATTAACTGAGGCTATGCATCTCATATTCTATGCCCCTGTTGGGGCGGCACACATTCTTTGCATTAAGGTAAACGATACCCAGTACCTTGTGTCCCACATCCCTCCACACTTACCCGTGTCACTGCCGCTGGTCCCTGAAGCGATTCTCTGAACTTCCTTTTTTCGGGGGAAAGATAATGAGCGCAGATTAACTATAGGCTCCTTCTGCCATCAATTAATCTGTTTGGGGGAGGGGTTGAGAAGAGGGCTGCGGCCTGCCTAAAGGCTGAGTACGTGTATGAATGCACACATGGGTGTCTCCACAGTAACCGCTTGGGTGGGGGGGAGCAATTCCAGACCCACTAGAGGAGGAGGATTTGATACAACAATGAACAACGGATCTGCATACCATATCATGATCATGTGTGCCTTCTTTGCATACAAACTTTAAAAAAAGGTGGTTTAATGCCACTTTAAAGCAACACGTTAACACATAATGTGAATGGGCCCTGAGGAATGCTTTCTGCATTGTATAAAGCTGTAGCTGTTGTGCGCGTGGATCAAAATCAAACGTTCTTCACATAGTTTTCTGATTAAATGTATTTAGGCTTTTTTCTTTGGATTAAATGTTCAGAGTAGAATGTTCTTGGGGGTGGAATGGTCTTGGAATATGTTGCATTTAGTGCTGCTTATATTCAACAGAGAAATCCGTACAATTGCATGTATATGTATGTAACACATTCTCATTACATTGGAACAAAGACTATTTGTAAAATGAATGTTGCATATACATTTTTTGGGGGGGAATAGGGTAGGGAAGGTTAGAACGGTTAAGTTTTTATTGGTGTCCCCACTAGGTAGATTTACCCTGTGGGTCCTGATGATCATTGTTACTATGACAAAATATGATGGAAAATCACAAATATTACAGGAGGTGGGGAAAATCTTGTCTGGCCAACAGAGGGGAATTTCATCTACTTTGGAGAGGATTTCTGTGTTTGTATCCAGGACAGGAAATAAAGGAAAATCTCCACAAAAGGATAAACTGGCTAGGGTTTTAAAAATGGATTGGGAGGTGAACATTGGAACAATTGCTGATCAGCAATACAATTTTATATTGTGGAAATTGGACAGTCATGGTAGTTAAAACTTTCCTCATATATGCTGGATACATTTTATACTTCTAAAGGCTGCTTGCAGCAAAGCTGTGATTCACTATTTCCTTAAATGACCTCTCCATTCTCTAGTTGCCTCAGATAGGATCTGGTGATGGTCAGAATTGGTAAAGTATGGGAAAACTGCGTAACTGACATACAAACCACTTTTATTCTTGTTTTGGATGAACTTTGAGGAGCCCTGTAGAATGAAGTTTCTTTTGAGCCAACCTCATTTACCCATTTACTGTGTTCCACACCTAACAGGTTCCATTATCTGGCCTCCTAATCTCCCATTACCATAGCGGTTTTGTGGGAGATTATAGCAACATGCCTTTTTTAGGGGAACATGTAGAAGCCATGCACAGCTCTTCTGTGTACTGATCTTTCACCTACCCGATATGTTTTCTTGTACAGTTTTTAGTACTAATCCATTTTTTTTTTTTTTTTTTTTTTTTTTTTAGGTCAGATAAGTGGCGACTTAATTGATGAGCTAATGTCCTCCGATGGTAGGTGTTGACTATTATCATTTTTGTGAATGTGGTGTATGTATCATGTGGAATTTCCTATGCTGTACGCAGGGCGGAAGAGGTTACAAATCCACCATAATTCTTTTTTTTTTTTTTTTTTTTTTTTTTTTAGGTCAGATAAGTGGCGACTTAATTGATGAGCTAATGTCCTCCGATGGTAGGTGTTGACTATTATCATTTTTGTGAATGTGGTGTATGTATCATGTGGAATTTCCTATGCTGTACGCAGGGCGGAAGAGGTTACAAATCCACCCATTCATGTTGCAGAAAACAAGTAATGTCATAAAATACCCGCTTTGTGCTATTCTGTAACAATCTGCTGGACTCTGCTGCACATGAATCTAATATTCTGTGTTTATCTTTTTATCTCAGTGTTCCCTTTGCTGCGGCTTTCTCCCACTCCAGGAGATGACTACAATTTCAACTTGGATGACAGCGAAGGAGTTTGTGACCTCTTTGATGTTCAGATTCTGAATTATTAGATCTAATTCCGCTTCAAATTTTTTTTTTTTATAACTGTTTTTAGATCAAATACTTTACTTTATTCAGCAAATAATGGCGGATAGCTATGAGCCAAATTTTTTGAAGGTCTACCTTATGCACAATTTGGTAAAGAATTGGCTAGCAATCTGAACTAAAATGGCTCCTTGTTTGCTCAAGCAACATGAACCAGCCATTTTGTGAGCCATTGTTTATCCTACCAGGTACCCAGTGGTGCAGTGACTTCTATAGGGGCTAGTAAATCGATGGGCTTGTGAATATTTGAAGACCTCAGGAAGAGCCCTGCGCATAAAACAGTCTGATTTTGACAGTTCTAGTTGCCCACAGCAATCAGTCAGGTGCTCTCTCCTTTCCTTTATTTGATGTAATATGACAAAGGACATGAAGAAAAAGTTTCTAGGAGCAACACGAACTTTCCTTCCATTTATAAATCGAGACTGGCGGGGAAGGGTTAGAAACGCTGTTGCCGTTTTGCAGTACAGGAGAAATCACCTTTTTATTTTACTTATTCAAAACCACAAGTAAGGCCAAATCCCTGCAATCGGGGACAAACAACAATAAAAATAATGATATATCATTTTTTTTTTTTTTTACTTTGCTTGCAGAGAAGTGGACACCTATCAGGTTAAATTGATGTTGGTGACCATACTGGGGAGCATTCACTTCTGTCCAGGTGACATTACAGAATGCAAGAAGTATCCTTAAAAGGTAATTCCATTTTCCCTGGAATATTAAATTACCCTTCCCTGCTATACTTGCTGTCTGTACCCCTTATTGCCATGTAGCACAGCCCTGCGCTCTGTATTTTGAATTTTTCTCGCAAATGGAGAGCACTCGGTCAGCGTGGTCACTTGACCGCACTGACCAGGGAGAAGCGTTTCTGGGAGCACTGTCTAACGAGTGCTCGCCATTTGCGAGTGGAATTCGAAAAGCAGTGCAGGGCTGCGCAGTATGGCATGCAGACAGTCACTGGCAGCAGTGAAGGGAAAGGAGCATTTGCCCAAAGGTAAGTATAGCAGCACGGGGTAAATTCCATTTTCCCAAATTCACCTGGGAAAGTAGATTACCCTTCAAGAACGGACAGCACTTCTATCCATTCACCATATGATTCAAAATGTAAAAAAAATAAACTTGTGGGTGGAGTTAGGCTTTCAAAGTATTTTCCAGATGCCTGAAGAAGCCTAATTCTTGGGTAAAAGGCTCCGTAAGACCAGGAAGAAAATGAACATTGCCATGCTGTGTCTAACTTAGTACTTTTAGATCACAAACCTAAAAAAAGGGACTCTTTAGTGTGAGCATTCCTCCTCATCTTTTATACATCTTCCTGGTCAGCAACTTGGAGTGCATTGAAGTCAAAAGTATCAACATGACAGCCAGGAAGCTAGCATTCTTAAGAGTTCAGGTGCATTCACACCAAAATTGGAAGGAAATCTAAAGTTAATGGAAGGGTCTGTTGTACCTTCTGAGTTTCTTCTTTCATTGCAATCCGTTTTCAATGGATGCTAATGGAAGGGCACCGAAAAATGAATGGGGCTAGTTCCCACCAGAGCTGTTGTGTTTAACAGTAGTAAATGTTCTATTTTTTTTTTTTTTAAACGGAATGGAACAGTGTGAACTAGCCCCATTCCATCCTTCATTTTTCAGTGCCCTTCCATTAGCATCCGTTGAAAAGCATATTCCAATGGAGCTGGTATGAATGGGCCCTTAAGCAATACAAGAGCCATGATTCCTCCTACAAAGTCCCTTTTAAGTGCTTCTGTGTGTATTGGTATAACGGATGAACTGAAGGGCCAAACTGATATATCCTTGACAAGGGTGCTAAATACATGTTAAATAAAATGGGAGTTGTCCGCCATAAGAGATGATGCATTTTCTATATCTCCTCATTGTGAGCATACGATTTGTGCATTTAATGGTGACTTTTAGACTAATGGCCTGAGGAATATCTAACCCCAAGATCAAACCTTTCATATCCAGCAGCTTACCAGGCCTTAGAAGTGGTGGCGTCAAAGTTTCTTTTCTTCTTTTCAGGCCAAGTGCCCTAAACTAATATCTTTAAACACGATCAACTTTCCCAGCTATTTTTTGCAACCTACAGGGCACCTCCCCTTATATAATGGGGACAACTAAACATCTAGGCTGTCTTGCAACTTTTTGTTTAATGATCTGATAAGGGATTGGGAATTGCCGGTATGTACATGCTAGATTTTGTATGTACAAATTTGAGCTCTCATCAAAAGTAGCCACTTTACTTGCAGTTGTCAGTTTTCCTAAGTGTCCCAGGAGTATAGTAAGAAAGTGTTCCCCAGTGGAAAGCACCACTCCCCTTTTCAGTTTTTGTTTTCAGTCTGATTACTTTCTTATTGTGCTTGTCAGTATTTTTCCTTTTTATTGGGTATCAATCAGTCAAAACATGGTGAACGCTGCCAATTAGCATATATCTAATAAATCCCCAACTAAAAACCTAGACCTAGTAAATGGAAGACTAAAGTATTTCATGCAGCTATTTGGTGCCAAAACATTGGACTTGGTCCACTTTTGTTAAATGTTTAGAGCTTTATAATTTTATGTAAATAACCACTGCCAAGTAATAAGCAAACCTTCCATTCCTGGTTGGGCAATTTAAGTGCCTTGTAGTGGATAGCACTTTTTCCATGCCGTCATGAAGTTGGCTTTGTATATTGCCTGTATTTGTTAATCTTCTGGGTTTTTTTTTTCTCCTGTTTTACTTGCTTTGTAACTACTTGTTGCTGTAATTTTTCACTTTTTTTTGGATCCTTCTAACTTTTTATTAATAAACATGTACAGACGCTAAATTGTAACTGTTTTTATTGAATATAGTCTATAGCTGTGATAATAGATCTGCTGCATTGTCCACATCTGCAGGGGCTTCTGGCGTTGGCTTGGAAATCTGGAAAGAATAGACAGCTCTTAGTTTCCACATGCTAATGAACTGTGAAGAAAATGTAAAATTATTTCTCACAAGTACCCCTGTGAAGAAAGGGGCTTCCCTAGAAATTACAGATGGGTTTGTAAGACGAGAAAGGGGATTAGCCCAGGTACTGTGCAAAAGGGTGATTACGATAACCAGGAGGATACACACAATGCATGTTTTTTCAATGCCCGGCAATGGTACAGTATAGTATATCTCCTTACTATAGGATTTGAGAATCACACTTTACCTGTCGGACTTTTTTTTTTTTTCTTGGCTGTAGTCCTTTGGGAATTTATCATGCCCATGCTCTTACCAGACAAGATGGTCACCATTTTTGGGCACACATCCACCTAGCATCACATGGAGATGATGATGCAGTCATCTATTTACTCAAGATTTGTGTACATTCTAATATAACTGCGGGCATAAAGTCTGCATGACCAATCTTTTCTTCACAAGAACAATATAAAACAAAAACTGGTTTCCAGACTCCTTTTACAATTCCCAACTACTACTCTGATCTAATCTCTTAGTGTCGTGGTTCAAATGCTCATGTTTGCATAGTTCAGCCAATAACAGGCATGTCTATTCATAAAGAAACTGTCAGGACAGAAATAGGAGAACTGCAAAGGTGATCTGAGTGGGTGAGCAATACTGACTAGGTTCGATAGATTACTGGCTCCTATGATTCTCTCAGGGAAGACTTCTAGAGTTTGCTGTGGTGGTTAATTCTCAAATTGCTTTCTGTGCATCCTGAAATCCCAACGCACACAGGTGCCGACTTCTGTTCTAACTTGACCTCATGCAACTATCTAGGCCTTTATACTAAACTGGTGAATGGTAGGGGATACAGAGGTGCACTCTAAACATAGAAGACTGAGCACAGAAAAAGATGGTGTTTTTTTTTTTTTTTTTTAAATCCCTTTGTCATTAACCAGTTGACATCCGCGGTGTTAAACCCCCTTCCCATCTAGGCCATTTTTCAGTATTCAGCGCTGCGGTACTTTAACTGACATTTATTCCGTCATGCAGCGCTGTACTGAAATGAATTTTATACCCTTTTTTGGGGACGGACAGAGCTTTCTTTTGGTGGTATTTATTCACCACTGGGGTTTTTATTTTTTTACTATATTAAGGAGAAATTTAAAACAAAAAACAGTTTCCCCTAATAAATGATAAAACATTTATTACCCAATTTTTTGGGTAAAATATAAAAGACGGGGTCACGTCGGGTAAAAAGACACTAAACATGTCAAGCCTTAAAATTGAGTGCGTGCGCGAAACCTCAAACGATAATACCCAAAATGGGCCATAGGCGACGCTTTAAAAGCTGTTACCGCTCATCAGTTTAGTGTTATCAGTGATTGTTCTCACTGCGACGTTCGCGGCGATATGTAACGTGTGTGTGTGTGTGTGTAGCACAATTGTCGTTTTTGAGGCACCGGGCGCGTATTTATGTTTATAGGTGCGTAAACGTGGGGGTGGGGGAGTTTTTTCCCCTTTTTTTATATGTGACTTATTTTACTTTTTTTATGTTACTTTAATTTTTTATATATAATCACTTATTGTTATTATATAGGGGGATAACAATCCCTCTATATAATAGCAAATAATCTCCCTTCCTCTGACTCCTGCTGAGCCGGTCCCGGGCCGCAGATGGGGCAGCGGATCCTGGGATTGAAGGTGAGGGGGTCGGCAAAAAAACGGCAACCGCGTGGGGGGGTGGGCCGAAAAACGAGCACATATAGACGATCGGCGGGCTATGGAGCCGCCGCTCGTCTATATGTTAAACACGCGGTAACGGGTGTTTGCATTGGTCGGGTCTTTTCTGCCCGTGCGTGCCCGCTAGGAGGCGCGTGAGCGAGCAGGAAAAAAAAATACCGTCTGGAGACGGCAACCCGCCAATGCTGCAGTGCCGTCCGTCTTTTTACAACGGGTGGACGGCAAGTGGTTAATATAGATCTGCTTGTCCCAATGATGTTTAAATTCACTTACTTTTGACTGACTCGCTACCTGTGCTGTTCTGAGCATTATCTACTTGTGTCTTAATGTTGTTGACTTTGGCTTCATTATTCTCTAATGTTACAGCAGCACATGTGCAGAACTCCCTTCCCAGATAGTGAGAGAGTGTGTATGTATGGATACAGTGGTACCTCTGTTCACGAACAAAAAGTTCCACAAAATGTTGCTTCTGTTTGCGAACGCCGCATTGAGTGACTAACACAAATGCAGCCATCTTCCCTGCTCTGACACATGGTTACGGCTTCCTCTAGTCGATCGTGGCCTGATCAGTTTGATTTGGTTCGCAACCAGAATGGTGGAACAAATTAAGTTCATGAACAGAGAGGTACCACTGTATATAGACATTTAAAAAACATCTATGTTCTTCTCCAGTGAATACAATATACAGGGGTATAGGAATCACTAGAGACTGATATATGTGTATACACATGAACTGGCTGGTCCTGAGTCTTTAACTATGTAACTACATTCATAATACGGCCCTCCTGTACTTATTTACACCCTTAAGCCCAATTCACATTAGGGTGCGATTATATATGCATTTTTATGGTTTTCTAAATGCATCTAATGACTTCCAATGGATACATTGACACCTTGCTTTTAGATGCATTCAGTTTAGCTGTGTTTAAAAAAAAGTTGGGTGCAGCCAGGAGTCAATTTTAGCTTCTAAAATTGATTCCCCCCCCCCCCCTTTTCTTAAATAAAAAAGCATATGCGTGTCATGCTAAGCATCTTGACCTGACAGAACACTTTATTTTTTTATGCAGAGATCTATCATGTCTCCCTTCTTTGCGCAACACAAGTTCCTTCATTCTCCTGAAAATGTTTTATCCTGTAAACCATTTCATCAAACTCTGGACTTCAGTGGACTAGTTCAATCTTAAAATATATGTTGGGGATCTCTCTAGAGGGAACCAAAGATCTCTATGGGGGAAATTAGGATCTCCTTCCTCCTGTTGGGCATCCCTCTAGTGCTACACCTCAGAATTCTATATTTATTCGACACTGTCAAAGGCTTTTACTCTTGCTCTGATTTGAACGTCAAAAGAAAATACCACAAACTGACTTGCATGCTCAGTCACCCATTACATCTGGCACCAAAACTCAAACTACGTGGAAAGCAGCCAAACACCTACTCTAAAATTGTTGGTAGTTTTCCCAAAGCTTGAGCAACATACACAAGTATTTAAACTGTCTCCTTTCCTGAAGTTGTGCAAGTCTTATGAGTAAAGATAAAGTTGTAAGAAACAAGTCTTTATTCAACCTGAACTATACTGGAAATACTGCCCTCATGTCCACACTTTTATGTCTTGGTAAAAATAGCCATGCTAATCTTTTTCCTCCCCGATACAGTGCACCACGCAATATGTGTGAAAACATGTGCTGCCTTAGTGCAGAAGTAGGAAACCTTGGCATTCTGGCTGTGGTGTGTTTTCATGTACAGGATGTTACATGGGGATAGCAACATCAGCAATAAACTTTTTACTGTAAACTCCATAACAAGCACTAGAGGCCACCACCTAAAATTGGTAGGGAAAAGATTTAGTCACAAGGGTTCAGTTAGGGTCTGGAACTCGCTGCCACAAGCAGTGGTATCAGCTGAGAGTGAGGGAATTGCCCAAATGCTTTTTGAATGATTCAACAGAGGTCGTAACATACAGGGCTACAGGTACTATTAGAAAAAAAAGATCACACAGGGACTCATACACATGCAGAATCATCATACACACACACACAATAGGTTGAACTTGATGGAAATGGGTCTTTATTCAACCTCACATACTATGTAACTGTGAAACTACACATTCCATCATGCCTGTGGCTGTCACTTGCAATGCCTCATGGGACTTGTAGTTCTAAAACAGCTGGAGTACTGTGGATGCCTACCCCTGCCGTAGTGCAATTACAATTGAATGGCACCACAATGTAAAACGTGTGTATTGTGGTGACTTACTGGAATGGAGGGGTGGTAAGTCCTCATTTTCAAGCCTGCACTCAACAAAATAATTGTGATATGACAACTATGGGTAACATAATGACTACTACAAGAAATGAATGGTGTTGCTTGGATAACAGATTATTTAACCCACTGTAAAGTCTGTCCAGTACTGGCATCACACTGGGCCACATACTTGTACAAGAGACCTTCATGAGTACAGTATAATGAGCATAACCATTCCATACACAAGGAGTTGTAGGTACCCAAATGACAATGTTTCATAGGATGATCGTTATTTAATGGTATGTAGACACTCTATTCATAACTAGCTGCATGAACCTAGTGGGTGTCCACACATTTCCTGTGTGATTCAATCCAACATAAAACATACTTTTATTACCTGGCTTGGCTTTGGTTTTGATGCAGTCGTCTTTTTCAACTGTGCCACATCTTTGTGCAGTTCTGTGAAAGCTTTGTTTACTTTGCTCACTTTGTCTTTGTTATAAACAGTGATCTGAGTATGAAAAATGAAAGCGTATAAAGATTTGCTGCATCATACCAGTAATAGTCTTTATACAAGAATACAAAGCACCTACCTTCTTCAGTGAGGATTTGACTGCTTTGGCTTTGTTTTTGGCTTTCACACTTTTACTGTTTGCAACATGAAATACATTGTTTTGTTTCTGTCCTTTTCCCCTGGTTTTGGCCATTGTTTACTAGGAAAGAAAATGAGGAGAAATGAAAAGAAATATGTTCACTGCATTTCTTGAAGAATAATTTGCATCCTAAAGCAACATCAGGCCCCATTCACATCCGTGCAGCGCAGGAATGTGGGTTTCTGCATCGTACGTGACAATATTTGGTCACTGCGCTGCTATTGTTTCTTAAAAGAGAACTATGGCCAATCATTTTTTGGCTTTAGTTTTCCTTTGGGTCACAGGAGGGAATTTACTAATGTACTCCTGTGACCCGAAACTCAGCACATAGCGGACTACTGCCTGCTATATGCTGACAGCGCAGGGTCGTGTTGCAGCCGGGAAAGATTCTGTCAATAATATCGCAATCTACCCCACTGCTTGAAAGTTGGCACTGCCTCTCTAGAGCCAGCTGTGCCCGCCCTTTCTCCTGTCTGTCCCTCCAGTCAGCGCTGAAGGAAGGGGGTGGGGGGGATCCCTGCAGGGAGCGATGACTGACAGTCACTGTTCTCTACAGGGAGAAAATCATGAAATGAGCGGTCTGTGATCGCTCAGTTCTCAGTCTATACAGCCGATGTGTGACACCTGCATTGCCACACGTCAGCTCTAACTATTGGGATGAGTGCATTTCACTCTCCCCATAGTTCTCCTGTAATGGCACCCCATCACACGTGCATTATCTCACACTACAATACATGGTAACTTGTTACCATGCATTGTACTGTGATGTGATTTTTTTTAAAAAGGGTCATGCACTTGTCGTGATATACATGTAGTAGGCAACCCATTAAAATGAACACCAAATCCTCTGGCAGGTAAAACAGCTCCAATATGTTTGTATTTCATGTGCACTTGGCCATTTGTCTTGGATTCATATGGTACCCACAGAGGAATTTCAGGGGGGCTCTGGTAGTAGGGGAACTCCAGGAAGGCACAGAGCCTACACCGAAATTACAGGAACTTTGGCAATGGATCAAGCAGCAAGGCATACAATGGAGTGTATGGTACCTACCCAAAAAAATACAAGGGCCTCTGGTGATGGATCCAGCAGCACAGAGCTAGGAATCCAGATTACAAGAAAGGTATTAGGGTGCCTAACCATTAATTTTTGGGGCTCTGACTATAGGGGGTCACAAAGAAGGTATAGTAACCACACAGTAATTTCAGGGGGGTCACAATGAAGGAACAGTACCTACACAGGAATTCCAGGGGGCTCTGGCAGTAGGACACCACAAGGAAGGTATAGTAACCACACAGGAATTCCAGGGGGCTCTGGCAGTAGGACACCACAAGGAAGGTATAGTAACCACACAGGAATTCCAGGGGGCTCTGGCAGTAGGACACCACAAGGAAGGTATAGTAACCACACAGGAATTCCAGGGGGCTCTGGCGGTAAGGAGGTCACAAGGAAGGAGCAGTCCCTACACATGAATTCCAGGGAACTCTGCCAGTAGGGGGTCACAAGGAAGGTAAAGTGCCCACACAGACATTTTAGGGGCTCTTGCAGTGGCTATAGCAGCAGAGATCATACAGAAGGTATAGTGCCTAAGTACACTCAGCACAGAATCTTTAACTCATACTGCATAAGTAGTAAAGGTGCCTGCACCCATACATATGAGAACCGAGAGTCCCTATAGCTGCTGAGTATCAATAAGCCCCGACATGATAAGCCATTTGCAGGTTGCTTAGGTCTGGCCGCTCCTCGGACGTCATTCCTTATCTGCTTTCCCCCACCAAGCTGTTCTACAAGTCCCTGTGTGCTGACTGAAATCTACAACCTGTGATTCTCCCCAATGTAAATACACATTACTTACCAGTCCCATCCAACACATGTACTGTGCAGTGCCGGAAGTAGGATACAATAGCGAGAGGGAGGACGGGCAGCGGCGCTCTGTAATCCGTCGAGTCTCGCTGGTGTCGGGAGGTTTACAGAGTAGATGATGTCAGAGACGTGTGTGGAGTTAGTTAGTGCTGTGATATCCTCCTTCATAGTCATGTCAGTAAAAGCTTCACCACTATAACTTGTTATAAGTCATTTCAGGCAAATAAGTCACACACAGGACCCATTTACACTGTTGCATTTCCAATATGTCGTGGTTCCCCATATCAACGATAGTGGAGGGAATTCATCGAATCTGGAGCAGTTGCCCATAGCGAACCAATTAGCTTCGCTCCTCAATTTGTTAAGTTAATCTTTGAAAATAGAACAGAGAAACTGATTGGTTGCCATGTACAACTGCTTCAGGTTTTGTCTGCTCCCGTTTTTATGAATTACCCCGTGCCTGTTGCCATCTCATCGCTACGTGTTTTTATAAATACGACATATCTTTTTTTCTGCATTGGAAGGCCATAGACAATGCCAATGACAACACACCACAACGCATGTAACATGTTTTGATGGGCTGGCAACAGGTGTTAATAAGTCTTGGCCAATGGCTGTTAACTATCCACTCCAAATACTAATTATAAAAGAACGCACACAGGAAACACGCTGCTGCATGACAATAAACATGCCTATAACTCAGAACACATCTCTACGTATACATATAGATCTTAATTGACCCAAGTTTGTACACAAAAACAATCCACTGCGGGGCAGCTCTATTATAGAAGTATAGTACTTCTATGGATATCTGTAACCGGTTTATTCTATAACAAACCCCCCCCAGGCAGTGTATTTCTGATATAAAATATGTTCTAAAATGCTCTCTGGTGCTCTCTTTGTCCTGACAAGTGTTGGTCTGTGCCCCCCTCTGTGCATGGGACCCATAGACTTCAGTGGAGAGCCAATTTGTACCATACGAGGGGCTTCCATTGAAATAAATGGCGTCAGTGGTGGGCCAGTAGGCATAGTTGCCAACAATGGTGTGCGCCCAGCAAGCTGTTGTAGGTGGAGAATGTATTATAATTAGGGGTGGGCCATTCATATAAAATAGGCATGTTCCTACAAGAGGCATATCTCTACTTATTGTACAAAACAAAATGTTTTTTTGTTTTAGATAGAGTACTGACTGGTAGGTTATATCCCAGTCAGTTTTTTTTTTCCAAACCAATCGTGGCCTATCGGAGAGATTTCCCTTCACTTCCTATCCCATAGCAACTACAGGAAGTGAGACAAAACCCCTCTAAAGTGAGGGAAATCCATTCCATTGTGTTCAGCAGGATCACCAGAACTAGTGTCCCCATTGGGAGATTTCTTATCACCCCCGCCGGCTGTCAGTCACTGGAAACTATCTGCTATCCCATTCTTCTTCCTCTGTCCCTTCCTGCAGGAGATTGCCATGGGGGGGGGGTTGCAGGGTCTCCTCCCCCTGTCCTGCTCTAAACAACAATGGAGGGCAGCAGAGTGCACACCAGTGCCTTCATAGGGACAAACATAACCTTCCCCTGGTTGCTCCATGTACAATCGGGGTAGGCCAACTGCCACTGGAGTTGTCAACTGTCTTTCCCAGCTCTCAGCCATGCTTGCCATTGGCTGCCTGAACTATCACTCACAAACAAAATTTGAATAATAAATATGGAACGGAATTCTGGGTAATGTGCTGCATCGTCTCACTGTTGATATAGCCTTAATTTTTCAGTTTGTTGGACGATTTTTAGTGGTCAGTGGGATATGAAAGTGATATAGCAGCTAATAATCATGATTTTTAATGCTGTCAATTATTTCTCTCTCCATTACTGGGAAATGTCTGTAGTCTGAGTGTTATAAATACAGATGAGGGATACTAGGTGGCTGTGGAACATAGGGAGAGGTGAGGCTCTGGTTGGCAACCAGCCTTTCTGAGGTTACCCTAGTGGATGTGGATTGATGATCAAGGTCTAAAGATTCCAAATATCAATAGCCTCAGGAGATCATATCATACTAGGCCCCTGGACGGGGGGTTATAGCTGCCACAAGCCTCTTTCCCAATGTTCTCTTTTCTTTTGATCATTATCATTACCCCTTTTGCTGCCACAGCCATTCTTTTTTGTTTTTTTGCACATATATTCAAAGCCACATTTTAGGCCTGGGAATTGTTTCAAGCCAACAAAACTATATATTTCCAGGCGGACGCATGATGGCAATTGAAGTTTCTGCATGGGGGGAGTGCTGATATTACCTACCCCTGCACTAGTACAATGCTTGGTGTGTACACCTGTCACAACATCTCATTCTGACCCCATAGACTAGTATGGTAGTATAGTGGTTAGGGCTTCTGCCTTCCAATAGTGGGTTCCCAAGTTCAAAGCCCTCTGATGGTTGCTGACACTATACCCATGTCTGTATTAATAATTATAATTCTGCTTGTGTTTCACAGGTTTTTATTTGTTTTTAACATCACAGCACTATTCCGCAATCAGAATACTCAGATTAATGACATCACCATTAACCCTTTACCTGCCAGAACTTCTTTTTTTTTTTTGCACACTTGTTAAAATGCAAATTCTAGGCTTGTAGAGTACATAAAACCCCCATAACACTATATATTTATGAAAAGCAAAGTGTAAATTAAAATGGCGGCAGTTGCAATGTTTTATGTCGCACGATATTAGCGCAACTGTTTATCAAGCGCAGATTTTCAGAAAAAAAATACACTCAAGTGTATTTTTGTGAACACAGGCACAATATAATACCCATTTCTTGGTAAAATATAAGAGCTTGTGTTGAATAAATAGATACCAAACATGTCAAGCTTTACAATTGTGCGCTCCCGTGAAACAGGGTAAAAACCAAATACCCAAAGTTGTCCATCACCGACGCTTTAATAGCTTTTACAGGCCATGGGGGTCTACTATCTCTAAGGTGGGTAATTCTACTTCCCGACAGATTTATTTCTACACGCGGCACTCCTATTGGCCACCAATCACTGAGACGCCGTGGCTTTTTGTGGTGCACATTCTTAAGCCCACAGGAATATGAAACAGTCCCTGTCATGAAAGGGCCAGTTGATTGTGTTTGTTTACAACAGGGTTCTCAACCTGTGGGCCGTAACCCCTCGGGGGTCGAATGACGATTTGCCAAGGGTCGCCCCATCTCATCTGTCCCTCCAATGAGCACTTGAGAAACGGAGAGGGGGGAATCCCTGTGTGGAGCAATGACTGACAGCGAGTACACTCTGCAGGGAGAAGACAGTGAGCTGAGTGATCAGTGTAATGTGATCGCTCAGTTCTCGATCTATAGATACGTTGTGACAGCTACAATGTCACAAGTCGGCTGTAATTATAGGGATTAGTGTATTTCACTCTCCCCCATAATTCTCCTTTAAAAGCTGGAAATGCATATCAATGATGCATGACAACACAGGAAACACGCTGCTGCATGACAATAAACATGCCTATAACTCAGAACACATCTCTACGTATACATATAGATCTTAATTGACCCAAGTTTGTACACAAAAACAATCCACTGCGGGGCAGCTCTATTATAGAAGTATAGTACTTCTATGGATATCTGTAACCGGTTTATTCTATAACAAACCCCCCAGGCAGTGTATTTCTGATATAAAATATGTTCTAAAATGCTCTCTGGTGCTCTCTTTGTCCTGACAAGTGTTGGTCTGTGCCCCCCTCTGTGTATGGGACCCATAGACTTCAGTGGAGAGCCAATTTGTACCATACGAGGGGCTTCCATTGAAATAAATGGCGTCAGTGGTGGGCCAGTAGGCATAGTTGCCAACAGTGGTGTGCGCCCAGAAAGCTGTTGTAGGTGGAGAATGTATTATAATTAGGGGTGGGCCATTCATATAAAATAGGCATGTTCCTACAAGAGGCATATCTCTACTTATTGTACAAAACAAAATGTTTTTTTGTTTTAGATAGAGTACTGACTGGTAGGTTATATCCCAGTCAGTTTTTATATCCGGCTGTCAGTCACTGGAAACTACCTGCTACCCCCATTCTTCTTCCTCTGTCCCTTCCTTTCTCCCCTTAACTCCAGTGGTTTAAGGCCCTTTGCTGTCATCAATACAATGCGGGCTCCACAGCCCTGCATTGTACATGAGGACGCCGAGTGACAGTGTACAGCCGGAGTGGAGGGGGAGGAGAGCGCTCTTCTGTGTAAAACAGCTAAGCAGTTAGCTAAACATTTTCATTTCTCTGGAGCTGGGCTTTAATTTTAAATGATACTATATACAGGAAGATCTATTATAATAAGGACAGAAACAGCCAAGGAGGCATTGGTAATTAGTAAACAAAAATATTTATGTAATTGTTCAGCTAGTACAAATCTTAAGTTGCCCATACATGTCTCAAATTTGGCACCACGTGACTTTACAAAGTCGGGTTTCAAAGTCAAAGGTGCCAGGTGAAAACCTGTCTCCCAAACAGTGATAGCATACTATGAAATGCAGTCACTGTTCAGGCATTCATACCACCGTGGTTGCTGTGGCGGTCTGAATACAATATCCATCAGAGCTAAAGAACCTGGATTGAGGAATCCAGTGACTTCTTTTGTTCAGTCTGCAGGGCTGAACGAAAGAAATCTACACGTGTATGGTCCGTCTGAGTCCCTAGCAGGGGCGGACTGGGCCGGGGGGCAGGGTGGCAATTGCCCCCCGGCCTCTCTGATGCCACCACGAACGGCCCCTTGACCCCCGCTGCCACCGGCCGCCCGCCGCATCATTCCACATCTGGAATGGTTAGTACTGTGTATGGAAATTTTTATTTAAATCCTCTTTATAGAAGCTGGAAGTATTCAGAGTCAGGAAGTCGATGTCTTAGGTGTTGTTATAACTGAAAACAAACTGGTAATTGTAATTGGTGACCTTAGCATCAGGTAAATTCTTACAGATAGCTCCAGTGAGAGGAAATAAGAATTGTGTGTAATGCTTTGGGGTCCTGGGGGAGAAATCCTCTCTGGGTAGTGTTGCTAGGGCCCTGCTACTAGTGTACAAACCAGCAAAGAAAGGAATGTGAGACTGAGCAGATGATACTTTACAGTAATATCATTCTGACTGGATGGGAACTAATAAACCATCATCAAGGCTTCTTCTGCCAGGTACAGTATACTATATAGAGTTTTTTCAATGTTCTCCCTTCCCCTATTTGGTTATTTCCAGGTCAATGTATATAATAAATAATACAAAATATAAGTGGGAATGATGATATTGTCATTGGCAGCCAAATAGGTGTCTTCTGGAATCTGATTATTTATTATGGATTAATTCAACGTTTCAATTAATACAATAGCTAGTGTATTCTAGTTCTGTTCTGGTCAAACTTAGTTGTCACCCGAACAGGAATAGGAGAGAAAATCCTCCAATGAAGACCCTTGTTCTTTTACAACTGTCTAAAAGGTGAGTTCTCGCCACTATGGAGAGCTTTCCTCTACCTCTTACGGACAGGAGGTGAAGGGAAATCTCCCCAATGAGGCACAGAGAGAGAAAAAAACAAACCTAACAAGGATTCTAGCTCTTATATCCAAAACAAAAAAGAAAGTTTGGGCATCAGGAATACTTTATTAATATATGTATGGTCAACTTTGTACTATCCATGCTTTGATGCTTGGGGTATCAGGCATTCGGTCCCAGAGCATTATGCAAAGTTAGACATTGCTGGATTCAATGCAAATAATAATAATAATAATAAATTCAAAGTTTTTTTTTTATTTCCATGGCACACCATATCGGAATAGAGCTTGTCAGTTTGAGAGCTGTAACAATCGTTGGCTAGTATCACATCAAATGTAAGTGAGATAGATAACCAGCACACCCTGAGCACCATTTATTGAAAGGTCACATCAAAATGCAACATTTTAGAGCTGTGCAGGATCTCTTTACTGGGAATATGTGAACATGTCTGTTGCCCTAGTGATTACACATGAAGTGAGAGAATCTCTCCAAAGGCGGCACGGACTGCATTACATAATGTTTGTAGCAACCCTTGACTTCTAAGAGCATGTGGGGGACTTCAGAGGCAGGGTGAGATGGCACTTCATCTCAGGGATGAGTACAAGTAAAGTTGTGTGCCAGTCACTTTATGGATTTTTTAAAGGTTTTATTCCACAAGCAACTTAATGGGGTAAAGGGCTACTACATACATCTAGGGCAGTACAGAGCGTTTTTTGTGCGCCTAAAAAATTGCATACAAGAAAAAATGGTACATGCATGAATCTATAACCGGCCTTTATAGCAGGGCGCACATTGGGAAGGCTTACAACAATACAAAACACAAAAATTCCCCAGCCTCAACCTGCCAGCCAGCCTGATAGTGTAGTGTAGTACTTTAAAAAATGTGTAGTGTAGTGTAGTACTTTAAAAAATCCATAAAGTGACTGGCACACAGTAGTGTAGTGTGGCTTCTACATATTTTTGGCCAAAAGTTTGTGCAACTAAAACCTCTGATTTTAACGCATACTGTTGACAGGGCTACTTGTTTGGTTGCAGGCTGGCTGGCAGGTTGAGGCTGGGGAATTTTTGTGTTTTGTAAAAAATTGCATAAGCCCCCCTCTCCAGAATTATATATGTCCTGAAAGTAGAGACCCTGTAGAATAAAATGATGGCAGTTGCAAATTTTTATGTCGCATAATATTAACGCAACTCATCATCAAGCCCAACTCACTGTATCAAGCCCCAAAAATACACTTAAATACACTCAAATAGATTTCTGTCACGTACCTGGTGGGGAGCCGAGTTGTGAGGAGGCCTCCTTTGCAGCACGAGTTCCACACCCCTGAATGTGGAGACAGGAGGTGGGGGAACAGCGGGCAGCAGCGGTGCCGGAAGATGCAGGACACTGGGCCTGGGCAGGTCCTTGAGGCCCGTCTTCAGTGAAGCAGGAAGCAGGTGTCGATGCGGCTGGAGCAGAGCGGAGTCGGGCAAGCCAGGGTCAGCAACAATCGGGCGGCAAGGTACAAAAGGAGAAGGCAAAGGAGAATCCAGGGACAAGCAGAAGTCGGAGGCAGGCAACAGTCAGGCAAGGTCAAGGAATCCAGTCGACAATAATACAGCAACAGGCAAGGTACAGGAACACAGACTAAAGCTGAAAGACCACTCAGCAATGATTCTGGGAGTTGGGCCAGCTTAAATAGGATCATCCCCAGACAGAGCAAGTCATTTCCTGTGCGCCATGTGAGCGCGACTTCGCGCATCCGGCTGCCGCTTGCGCATGCGCAATAGCCGCCGTTTCCCGCAAATGCGGTGAACAGGCCTATGCGCATGCGCAGTTGTATCTCTGCTGCCAGGCATGCTCTTACAATTTCAGTGCACAAAAACACAATATACTCTCCAATTTTCTTTTTTGTTAAATATATATGCCTAGCTTAAAAATTGTGTGTACCAAAATATGGTACCCTAAATTGTCCAATTGCTTTAAAAGCTTATAGAGGTCATCAATTTAGAACTAGCCATGAATATTGACCCTGGAATTATTATTTCTGGTGCATGTGGCAATATTTAACATGTGTGGTGTATGTTTGGTTATGTATGTAGGTGCACCAGATGCTTGTTTGCGTTAGTATGCACACGTTCGCGGGGACGGCGGACTTTATTTTATTTAACTTAATTTTTTGTAAACTTTTTTTACTTAACTTATTGCTATCACATGGGGGGTGCTCACAAGCCCCCTATGTGATAGCACATTGGAGGTAACAGGTGCTCTTCAAGGTGACATTAGGGCCTAAAGTCACCTTTGTACTTCAGAGAAGATGATAAAACTCAGATCAGGCTTCATCAGCTTCTTCCCTGGCACCTCTAGCCGGGGAATGACAGCTGTGAAGCTGGAAGTGATGCAATCAGTTTCATTTCCAGCTTCATTCATTGGGAAGGAGATCAGCGAACCTGCTACTCGTGATGCCAGTCACAGGCCCGCAGGAAGGGTGGCAGAGCCCAAGAATCAATGGTGGGGTTTTCGCCGGTGGGGGGGCTGCATTTTCCGGCCCTGGAAGCTATCTGGCGGCTTTTCAGCTGCCAGAATTGCTTCTAGTGTAAAGCTGACAGTCAGCTTTGCACAGATAAACAGGGCCCGCAGCCAGCGCCATAAGCTATATGCTGATTGCAGTAACACTGTGTATTGTAGAACCTTAGCTGGTTAGCAGACATAGCACAGAATTCCCTACAGTAAGTGAGACACCAGACTTCCTGTTAGGCCCAAGGTCATGCTGGCTTCCCTGGCACATCCAGCAGACAAAATTCCACCCTTGTTCTCCATCCCAGGAACAGATTCAGACCCCGAATGGGTCCATACCTGATCATCTGCATGTTGCAGGCATGGTCAGACAGTTCACACATAACGTACCCTCCCTCGGGCAGGAGCATGGTGGGAAGATACAGTCTCACATGGTCAGCCCTGAATATTTATTTCCTCGCCCAGCATGAACCTCCTAATGATTAGCTATGGAGACATAGACATTCATAACATCAACTTATGGATGCTCTGCTCTGTGGCAAGGTTACACCCAGCAGCAGACAGATACAAACAATAACAGAGAGCCAAGTGAGCACAGACTTTTAAATCAGCTAGACTGGATATGGTAAAAAATAGTTTGGACTGTCCCAAAAATTTAACACACGCCCAAATTTAAATAAGGGCCGGGGGTGGAGGTGGTGTGCAGCTTCCTATTGGTACGGACCGGTGTGTCCGACCTGTGTAAGCATGAAAACAAAAAGAGAGAAAAAGAACAAAAGGAAGCGCCACAACCAGGGAAGGGGTGGTAAGGGATCAATGGATTAACCCTGATGTATGGTGGGGACGGCCCGGCTAACTGGGTGATGGTATGGAAGTGAACGGGCGTAATTTTTCCCCTTTGGGTGGTGGGGGGTCAACGGGAACATAAATGGAGAACAAATGGAGAGGTGAGAATTCACGCACAAAAGATGCAGAGTGTGGAGCGTAGAGACTCACCGTTGGGTAAAGTTGGATGCAATGTTATCGGCGTGGTGATGGTGGAGGTCCCAAGGTCCTATGTGGTCCTATGAGTTTGTTCTGGGTTTGAGAGAATCTTGTCCCTTTGGTTGACTTGGAGAGGAAGACGATGATGATGATGGAATT
>NW_017306481.1:1096225-1123771 GCF_000935625.1 Nanorana parkeri
TGTGGGGGCAGTGGACGGTCGTCATTGTCTCCCAGAGACAGCGTATGGTGGAGGAGCATCCAGCCGTGAGCTGGCCCGAACATGAGCGCCGTAAGGCTGAGGCGTGCGGGGCGCCTGCCGAGCAGCGCAATGTTGTGCGGCGGTAGCCGCTGGGCGGAGAAAGATGGTGGGAGCACTCGAGGGTAATACACGAAGGTATGTGGTGAGGGCAAAAAACAGCAATGGCTACGCGTTTCAACGTGTTGCGCTTCTTTATCAAGCCGGGTAGCAGGGGGAGCGTTGCGCTTATAAGATGTGCAAATCATTGCATTCTGTTATGTAGATTTTACACAGCGTCCCAACTTTTTGGGAATTGGGGTTGTATATAGATGATAGAGAGATAGATAGATAGATAGATAGATAGATAGATAGATAGATAGATAGATAGATAGATAGATTACCTGTTGAAGTTTGATTTATTGGCAGCAGTTACTATGGAAATCACTCATCTCATAGTTCTCCTTTAACATAAACAACAGGAACAGGAAACTACATCATAACAATGTAGTTACACTAGAGAGAACAATATATTATGCAAGCATTATTTCAACACTTTCTCATAGTAGCAGAATTAATAATCACAGTATAATATATGAGAATGCTTGTTGCACCAATGTCTGTATAAACAGCATGCTAGCACACCTACTCAAAACTACTGATAAATTGCAAGCCAAGTGCTACCCGATCAGGGCAATCTATGCATGTCTCAACCCCACTTTTCTCCCACCGGCCACAAAATCCTCAATACTGAAATGGAGTAAACATATCCAGGAGGACGACCTCCATGATAAACTTATAAGAGGATATCAACTAGTACGGAAATGTACAACTAATGAACAGTGGAGGGAAACTCAGTTCCGCATTATTCACAAAGCTTATTACGCATTTGACTTCTTTCACAAAATTAGAGCAGCTAGCCCATATCTCACAGCTTGCCCAAAATGCAACCTTGCAGGGGCGGACTTGCAACACTGCTTATGGACTTGCGTGCCGATATCCAATTATTGGAAAAAAGTAATGTTTTTACTAACTAAAATAGAGGGAACTGAGTTGCCTGTCCTGCAGGGATTATGCCTATTTAGCTATTGGGAGCCGGATACACCGCTCCCAAGGACTAGATGGCTATGGTTAAACATGTGTCTCCTGCTCGCAAGACGAATGCTGATGAAAGCCTGGCTCTCCCCAGATCCTCCCCATATAAACCAACTATTGAATATGCTGAAAACAATTATGTGGCAGGAGAGACTGGGAGCCACCATGGATGGGGAAGAGTGCATAACGAAATTCTTTGACAGATGGAGCCCTTTTATACAGAAGCAACTAAGAGATAAGGAAATCCACAAGATAGTCCTTCCTTTCCGTTATTCCAAGTGGTATCTGGAAAGTGAATTGGGGAACTCTTTGGGTCGTCTCGCCCTCCCCAAGGAACCCATGGCGGATCCCCCACGATAACCAGAATACCACCCAGGAATAGAATAGAAGGTCTTCGGCTCACACAAGAGGGTGCAAAATAAAAATATAATATACATGTATAAACAAATCAATAAATATATATATATACAAATGAATAAAAGTAAAACGGGAGGCATTGGATGTTATATACTATTAGCGGGGAACCTTCGGAGCAGTTGAAGGGAGGACTATTCACGAAGGGGAGACTTTCGGAGGAGACAAATGAGAGGCGGAGTGGAAGAAGCTGGTGGATCTGAACTGAATTGGTAATAGGAGAGATGTTATTAGTGTTATTAGTGTTATTAGGCTGTCACTTGACAGTATTGGATGTTAAACTCTAGGGATAATTGGATATGGCCGCAGGCCTAAAAAACACAGGGGGGGGAACAATGCCCGGGGTAATAGGCCGCACAGTAGACGAAAAACATGAGGCCTCATGCCCAGGGCACTGTACAGGGACGAAATGCCCACAAGAAGATGTCCCCTGGCATGTTATGTTACAATACGTTATATTCTGTTGAAACGAATTGTTCCTATTTTATAGTTCTATCTTTTGTCTCAACATATCCCGAACTTTACAAGGTATATGCTTCAAAAGTTGTTAAAATGTGTTGGTATTTAATACACGAGAATGTTATCATAAATGTATATCTTTCTGACACGAATAAACTATTTTCACAAAAAAAAAAAAAACTACTGATAAAAGTCTCGGCTTTCACATTCATGCTTTCCAGTTCCAGAACTGCAGTTCTCCACTGCACATTTATATATTTACTATTGGTATTTATATAGAGCCAACCATTTTTACACAGTGCTTTACATACTGCACATTCACATCAATCTCTGCCCGAAAGAAAATTATAATCTAAGGTCCCTATCTCACATGCATACATACAGGGCCAATTTAGGGCCAATACAGGGCCAATTTCATTGCATTCTGTTATTATGAAGATTTTACACAACGTCCCAACTTTTTGGGAATTGGGGTTGTATATAGATGATAGAGAGATAGATAGATAGATAGATAGATAGATAGATAGATAGATAGATAGATAGATTACCTGTTGAAGTTTGATTTATTGGCAGCAGTTACTATGCAAAGTTCATCCTTCATATTAAAAAACAAGTTCTTATTCATACCAGAAAGCCAGGAGTGGCTATGTTCTATATACAAACAAGACACCAGGTGGCAGTAGCTGCACATTTTTAATTGTAAAAATCAGCAAGCAGCTATAATCATCTAATAGGCAAACCCAAGTGTTTTGTTTTTATTGTAACTTTAGATGAAAATAATCATACATTTTTCCTCTATTTCTTATGCTTTCTGTTTTATAGATCCTATGTCTTAAAGATTATGACATTCCTTCTCTAGTGCCTCTTGGTATATTCAGTAGGGCAGCCAACATTGCTTTGGAGGAATAGCTGAGATTAGTCTTTTTACTTCCAGTCATTCTGCACGGAGTGATAGGCTTGCTGTTAGTGTGAGAAATTTGTTTTCTGCACACATTGTGAAGCTTAGTTAGGCCAGGCAAACAGTTGAAACACTTGAAATTATACGTGAAATTTTTTACCTGCCAAAAGATTTGGGATTCTGCTCAGCTGCTTTTGCGTTTCGCACACCTCTGCCACATGGTATGGTCAATAGAGTGACACCCTTGTCTTGTAATAGAAAATAAAAAGAATGTTGTCACCTCACTGATCATGCTTTTGACCATTAAAGGAGTAGCGGCATGCAGATGAGGTCATTTCTATGCTCTCCCCTTCTGTCCAGACAGGAAGTAACAGGGAATCTGGGGAAATGGCTGCAACAATACCCTCTTTTCAGTAAAATGGGGAAAGATTAAATTGCTATTATTATTACAAGAGCACTTTTATTGATTTAATTTTATTACTGTCTGTGACTTCTTCTCTGGTAATGACCTCTCTTCTAATTTCTTGTCCTGCCATTGCAGGAAATAAGATGAAATTTCAACTACGGGGTCACAGACAACAATAAATATATGACAAAAATATTTACATTTTCAAAGTCTATCCAAAATAAAATAAAGAAAAAAAAAAGCAGGTTTTAACTCCGGGTTCACACAAAGGTTCCCGTTTAACATGCAATTCTATTGAACAATTAGTTGCACAAACATATTAATGCCAGTATTAATTCTGGTTTATTTTTTCTGCTGTCTAAGAACATGTCAGCTGAGTTATGTTTTCTATGCATTTGTCTGGTTGCTGTGGAACCTGTATTGCTAGCTCTGCAGACAAGTCTTAACAATGGCTGTTACTAAGTGACCATCGCACGCAGGTAAACTAACCTTTTTATTCTACATGTTGCTGAAGGGATAGGTTGGATGCCAGTGCACATACATGCCTATATATAGTGGTGAAGATGCATCATAGTAGAGTCAGGTCAAAATTAATACAACTGAATTGACTGAAGCAGTGCAAAGCACAG
The DNA here is from genome assembly GCF_000935625.1 of Nanorana parkeri. Lineage (NCBI taxonomy): Eukaryota > Metazoa > Chordata > Amphibia > Anura > Dicroglossidae > Nanorana > Nanorana parkeri. The sequence continues at coordinate 1,100,163 of NW_017306481.1, forward strand.
CTGAAGCAGGCCAAGTATAGAACGCCATAGAAATCGGTCAGAAATCATCTAAATAATGTGGCTGCAGCAAATTGTAAATGTTGACACTGGAATTCATAAAGGGTGCCGCAGACATACTCTAGTGGTGTGTTGTGGTTGTGCATGACAAATGTCTATCACCACCACTCAGCAACTAGTTCCATCTTCTTTCAGAGTTCTTGAGACTTTGGAAGGGGTTTTGTCATAGCATCCACTATTATTTGATCATTTTCACAGTATTCAAGCGCAATCACATTTTGCTCCGCAAGGTCTCAGAGGTAATGGTGCATGACATCAATGTGCTTCCTTCCGACATTAATCTTTTCCTTCATTGTCCTCATATAAAACTGTTGGCTGAGGCATCAATTCCCCTAGGACCTCAAGTAGCTACAGCAACCTTATTCCTTCTTTATAAGCAAAAGCTACTGAGTTGTATTCAGCTTCTGTAGGAGATAATGTCACTAAGTTGTGCAATTTGCTGGACCAGGATATTGGGCTATTGTCTAATTGGAACAAGTCATTACTTGTAGATATTGCGAGTACAGGGATCCTCTTCCCAATCTGTGTCCATATATATCCTGTGAGTTTTGGGTCACCATTTGCAGAAAATGTCAGGTTCATCTCTTGCGTTTTAGATATTGGATGACTCTCTTAAGAGCATTACAGTCTCTTTGCCGTGGTTTACTTATGCATCTGCAGAGAAGTTACATGGCAGCTCCTATATCTGGAAATGTAGTGGTTTGCAATGTATAAAAGTACCCCCCCTGCTTGCTTGCTTGCACTGTCCATTGTTAGGTAGAAGATCTTCTTCTTCCAACTTTAGATAACCTCTTGTCATTGGTCTGCTTAAAACTTTGCATTCTGCCATGACAAACTGTTTAACGATCACATCAAATTTGGAACTTTGATTAAGAAAGAAGCTTCCATCTTCCTCACACTGTGAATATCTAGTTAGTAGGACACATGTCCTAGATCTTTAGTTTGAGTGCTGTACTCATTTTTGCAACTTCCTCATCCATCTTGTGAGCAATATTCAAATCATCAACACAGAGTAGCAGATACATCCACTTCCCATCTGTATATTTTGAGAATAGACATGCATCAGCTTGACCTCATGTGAACCTTTTGTTTCACTAAACATTATTCATTTTTTAATTCCATGTTCTAGTAGACTGTTTAAGTCCCTACAATTATCACTGTAACCAACAAAATATTCTTCTCCAGCTCTTAAATATCCATTTGGTTGCATTATGTACACCTCCTCTTCAATGCTGCCATTAGAAAAAGCTGTTTTGATGTCATAATGTCTCACAATCATATTCTGTTGGACAGCTATAGTCATCAAGGTTCTAAAAGTATTTTGTTGTTCACCTGGGTCAAAAGTAGTGTCATAGCCCTCACCATACTTTGGTGAGTATCCCTTTACAACCACTCTTGCTCTGTATCTATGAACTTTACATTCAGAGTCATACTGGGCTTTAAAAACCCATTTCCATCCAATTACATTTGCCATGAGGTAATTCTGTAAGTTCCCAAGCTTGGAGCTGGTTGTGACATGTCATCTCGTAATAAGCAGCTTTAATCCACATTTCCTTCTCATGAACAGAAAGCTTTTGCATTTCTTCCCATGATGTTGGCTCAGGCTGTGGCGCTGTACAAACCTTATATGACAATTGTCTAGCTGGGATGCCCTTATTGTATTTCACAGATTGCGGATGCAGGTAGTCCAGCTTCTTTCTTTTTAGAGGATAAATTACTGACAACAATTTTAACCTGAATGATGTTATATTCCCTTTCCTTCAGTACCTGACTTCTCAGGTTGCCGTCCAGATGGTATGGTGCTGACTGTCATTCATGGGACTTGTTTTGCTTTTCATGGGACTTTTGACACATACTGTATATGTTTCCTTAATAATTACACTTGTGCTGACTGCTACCTTATTTGTCTCTGGATGCAGAATTCTGGAACCCTTTTGAGACTCAGTGTAGTCAAAAATTATATCTTCCTTAGCACAAGGTTGCCGTTTTGTATGTACACTTTCTTTAAGAACATGTGCATATGCTTTGCTTCCAAAGATTTTGATGTGTTCCAGGTCAGACTTATTTCTATTCCATAACTCATATGGAGTTTTCTCTTTTTCTTTTCTAGGTAAGCGGTTTTGGAGATAGTAGGCTATCATAGTTGCCTCCTCCAAATATGTTATTGGCATTTCTGCAACAAAAAACTTGCTTCTGCCAATTTTACATAATGTGTGTTCATTCTTTCTGCAATACCATTTTATTCTCGATTGTATGGTACAGTAGTCTTGAACATAATTCAATTATTTCTCAGAACAGATTCAGTTTTAACAATATTGTACTCTGTGCCAGTATCTGTGTGGAGTATTTTAGACTTCTTGAAATATTTATTGCTTACTTAAGCAATATATTGTACAAGTTTATCTGGAATATCATCTTTGCTGTGCAACAGGTATTGCACAGTATACCGTAAGAAGTCATCAATGAATGTAAGAAAACGCCTTTTCTTTCCTGGAACCTGAGTTTTCATAGGACTGATAGATCTGAATAAATTAAGTCCAGGGACTGCTTTTTCTACTTTTTGTTATTTTTCTCCTGGTACACTTTATTATTTGGCTGTATGGGTCAGTTTTTATGCCACTGACATGTTATCCTTCAGCTAACTTCTTTATAGTTTCAGTATTCTTGTGTCCAAGACAACAGTGCTTGGTGTGAATACAGTTCAAATGTTTTTCCCTTTTGGACAGTTTTTATCACGTCACTACTCTTCACCTGATATAGTTTATCTGTGATTTTTCCTTTAGCTAGTATGTGGCTTCCTTTTGTGATAATACAACTGTTTCCTCGGAATATCAATACATATTCTTGCTTTGTCAGCTTCTTCCAATATGTTACTTTCAAGATTCGGAAAATATAGTGCATTTTTGATAGGTATATTGCTTATGACTGTTTGGGATAGAAGGAGTTGTAGATATCTTTCCCCTATACTTTCTTTATTATTAATTTTTTTGTATTATTATTATTCTCAAACAAAATAGCTTTAACATCCATTTGTTGTACATCAAAGTGCAGCTAAACATTTCAAATACAACATTAAATGTCGGTGGGCAGCCCTCCCTCCCGCCCGGTCGTACTGCCGGCCTGCAGGGTGGTACTGTCCGTCGCCTACCTCGTACAACAAATATTACCATAATATCTAATGAAAATGTACATTAAGAAAAAGATTAAGTAGAAGGAAAATGTTAACTTGGATTTCTTCATAAGGTTCTACATAAAGAGTCCTAGTATTACCTATAACATCAGTTATACTATTTCTTATACCCTTTTCACTGAGGAGAGGTCTACCACTTCGTTATTTATTATCCTAGTGATGTATTTTCTTCATGTAGACTGTTCTCTCCCATGTCCTGTAAAATTCCACGTGATCTTATGAAGGCCATCCTTGGTAGCCAGGTGGATTCATATTTTTTATAATTGTCTCTCCGGATGGACATCAGTTCTTCCATCAGTCTGTAATATTCTACTCTATTATGCCATTCGCTTATAGTTGGGATATTAGTTTGGTTCCAATATGGAATTAAGGCCTTTGCGGCATTCAGTAGTGATGATACCAATGAGCTTTTATAAGCCCTAGTCAGAAGGTCCGTAAGATGACCGTTGGGTCTAAAGGTAATGTGACTTTGGTAGTCCTCTCTATCTGAGCTATCACTTGGGTCCAGTAAACTTGGATTTGGGGGCACGACCACCACATATGTATGTAAGTACCATTATGACCACAATTTCTCTAGCATAGTTCCGTCTTGGATGGGTACATTTTATGTATAGGTGTCAGGGGATCCCAGCGCAGGTGACCCCACACCTGCACATGTACCCTTACAGGCAGACCAAACACATGTGACCACACGGACCAGGTAAGTATGGTATATATAAATATTTTAATAAACCTAGCAAGCTAACTAAAACAATCCACAACAGGCATAAACCAAAAATGTAACAACACAGGAAACCGGGTAACACAGGAAACAGGGTACTAAAATAGCATGCAAATATCAGGGTCTCAGGGTTCAGGCCAGAGGACTCAGACAACAGGGGAAAGCAACAAAATCCTGAGCCAAGGTCCAGACTGCAGGGAGGGTTTAAATACTCTCCCAGGAGTATTACCTAATGGGCTGATTCCTGGCAGCTGGGAGACACCCACAGGTGAGCACTGGAGCTGCAGGTACCAGCACCACCCAGTGGTGGTCTGGCACCTAGCAGCCCCTGGCTGCCTGGAGAATCCTGCAGGTGAGCCCAGGAACTGCAGGGCTCAGCTCCAGCGCCACCTGGAGGCGCTCTGGATCCTAACAGTACCCCCCCCTCAAGGAGCGGGCTCCGGACGCTCCACGAAAGTCCATCAGCGCCACCGAGGTCCAAGAGCACAGAAGGCCCGTGCTGCCAGTAAGTCCACCACACGCCCCATGTCCAAGGACCAAGGTCCGGCCGATCGCCGCCGCCAGGGTCAGGCAACAGGCCGAGCAGTCCACCACCCGGATCCGGCAGGAATCTCCACAGGCCTGCCGAAGTCCCAACAGGAAGGCCATGGGCACCAGAGTTCCGAGGAGTACACCCCCCAGCACAAGGGAGCCTGGGTATCAGTGGGTACGCCCCCTCTACGTAGCATGGGGGGTCACTAGGACCAACAGCGTGCTCAGCCAGCCACCCGGTTACCCCCAAAACAGTGGCCACCCGACCAAGGTCACCACATACTTGAGGGAACGCAGCAAGACCACCCAGAAGCCAGGGGTGCCCAAATGGGACTCCCCTGCCCCCCAGGATCTCACCACTACCAGGCCCAGGCACATGAACACTACGCCTAAAGCAGATGCCCCACTCCCCAGGCCCATTGGCTGCAAGGGGCACTACCTCGGCACCAGGACCCGAGCAGGCAGTGGACGACAGTCCCACAAAGTTCGATGGAACATGCCGCCAGGGCACCGGATCAGCAGAGGCAAGGAGTCGGGAAACAGGCACAGGATCGGAAATGATGAGCTGGAACTCGGGCACCGGATCGGCACAGGCAATGAGCTGGAACTCGGGCACCGGATCGTCACAGGCGATGAGCTGGAACTCGGGCACCGGATCGTCGCAGGCGATGAGCTGGAACTCGGGCACCGGATCGGCACAGCCGATGAGCTGGGAAGCGGGTACGGGATCACCACAGGCGAGGAGCTGGGCAGCAGGCACAGGATCGTCAGAGACCAGGAGCCAGGCATCAGGCACGGGAACATCAGAGACCAGGAGTCGACCGGAACAAGAGCTGGATCGGCATCGACCTGAACAGGAGCTGGATCGGCATCGACCGGAACAGGATCGGCATCGACCGGAACAGGAGCAGGATCGGCATCGACCGGAACAGGAGCAGGATCGGCATCGACCGGAACAGGAGCAGGATCGGCATCGACCGGAACAGGAGCAGGATCGGACGGATCATCGACAGGAACAGGAGCAGGGTCGGATGGATCATCATCAACAGGAACAGGAGCTGGATGGGATGGATCAGCATCGACAGGAACAGGAGCTGGATCGGATGGAACAGGATCAGCATCGACAGGAACAGGAGCTGGATCGGATGGAACAGGATCGTCTCCAACAGGAACGGGATTATCTCCAACTGCAATGTCCCGAACAGCAACAGGATCATCCCGAACAGCAACAGGATCGTCCCGAACAGGAGCGGGAACCGGCTGGATGTATTACAGTTGATGAACTGAGTAATTTGATAGGATTTCGTCCCGTCTGAATTTTGAAAGTGTTTTGTCTTCTCTACATAGGGGCATATGTGGCATTTTCCACAGGGGTGCATTCCTTTTATTTTTGGTAACACTGACAGTGACAAATTGTCTTTGCTTGGTCTGTATTCGGAGCTCACCAAGTGGTCTTTTAAATTCTTAGCTCTCCTTGCTGTCAAAAGTGGGCGAGGGCCGACTATATTGTAGAGCGTCGGGCACAGATTCAAGACATGCCAGTGTTTTTCAAAAATTTGTCTCAGCTTTGGCCAACTTGATCCATATTGTGTAATCATTCTTGAATAATTTACTGTATTCTTTTTTGATTCTTCCTCCTTGTTAGCCTTGCCCTTCAAGATCTCTGCTCTACTTCTCTGTCCTACTTTTGTTTTACTTGTTCAAAGTGTTCTGTGTGAGTAACCCCTCTGCCTTAAACGATTGTATAGGGTTTAAATACTCTCCCAGGAGTATTACCTAATGGGCTGATTCCTGGCAGCTGGGAGACACCCACAGGTGAGCACTGGAGCTGCAGGTACCAGCACCACCCAGTGGTGGTCTGGCACCTAGCAGCCCCTGGCTGCCTGGAGAATCCTGCAGGTGAGCCCAGGAACTGCAGGGCTCAGCTCCAGCGCCACCTGGAGGCGCTCTGGATCCTAACAATAGGTTCTGGTGTATAATACCACCGTGCCATGAAACGGAACGCAGTATCAGTCACTTGGGTACTAATAGATGTCTTAGCATTGAGATTTAACAATTTTTGTTTCTGTGCGTCCATCCAGGCAATCTCCAAATCCTGTTCTCATTGGTTTAAATATAGTGGAAAAGGGCTGAGTTGATGTTTTAGCAAAATCTTATAAATTTGAGATATTCCATGGCGTGGGGGTTCTGATGCAAAAAATTTTTTTACATAGGTGTGAGCTCCGAAATAGTGCGAGGAGGCTTTGGTAGTGTTGAAATAAAATGTGATAATTGCCTATGTCTCCACATGTCAAATGGGTAGGTCCCCAATTGTTCTCTAAGAGATTCTAGCGAAAGTGGTCTGTCACCATCACATATTTGATAAAGCTTTAAAGTAGCATGTGTCATCCATTTAAGAAAACCTGTGTTGTGAAGTCCCGGTGGAAAATATAAATGACCGGTTACTGTCATTATTGGTGAGTTATATTGACCTATCAATCGGGTATATAGTGAATTCCAAATAGCCAAAGTTTGGCGAGTGAGGGGGGATGTAGAAGAGTGTAAATTCCAGTGTTCCTGAAGTATCCAACAAATAGTGAGTATATCTTGATCGGCTAAGTAATTTTCCACCTCTACCCATCGTTTAATCTTAGTGCAAAAGTGAATGTCCAACATCCTATTAAGTGCAACAGCCTGGTAGTAGCAATTGAAATCTGGCAAGGCTAAACCTCCCTGTTCTCGAGTCCTAATGAGGAATCCATATGAAATCCTGGCGGGAGACCGTCTCCAAATGTACCGACTGACAACCGACTTGAGGGCACGTAGGAAAAAATTTGGTAGTACAATTGGTACCGTTTGTAGTGTATACAATATCCGTGGAAGTATTATCATCTTAATGACGTTTATCCGTCCCGTGAGGGAGATACCTGATCGATAATTGTGCCATTTATTAAGGTCCTTATTTATACTATTTATTAAAGGCTTATAATTTGCGGTAAATAGCTCCGTGATTCTAGCTGTTAATTCTATACCCAAATATCGCATCTTTTGATTGTGCCAGCATAAGCGGCTAGTTTATGTTCTATGGCGCCTACTGTGACACCTGAGATATTGCTATTACCTCTTATGGTGATAAGAAAGGGTTCTAGTGATAGGGCAAATAATAATGGGGATAATGGGCACCCTTGTCGTGTGCCATTATATAGAGTAAAGTTAGTTGAAAAAATGCCGTTTAATTTAATTTTGGCCGTAGGGTTATTATATAAGCCCATTATCCCGGTCAAAAATCTAGGTCCCAGTCCTACAGCAAGAAGGGTGGCTCGGAGGTAGTCCCAGTCGACTCTATCGAATGCTTTTTCAGCATCTGTAGACAATAACAAAGTGTGCTTTGATGATAAGGAATGGATTGATGGATTATGCTAATTGCTCTCTGTGTACTGTCTCTTGCCTCCCTACCCATAATAAAACCTGTTTGATCTGGTGATATTAATTGGGGCATCAGGCGGTTTAGTCTAGTTGCTAGGATTTTGGCAAATATTTTGATGTCTGTATTAAGTAGCGATATCGGCCTGTAGCTACCGCATATGGTTACATCTTTGCCCACTTTAGGGAATACAGCTATATAAGCTTGTACGGTAGCTGGTGCCGGTACCTCACCACTAAGAAGCGAGTCAAAATATTTACCTAAATGAGGGAGTAGGTTATCTTGAAAGGTTTTATAGTATTGTAATGTAAAGCCGTCAGGTCCTGGGCTTTTCCCCTTGGCCATGACGGCTATAGCTTGTTGGATTTCCTCTGATCTTATAGCGGATTCCAGAGTTTCCGCTTGGGACTTAGCTATAGCGGGAATAGGGATCGAGGCTAAATAGGTCCGGATGTGATTTAGATGTTGTTCTTTTATTTGTGTGTTGCTCTCGGGTCTCACCTTATACAAGAGTAAGTAGTATTCCTTAAATACATTAGATATAGCGGTTGATGTATGTACCATTACATCCTGTTTGGTTTTAATCTTAGCCACGGAATTCCTACTTTGTTTATCTTTCAAGAGCCTAGCGAGAGATTTCCCTGGTTTATTACCCAGTTCATAAGAACGTTGAGAGAGATAATTTAAGGATTTTTTATATTTACAAGATAACGCCTCTTTCAGAGCGTCCCTTGCGTTTGTTAGTTCTTTAAGATCTGAATTGGTCAAAGACCTTTTATGTAATTGCTCTAACGCAGTTACTTTCGCTGTAAGTCTTCTCACGTTCTGGGTATGTTCTTTCTTTTTATAAGATCCCTGGGAGATAATGGACCCTCTAATTGTGGCTTTGTGAGCCTCCCATATAATGCCCGGCGACTCCTCTCCCTCTGTATTTTCTAAGAAATAATAAAACAGATCTTTTTTAAGGGCCATCAGTATTTTTTCGTCCCGCAGGAGAGATTCATTTAATCTCCATGTGAATGGTGTGTGTTTATTTCCCGGGAGCCTCAAGGATGCCATCACCGGGGCATGGTCAGAGATGGTGGCAGTTAAGATGTTTTTTTTATCCTAGATACTCCCTAAATGGTAATGGTCTATAAGTATATAGTCTAGCCGTGTATATGTATTATGGACTGCTGAAAATACGGAATAGTCCCTGTCTCGAGGATGATATATTCTCCAGGTATCAATCAATTGCATTGATAATAACATTGCTTTCAGAGATTTAAGTCGTTTAAAGGCTATATGGGAGCGTCCTGTAGACGAATCTAAGGAAGGATTCCATATGAATATTAAAATCTCCTGCGTAAATCACAATACCCTCCTGATAGTCCCGTAAGAGGCGCAATGTTTTACAGAGGAAAATAGTCGGGGCCTTATTAGGCGCATACACTGAGGCCAAAGTGAGTAAGTGGTTGTCAATTGTTCCCTTAACAAAGAGATATCTCCCCTCAGGATCCACTATTGTGGACACAAGTCTAAACTGAACATTCCTTTGGATGCCGATCGCCACCCCTCTAGAACTACTCGAGTCTGAAGTACTATAAAACCATGTCGGGTAATATAAAGACGATAAACGCACATGTGTGTGGTGGGAGAGATGCGTTTCCTGCACAAAAATGATGTCACAGCGTAATCGCCGCAATTCATGTACCAATTGATGTCTTTAAGCCCTCTGACATTTTACGTTAGTATATTGTAATTGGCCATCGGCATTCCGAAGGAAGGACATTTTTTAACCTAAGACTCCAAACCGGTCCTCCCCCCAAAGATAGAGTGATAGGGTAGAAAGAAGGGAATACAAAAGGAAAGCAATAAAGAAAAAAGAAAAAAAAGAAAAAACATACCTGTAGAGCACAATAAAAAGGGAGGTCGTATCTGTTCAGGATTACGACCTACATGTCTATTCCCTAAGCCCACGACTATTGGACTAGTGCGAGCTCCTCTGAGCTATTATCGCACATTATTATTGTGGGGGGCGTGTCTATACCCCCTGGCCCCTGTCTGGCCCAGACTCCCATGTACAATTACACGGGAGAAAAAATTCACTGGCGTGAGCAGCCACTAGCATCCCCCCCGCATACCTTCACATCATGCGAGACCCCCAGGCGCCCCCGGGCACCTGGGACCCCCGCCCATGTATTTATATACTCATACCGTCCCGTCCACAGTCCCCACCCCAATTAGCCCATAAAATGATACCCTCACCTACTGACTGCCTAAACCAGGCTGTGCCTACCCTATTTACTTTCTTATTCGGATATTAACCCGGTTATCCCAGGTCATCCGACGTTGTACTTCTTTTATGTAGGCCTAATTGGGCCGCTGTAGAGGGCGGGTTGTAGGTGTCCATGTAGAGTTCGGAAGAACGTCATTTGTCAATATTGCCTCCTGCCATCCCGGCAATTGGGGTGGTTCAATTGCTATTATTTCGCAGAACTGATGTAGATCTTCTGGGAATCTGAGAATTGCCATTTTTCCCTCCTTACGAGCTATCAGGCAAGACAGAAAGAGCCCTGCGTCTTGCAAGGGTTTCGCGAGCTAAGTCTGGGTATATCTATACATGCGCCCCATTATGTTCTATTAGGGGCTTTTCCCGTAGTTTCCGTAAGATGTTTTCCTTATCCCCATAGTAGTGCAAGCGGCTTATGGTGTCCCGTGGTGTTTCTGACGCCATACCGCGCGGGCGGGTGGCGCGATGAACACGGTCAAGTATCAGATTAGTATCGGGTGGTAGGTCCAGTATAGTATTAAAGATCCCCCTTACTGTTTCAGTTAATTCTAAATCAGTAATAGTTTCAGGTAGTCCCCTTATCCGTAGGTTGTTTCTACGGTCCCTATTTTCCTGGTCCTCCACCCGGTAAGAGGTGTAGCGCTGTGTATGCCTCATCGCACATACCTGAGCTTGCAGGGTCTTAATTGCCTCCGCGTGGGAATCTAGCCGAGCCTCTCCATCTTCCACCCGTTGTAGCAAGGCTGTCATCTCCCCTTTAACAGAGAGGATATCAGTCTTTAAGGATTGTTCCAGCCTAGAGAACATCTCCACTAGCTCAGCTTTCGTTGGTAAAGTTTTCATCAGCTCGTCCATGGATGATGACGTCATTGGTTCTACCTTGTCTCCTGTCCCCATGCCGAGAGCCGAGGTGTCCGCGTTCCTCCCCTCCAGTGATAGCCTAGGTGAGAGGCTCGGGCGGGCTGCAGCACCCCGCAAGTGGGACGTGTTTCCCAAGGTAAGATACCGTTGCATCGTGCTCACCGCCGGCACTTTCGGTGCCCCCTGTTTACCGGTCTTCCTTCGGTTCATCTTTCTGCAGTGCGTGTGGGGTCTGATAGTCGGAGCGCTCTGTGTGCGGGTGGGATGCATGCCGCCCACGTCAGCTCTAGCCACGCCGGTCCGCCATTACGATCCGGACACACCCCCCCTTACGATCCGGACACGCCCCCCTTACGATCCGGATGCGCTCCCCTATACTTTCTGAGATCATATAGTGTCCATTATTTGTTCTACTTCTTTCTGTCCTGCTTTAAACCAACTGATTGAAGAAATCTTTCTGAAGGATCATATGCCTTGTAGCTCCAGAATCAATGCACCAGGTGAAAAACAATGAGGCGCCCTCTTTGGACTGAAAGGCACACTCCGTATCTAAAGCATCATCCGTTTCTTCATTAACACTTTTGGCTTTTTGTTGTGTATTTTTTGCCAAATAATTCTAGCTTTCCAAATTCTGTAGTTTGCATTTAGTTGACCTGTCTTTTTGCACACAAAACATTTACATGTTTCACACTGCATATTACTGTTATTACAGTTGTTGGTTCTCAGTGCAGGTTCTACTGTAGGGTAATTTTCACAGTTTTTTTTCTTATACTACTCCTTAATCTTGCCTTATCATTTTCCATGGTAAGCTCATCATCTGGATTGAGCATCAAGTGCTGTAACAAGTCTCTCATAGTTGTCTGGAAGACTACCGAGTAGTTGTTATATAGTGCTGCTATATGAAAATCTTGTATTCCTTCTTCTATAGCTCACACGGTTTCAAACCATTTCTACAAGTATATCTTATATAGTCCTGTATGTGGTGGCCTTTCAACTTAGTTTGGTATAGCTTTCTAATAAAATGCAGTCTATTGCTAAGATTTGCTCTCTGACATACTTCCTGTAGCTTCTCCCACATTTCTATTGCAGTTTCACACTTGCAACATGCACAATTTGATTATCATCTACGCTCATCTAGGCATATAGTACTTTGAGCTTTTTTTATCTTTCTCTGTCCAGTCATCGGTAGGTGGGTTTGCTCTCGTTTCTTGTATACGCTTCCATGTACCCTCTCTTATCAGCACCATCTTCATTTTTCATTTCTAGGACTGGTCGTACTGGTTTGTCAGATTAGCAACTGAAAAGTTTGATGAAACACTGCTAGTAACCATTATATATGCTTTCCAACTTTTTTCTATTTTAGAGACTGTTTTGTTATATCTCTGAGCTGTATCTGTAGTAGCTGCAGCAGTTGTTAATACTTTGGCTGCAACTGGGCCTATGCCAAACGCGCACAAAAGTTTGCATTTCGACGCGCGTTCATGATATGTGCACAAATGCAGAACACATTTGCGCTGCCATTACAAGGTAATAACACCCCAAACTTGGCCAAGCAAATGTTTTTTTTCCCCCACGCGTACAGGCGTGAGAACACACAGAAAAAAAAGGGGAGAGCATGTCACCAAATTTGCAACATGTACTATTTTTCCAGGGACTCAATGGGGATGTGCGCCAAGCGCTGGAAACAAATGCCCAGGAACGTGTTTCACCACAATATACGTTCCTGCTACACCCATATGTGAATAGGGCCTAACATGTTGGAAAGCTGCTGCAGATATGTCTTCTTACCAGTCAGATGTTGCTGGATATGGCTGAGCCCTTCTTGCTTAACAGAAACAACAGGAACAGGAAACTACATCATAACAATGTAGTTCCACTAGAGAGAACAATATATTATGCAAGCATTATTTCAACACTTTCTCATAGTAGCAGAATTAATAATCACAGTATAATATATGAGAATGCTTGTTGCACCAATGTCTGTATAAACAGCATGCTAGCACACCTACCGTACTCAAAACTACTGATAAAAGTCTCGGCTTTCACATTCATGCTTTCCGGTTCCAGAACAGCAGTTCTCCACTGCACATTTATATATTTACTATTGGTATTTATATAGTGCCAACCATTTTTACGCAGTGCTTTACATACTGCACATTCACATCAATCCCTGCCCGAAAGAAACTTATAATCTAAGGTCCCTATCTCACATGCATACATAAAGGGCCAATTTAGGCAGGAGCCAATTAGCCTTCCAGCATGTCTTTGGAGTGTGGAAGGAAACCAACGCAAGCCCAGAGAGAACATACAAACTCCTTGCAGGTAGTGTCGTGATCAGGATTTGAACCCGGGACCACCAGTGCTGCAAGGCCGAAGTGCTGCACATGAGGGTAACCTATAGAAATGCAAATATAAAGTAATCTTTTGCAGCAGATGAGTAGACAATATATAAACCATTTACATCCCAAATAGGTGATATAAACAATTCGTTCATTGCATGTGATAATCATGCCATGTGTAGGTGTGAAAATAGGCATGTGAATGTTAGAAGCAAGCGATAGTGTACAGAGACATTTCCCGCATGCCAGCCAATTTGTGCTGGATGGCCATAAATTACATACAGCACCATAATGAGATAACATACTGAAATAGGCATAACTGAAAGTTGCTCTTTTGTACAAACTACATCCCTTTATGTCACATGATTATTTTAGTAAATATAAATGTACGTAAAAGTTCTCAGTTATCCAGGTTATGGTAGAGCTAGTAGTAGTTAGTCACATTTAACTGCACTTGTTTAGTAACGTTGAAAAGATTTTACAACTCACCCGAGTGACTTCTTCAGTTTAAATGAGTGTCATAACACCTTATCTCGGGTGGCACAATGGTAAAAATTTCCACAGCACTGCTCGAATGTAAACAAAGGGGACAAGGATCATTTGCCATTGACCAAAATATGTTCATGCCCCTTTGTTTACATTCCAGTGATGCGGGGAGCTATAATTTGCAGTGGGAAAGCATCGCCGTGGTGGTGGGCCATCATGTTGGCCAGTCAACATTGTCGATAGTTGTTCATTGTGATTGATGTAGACCTACATTGCTTGATAAAGTGATTGACTTTGAATTTACATCGAGCTTATACTTGTCTTCACTTGGGTGTTTTTATTTACTATTTTTTTTTTTGTGTGTGAAACCTCCTGTTTGATTGACCGGATGTGGGAAGAGGTCCTTGTCCTTCAATATTGGTGTCTAGGTGCCTTGTGGGGGTGGAGGGGGGGGCTTCCTCTTTAAGGCTTAATTTTATTTAGGGTCAGTGATATTTGCTCTCAGATGTACAGCACCAAAAATATTGCATATGCCTGTGTTCTACATTAAAACAGTGACTAATGCAATAACATCTGTTGCTGGAAGAGCGATGATGGAAAATGTAATCATCTTCACAAAGTGGACTGGCTTTTTATCTTTCATACATGAAAACTCTGAAAATGTGTAACTCAGTAATGATCCTAACCTTCTGATGCCCATGGTCAGGGCTGTATGTGTTAAAATGAAATTTGTGGACCAGAACTTAGGACAGCCCCAGGCCTCAAAATGTTTCCTTATTTTGTTTCCTAAAGAGATTTTACTGCTGTTTACAAAAGAAATATGGGTGGTGACAACCCTTGTGTGGCCATTGCCAAAAGTTCCATCACTGCTAAACAACATCTTGACATTAAAAGGCAATCCACTTAGTTTGCTGTTAGAATTAGTTTTGCCCTGTGCCTTGCAGAGCAGTTATACAATAAAGGATAACAGTAATAATACCTATATGGACGTCTTCAAGCAGGTAGCTTGATTTGCATCTTAGATATATCTATAACATTCCTTAGATATGCGGACATGAAATATAGAGTGTATACATGGCTGAGGAATGCAAACAAGGAGTTACACTGTTAAAATTCAAAGTCCAATGCTAGATAAATTTGTAGAAGATTGCTTTTTGACAAGTTTTCCACTTCCCATTAGAGTTTTGTCTCAGACATCCCATAAGATAATGCAGGACCCACCCCTTTACATTAAGAGGCTTGGCTTGTAAAACCAGTCAGATTTAGTATGCTTCTGCTGCTGAGCCAATAAACAGAACAGTAATGACTACATAGTCATAGAAAAGGAGGCACTGGAGAGATTGGGTCGCCAATATGTGAGTATAACAGATAAATATAATATATGATGAGAACAGGAAGAATGCCTTGGTTTAAAGCTCCTTGCTGGTGACTAATGAAATTCTGACATCTGGCACTGCAGAACATTCTAATGCTTTTTATTCCTAGTCTGTATATTGTATGGGATTAAATATACCTGGCTGTTATGGAACATGAATGAAGCAGCGATGCAGAACTGGATCCAGACCAAAGACATATACATTGCGGCTTTTATCTAATGAATTTCATGTTTGCAGAAAACCAGACATGCAAGACCAGGAACAATTAACTATATCTTGTTTCATTCAACAGTCATGTATCAAAACAGTTATGTCACTATACATGCTATAGACCGGATCAAACCAACCTGTGGATGCTGTTGAGATAATGCTGTAGAATGTGCTAGCTATCTGTACTTAGAGAAATATGAGGGCTGCAATTTCTGATTTACTTCTAAAAAATGGTAGTAGCCTGGCTGTTTCTGGCTTCAGTAGTTCCTGGGACAAATAGACATGTAAGCTGTGTAAAAATTCAGTTTGGTTCGGATATTTCGTTATTTTGTTAATTCAGTTCGGTTCGGGTTTTGGATCCCAACTAAATCCACATTTTCGTTAGTTTTGGATGAGTTTACGAATATTCGTTGCGAATACCACAGAAAACCATATACAGGTATTAATACTCAAGCTGAAGCTCTTAGACCCGAATGGCATTTGGGAGTCTGAATTTCCGAATTTTCGAATACCATTCGGGAGCTTCAGAAAGCAGTACGGGTCTGGAAGCCATATTAAAGCTGAGGCTTTCAGACCCGAATGGCATTTGGGAGCTCCCGAATGCAAAACTAAAATTCGGATTCAGACCCATTCGGATGCAATAAACTGAAAAACACATCTGAATGGCCAGAAAAAAGTCACATGTCCGATTCAATTTAGTTTTTGAACGGCCAGGAGTCGAAATTTGGAAATGGAAATTCGGATTCGGACGCATTCGGATGCATTAGGATTCGGAAATTTGTATGTATCCGAATGTCTGAATTTCAGCAAATTCGTACGAATTTTGAATTTGAAACTAAACGAATCGCGCATGTCTACGGACAAGCATATAATTTACAAAGTCAATACCATGTTTCCCCGAAAATAAGACCTAGTACTATTTTTGGGAATTGCTAAAATATAAGACCTACCCCCAAAATAAGAGCATAAGACCTAGTTGTGACCTTTACCAGGGCCGGTGGTGGCATAAAGGGGAACTTGGAGAGCCGCGGGAGAGGCGGGAGACAATCAGCGGTGCCAACCAAGCCAGCGCAAGAGGAAGCGAGGCGGCAGCGGAGGGAATAGAGCCGCATAAGCCGATGCTTCCTCTACAGGATTTGCATTAACTTTGGATTGTTGTACATTAAAAAAAAAAAATAAGACCTACCCCGAAAATAAGACCTAGTGTGTTTTTTTGAGCCCCAAAAAATATAAGACAGTGTCTTATTTTCGGGAAAACACGGTATTAGAAGAAGGTGCATGTGTGCTTGTCAGTCATCTACAATTGAAGACCTTCCTAAAATGACCCCCCCATATATATTACAATAGTCTACAAATACCAATTCAAGTGTAAATTTTGTATTTTTAAAAACTTTTTTTATCAGTCTTCTCTTTCAGTACTCCAAACTTCTCTTAAAGTCGTGGGACTTAATAAACAATGGTCCACTTGTGGCCAATAATCCAAAGATGGGTACATGAGCGAATCAGGTTTTGGCTTTTGGGCAAAATGGGTTGAATTTAAAGTTATCCTAATGTTACGGGAAGGAAGGTTCCAAACACAACAAAAAATCCACATGTCCCCTTTAAAGGAGATCTCACCACACAGATCATGCTGCAGCATGATCTGTGTGGTGAGATCTCCTTTAAAGGGGACATGTGGATTTTTCTCTTTCATTCATATTAATTGTATTAAAAGCACATTTTCTTAAAGGGTAGCTTGACCCAAAACCCAAGATTTTGCATTGGGTGGCCTGTTAATAGTTACAATAGATGCCTAAATCTTATCTGTGTCAATAAAATACTGTATTATGATTGGCTGATGGGAATATTCTCTTCTGCTCACATGCAGCATCACTTATTTATATCATTAGAGAATTAGTCAGTCAACATTCCAACAAACTTTTACTTTTAATATTTACTTCAGCTGTAATTATATTTGGAGTATTAGAATATAATTATTGCAAATTTAAAACATGTTGAACAAAAGATTTGGCAACAGATAAACTCTGGATGCCAGCACTGAATAAACGAATGGTTAGGCAAGTTGGAAATGTACACTTTAATTCCCTGTGCTGTATTCCAAATGCAGAGATAAACCAACAATTGGCTACCCAGCCTAAGGGGAGAAAATCTGGCTTTCTCAGTAGAGGAATTTTAAGCTTTTTCCAGCATCTTCTTCTGAAATGATCATGTATCTTTAAATATTTGTGCATGTACAATGGCTTTGTCTTAAGCCCACATTTGCTGATAAAGGTTAAGATCATGGTTAAGATATTTTTTTCACGCACATATTTATGATGCTTTTCTCAACACCCAATGCTAAGAGTGAGTTCCTTCCTTATGCACTGCCTAGAAACAGACACTCAGCAGGGGTTAGAAAGACATATAGATTTTCATCTTTTTAATTTCAGCTGTAGTAGTAACATTTTAGAGTGTGTGTGCTGGTGTGTGGTGTGAACATCTGCTGCCATTTGTTGTAATGCAATGTTAAAACACATTGCAGTGTTTGCTTTTTTTGAAATGTAAACTTCTTTGTAACATGAATTGGGTTGCACAAAAAATGCAACACGTCCTATTTTTCTTTCAGCACACACCAATGCAGCACCTTGATGTGAACCGAAGCCATAGGGCATAAACCAAATTGCCTTGTTCTTGCATTGGGACTGTGCATGAGCAACACTGCTAATGTGAATGAGCCCCTAGCAACAGTACTTGCTGTTGCCCCCACACTGTGCCTGCACGGGGATTTATGAACACGCAGGAGCTCCTACAAGGCGCTGTCAGTCACTGGGAGGAGAGAAGAGTTGGAAGGATCCTGATAATATTGTCGAGATCGCTTCTCAATGCAGAACTAAGCCCCGCCCACAGTATATTATATTGAATCTCAAGCTTATGGTAGATTTCTGATTACAGGAGTACATTGCAAAATGTACTTCTATAGCATTAGGAAACTAAACATGCCAATAACGGTGTACCTGCTCAAGCAGAGAAAAATCAAGTCTTCTACCCTGTCATACAGAGCTGTGTTGTGTGGTAGAACTGTGTAAATCTCAGGACTGCATGGGCACAAATACAAATATTTTGGTACGTGAAACAGCTTCTCTATTCTTCCTTATGTATTTTATCTATGTATCTATGTATTACGCTGTTTGCCTGGTAAAGAGCTATTTACCCATTTTGTTTATATTTGGGTTATTGTGTATAAAAGAAAAAAATAGCCTGCTTGTGTCTGTATTATACGTCCGCAATTCATGCATTTTCAGAAAACAAACTTCCCATTGCAAGCTATGAAATTAAATTTAGCAGCAGCTCACAAATAACCATAAAAGTCTATATGCAATCAACCTATTTTTTTTTTTTTTTTTTGGGGGTTTTTTTTTTACTCTTAAATCCCTGCCTTCCATAACTTCGGTGCTAGGAATGTCATATTCGTGCTAAGCAATGTCCAGTACGGATTACTAGCCTAGTTAATTTGAATGTAAATGATACACCACTTAGATTTCTTCCACAGTCTATAGTCAACATTCGTCCATAATCTCCGTTGATGTTCTCATGTTTTAAATGATTTTTCCCTTCAAACCTATTTTAAATCTTTGTTTCTGTTGCATTCATGTGTTCTCTTCTGTTGTCAGATACACTTCTTATCAACCACGAATGTTTGAGACAATACAATTGAAACATATTATTAAAGTGCACATAGTTCTTATTTGATGTCATGAGGAAAATCCTGCTCCTCAGCCCTTCAGCAGCAGATGTGACCTTGAATGTTCTAAAGTTGTGTCCTTTGAATTTTGTTTATAGGTGTTGCTAAGCATGCAGCACTCATGTATACCTACTCCTGTCCAGGTGAAATCTGTGCGTCAAGGAAGGTTTCATGTTCACCAGCAGATCTTTAAAAGCACAAATAAGAATTGGATGGCAACAAAAGCGCATCAACTTAAGTTCCCAATTGAGGTCAAACAGTGGCTATAGTTTTTATGAAACTTTGTACATGATCATATGGAAGGGGAACCTTATCCCTCACTCCTCTGGCATCCAGTGCTCCCTTCGGCACTATGACTTGTGTGTGGGGCCTCTGTGTCTTCACTTACAATGCTGGATTGCTGATATGTGAAGACATCACAGTGTGACTGACAGACAGAGTGCTGAAGAGAATAGGCTTTGGGGGAATGGTCACATGGAGAGGAAGAGACTGTGGGAGCAAGGAATAAGGTCATTAAAAGTGCTATTTATTGGTACTATAGGCTATAGTGTGTTATAGGCTATTAGGCCAATGAGCCTTTGAGCCTTGCAGTTCTGATGAAGACCCCTTGTAGGGTTAGTTATTTATTTTTCCCAGAGTTCAGCTTTAAAGTGATATTAAAGTCAAACGGTTGAAATATTTAATAACGACGACGATCGACAGACACATACTTCTAGATAACTGCAGGCTTTGTATTTTTTGCATACCTTATTTCTCTTTTTTTCCCCAGTCTTCTGACAGTGGCCATGTTTACTAAGGGCAGATTACTAGCTCTCCTATTACTTCTTGGATTTCTGGCACATGGGACTAGACATGTGACTAGGACATGTGACCATGCATCATCATCTCAGGGGAGGAAAATGCCTTTCCCTGAGATTTCCTGAGATTACAGATGAGATTTCCCAGCAATGCTCTGCTGATGACAAGGAAATTCCAGTGTGCATTGTGTTGGCAAACTGAAGTAATTTTGTACTTTCAAAGCAGGAAGTGAATGCTCTGCAAGTGTAAGTATTTCATAATCAGAGCATTTCACACCTGACATGTCTATGTTATTATGAATCATCATACATAGAGGAATGCATTCGTAGAATTTGATTTTTGAGTGTAAAGGTCCGCTTTAAGCTATTTCAAATGCTGTTTAAATCACTTACAATGGATGCTGCTCCTTGACGTTTAAAAGTTTTAATTACCAGCAGAATTAGCATGCTGGCCTTGATATCCTTTTTCAGGGTGGCTCCTTTTCCCTGAAGGGTGCTATGGAGCCACCCTTGTGTGTGGTATTATGCTATGTGTGTCTACACAAACACACTGGCACAGCAAGGCAATCCACTCCTCTGCTCCCTATTCTCCTTCCTCCTCCTTCCCTTCTCCAAGCTAATAGATGGACAGCTGCTGGAGG
The DNA here is from genome assembly GCF_000935625.1 of Nanorana parkeri. Classification (NCBI taxonomy): domain Eukaryota; kingdom Metazoa; phylum Chordata; class Amphibia; order Anura; family Dicroglossidae; genus Nanorana; species Nanorana parkeri. The sequence goes on from NW_017306481.1 coordinate 1,120,768, forward strand.
TTGCCCTGTCCTTTGTACTTGTGCTCTTGTACTGCACAGGAAGTTCAGAGAAGCAGAGCTAAGAGTTAGAGCCAACTGTTCAGAAACATGATGACTGGAAGTGTTTGGGCATAAATGTAAAGATTTATTATTGAACAAATGTTTGAGGGTTTGATACTAATTTAAAGCCTAACGGCAGCTAAACATTTTTTTTTGTTTGTTTGTTTTTGTTTTGCATAGAGTTAACATTTCTGCCAAGTTTCTGTACCTGTGAAACCATACAAAAACAAGGGGAAACAACACAGTTGTAAGTGGGACGGAAAAGAACAGACATTGATAAACCGAAGTTCTAACCATTCTTCACTCTACTATAAATAATTGTTTTCCTTTGTGTTGGCTATTAAAGGGATTTCATATAACTTCCTGTTCTGCGTTTCCATGCTTAGTACATTATTGTGTACTGTAAATACCTCTTCTAGATCTTTTTTCAATGGGTAATTATCTGCTCAGTCACACTCTTTTTCCTATAACACATAATTATCTAATTCATTGTAATCCTAGAAAACATTACTGGGAGCAATGCTGGCACACTGACAGCATTGTACTTCGGCGACTTCTACACTTACTGACTCCTGGGACGCCTGAAAACAGAAATTTAGATTTAACAAGGGTCGTAATCAGCAATAAATATCTAGTAGATGATAGTCATGGTAGCAGTTAGTATCTGGCAGGGGATGGTCATGGCAGCAGTAAGTCATGGAAGCAGTAAGTATTTGGCAAAGTATAGTACTAATAGCAGTAAATATCTGGCAGGAAATAGTCATGGCAGCAGTAAGTATCTGACAGGGGGTAGTCATGGTAGCAGTGAGTATATGGCAGTGAATAGTCATGATAATAGGAAGTGTCTGGCAGGGATAGTCCTGCTAGCAGCAAGTATCCGGCAGGGAATAATCATGTTAACAATAAGAATCTGACAGGCGATAGTCATGGTAGCAGTGAGTATAAGGTAGTGAATAGTAGTGGTAGAAGTAAGTATTTGGCAGGGAATAGTCATTGCAGCAGTAAGTATTTGACAGGAGATAATCATGGTAGCAGTAAGTATCTGACAGGGGATGGTCATGATAGCAGTAAGTATCTGGCAGTGAATAACTATGGTAGAAGTAAGTATCTGACAGGGGATGGTCATGGTACCAGTAAGTATTTGACAGGGATAATCATGGTAGCTGGAAGTATCTAGCAGGGAATATTCATGATAGCAGTAAGTATCTGGAAGGGCATGGTCGTGGTAGCATTGAGTATGTGGCAGTGAATAGCCATTGCAGCAGTAAGTATCTGGCAGGGGATAGTCTTGGTAGCAGAAAATATTTGACTAAGGATAGTCCTGCTAGCAGGAAGTGTCTGGCAAGATACATTCATGGTAGCAGGAAGTGTCTGGCAAGATACATTCATGGTAGCAGGAAGTGTCTGGCAGGTAAGAGTCCTGATAGCAGTAAGTATCTGGAAGGGGATAGTCGTGGTGGCAGTAAATGTCTCACTTGTTCTGCCTGATGAAGGGGATCCTACGTGACCCCGAAACATCGCAATAAGTATGTTTTGCACATACGTCATTAAATAGACGCATTCTATCATTGGAGCGTGTGTGTCCATATGTCCATATTTATTTGTATTAATGGACGGTGGCCATCCGTCCACTACCGATGCACCCATCTTATTTCCAATGGATGAGCGGTCAGGAGTGCAATGGGTACATGGACTATAGCAGTAAATATCTGACAGGGGATAGTCCTGTTAGCAGTAAGTATCTGGCAGGGGATGATCATAATAGCAGTGAGTATCTGGCAGGGGATGATCATAATAGCAGTAAGTATCTGGCAGGGGATGATCATGATAGCATTAAGTATCTGGCAGGGATAATCATAATAGCAGTACGTATCTAGTTGGGGATGGTCATGATAGCAGTAAGTATCTGGCAAGGGATGGTCATAATAGCAGTAAGTATCTGGCAGTAAAAAATGGCATGTTATTTTGTATCAATGATATATAACTTGAAAAGTCATGCTCATTTTACTATTGGTGCATTTTGTTAGCCTCTTGATACAAAAGTTTCTATAGGCAAATGTCTTCTACTCATGGAGCCACATGACAATGCACATACAGGAAAATGGTATTGATTTTCCATAAATAATATAAATAACCCTTGGAATGCAGAAGTTATAAATGGAGTATAATATGTCTGCTTACTTAACACTTTGTTGGAAAAAACCCTCTAAAACCAAAATCAATTTTTCTATCACAGAGTGAATGATTTTTTGTTTTCTTTGCAGAAGAGTTCCAGACATGGGTGTGTGCACCTCCACCACTGTACAGTGTCCACATCGTCAGTCCCCGATTAATATTCAGACTGGAAGAGCTAGGTATGATTCTGCTTTGAAGCCACTCTTCATCCAGTACGATCCGAAAACTTCCCGAAGACTTATCAATGTGGGACATTGCTTTAATGTGGAGTTTGATGATACAAGCGATAGGTCGGGTAGGTAGAAAGTAATAAGATATTAATGAATATGTAAGTTATGCCTTATTAGTTATTACAGCATTTATTTATAGGAGCTGGTGATTAGCCAATCTATAAATAAGCATTGTTAAACCAGTATTTCCTAAAGGTTGCTCAATTTTGTGCTACCGACTGACTGAGTGACTCAGCACTTTATATATAGTATGTTGTATGTGTCCTTCTGCCTGATTTCCTGGGTGCATAGACATTCAGGAAGTAATTTACTGAAGCACTGGTTTTTGTACTAAGCCCAATAGACCTGCATCAGCTTTAAGCAGCCATTGATAGAAACCTATTTATTTTTCCATTTCTGTTGCTTGTGATTACATTTTTGAAGGGCAGGTTGTGACTTATTTTATCATTATGGAAGAGGTTTAAATCTCTGATCAGATTTGTTTTAGGCACCCTTTCAATCAGTGGTGGACCTAAGGAACAAAGGTCCCTGGTGCAAGATTTTTTCTCACCAAACCCCCC
>NW_017306481.1:1123810-1144723 GCF_000935625.1 Nanorana parkeri
CCCCCCCCACCCCCACAGTCACACACTGTTATTATTAAGGATGCACCGATACCATTTTTTCCAGTCCGAGTACCTAAACGGTTTCCATGAATTCTTAGCATAACATTAAGGTAACATTATGTCATGTTAACAAGGGCATGAATTAGCACAATGGTGACTTTTTCATGCGTGCGATTGATAAAAATTTAAATTACATTCACATGTTTACTTATGTTAGCATTGGATACTTGCGCATAGGATATGTATATATGTGTATATATCGATATATATATATACACTATATTGCCAAATGTATTGGGACGCACATGAACTTTAATGGCATCCCAGTCTTAGTCCATAGGGTTCAATATTGAGTTGGCCCACCCTTTGCAGCTATAACAGCTTCATCTCTTCTGGGAAGGCTGTCCACAAGGTTTAGGAGGGTGTCTATGGGAATGTTTGACCATTCTTCCAGAAGCGCATTTGTGAGGTCAGGTACTGATGTTGGACGAGAAGGCCGGGCTTCTCGTCCAACATCATAATCACCATAATCCCCCTCCACTAAACTTTACACTTGGCACAATGCAGTCAGGCAAGTACCGTTCTCCTGGCAACCGCCAAACCCAGACACGTCCATCAGATTGCCAGACAGAGAAGCGTGATTCGTCACTCCAGAGAACACGTCTCCACTTCTCTAGAGTCCAGTGGCAGCGTGCTTTACACCACTGCCTCTGACGCTTTGCATTGCACTTGGTGATGTAAGGCGTGGATGCAGCTGCTCGGCCATGGAAACCCATTCCATGAAGCTCTCTACGCACTGTTGTTGTGCCAAATTGAAGGCCACACGAAATTTGGAGGTCTGTAGCTATTGACTCAGCAGACAGTTGGCGACTTCTGCTCAATGTGTGTTTCACCATGCCCTGACCCTGCTCTGTCATTTTACGTGGCCTACCTACTTTGTGGCTGAGTTGCTGTTCCCAGTTGCTTCCACTTTGTTATAATACCACTAACAGTTGACCGTGGAATATTTAGTAGCAAGGAAATTTCACAGATGGACTTATTGCACAGGTGGCAACCTATCACGGTACCACACTTGAATTCACTGAGCTCCTGAGAGCGATCCATTCTTTCACAAATGTTTGTAGAAGCGTCTGCATGCCTAGGTGCTTGATTTTATACACCTGTGGCCATGGAAGTGATTGGAGCACCTGAATCCAATAATTTGGAGAGGTGTCCTAATACTTTTGCCAATATAGTTTATATATTGGCAAAAGTTGCCAATATGTTGCCATATATATATGGGAGGCAACCTGTCAAACTTAAATTGACATTGTTTTGCTTGATTGGTGAAGTTTGGTAACATATCAGGCGGAAAGAGAAGTTACACAGCACAGATTTAGGAGGCAGACACCCCAAGCCCACATATAAGAAGCTCTCTGGCATCTGGCTGCAGTGGAATACATAGAACTCAGACTAAGGTAAATTGAGTAGATGTTCTTATTTTAGCTCAGATGAAACGTTTCCTGCATAGCAGTGACATTTAATGGACTGATTCTTCATATTCCTACGAATTGCACTTTATTTGCAGATTTATATGTAATACTTCATATCCTTTAATAGCTGTTCTCTAGAATGTGTTCTGCTATAACAGAGCTTATTGATCCTTCTCTTTTGTAGTACTGAGTGATGGGCCACTGACTGGTTATTATCGCTTGCGGCAATTCCATTTTCACTGGGGAGCTACAGACAAAGATGGATCTGAGCATGTAATAGATGGACAGATGTATTCTGGTGAGGTAAGATGGCCTGCGGTGGGGAAGAAGCAATTATTACTGCTACTATTAATAATATAACATTAGGGGGGTCCACAGACGTGATAATAGCACTAATACCAATAATAATTATAATATACAACCTATTGTAAGATCCCAATATTTTTTAAACTAAGTATATTTTATTGCTTGTAACAACAGTATATGACATTTTATAAAAAATGGATAGAGTCACTTTATATAAATTATTTATAAATATTTTGTTCTTTTTGTTCTCAAAGTTGCACATTGTTCACTGGAATTCACAGAACTATCCATCCTTTGAGGAAGCCATTAAGCATCCCGATGGCTTGGCTGTAATAGGAGTGCTGCTAAAGGTATTCTGATCAATCTTTGTTTTATTTGTATCATTTTTCAATTTTTGATCTGTAACAGTTATCAAACTTTAAAACTGAAGTTTAGTTTGCCTTCCCCTTCTACCCCTGTTTCCCATCTACAAAACCCTGAGTATTATTTACCCAGAATGCAAGGTGTCCTGTGAGTGGGTGCGGGTGATCCTGCCATTTATCCACCCATTCACAGAACATCTTGCATTCTGTGTAAATAGCACTAGGAGTTTTGTGAGTGTGCGAGAGGGGTGGAAGAGGAGGGTGAGCGGCGCTGAGCCTTTATTGCTGCAGATGAGGCCATTAACCCATACAGTGCCAAGTTCACCCCCATGAGGATGATCTGGTATCACTGAAGGGAGGATTTTTACACTTAGCCAGCAGTATGTAGGATACACTTCACTGGAGGTAAGTTCTGTCCTTGGTGCTGTATCCCAAAAAATAAATTAACTAACCTTCAACTTTAAAGTAGACAGTTGAATCTTTATTGCAGCTGCAGAAATCACCCAATATATAAATAAAAGCATATCAATAAAGCCCTGAAATTAAAATTGGCTGATAATGCTGCCTTACTCTCATAATTTGAATGCATATGCAACTATATTTAAATATGGGTTAACCGTCTATTTAAAACTACATGTAAGTATTTCTATCATGACTATGTATAACCCCTTACACTTTACAATGCTAAACTAATTTGTGAAATATTGGATTAAAGTGGTACTACAGCATTTAACCTCCCCCCCCAACCACGCCATCATAAAAAAAAACAAAAAACAATTTTTAAATTATTTCCAGCAGTTTTCTAGACGGCCTGCTGGTGAGGTGATGTTGGGGGTTTACTCTTCCTTCTCCAGTGGTGCCGTGGGGGGTGGATTCTTCCTGGAATGAGTGTCACTCTAATACTGATGTGTGAGCACTGTTCAGTCCTGGAGTACTTTGGGCTGCAGAGAATAGGCAGAATGACGCAAGTGTCGTTCTACCTGAAGAGACCCACTGGCCCTGGACCACGGAGGAAGCTGGGGCAGCACTGGAGTGTGAAGAGTGTAGGTAGAAATTTGTAGTTTTTATCAACACAAATTAGGGGATCTAAAAATAATTAAAAAAATTATGCAGATCTACTTTAAAAACTTTGACTGGTAATATCAATCAAACCGAATTTGTTGTGAGCAGCTTAGCTCCATCTGATTGGGGCTGCACTCACTTCATGTCAGTCACAGACTTGCTTTCAAGAGTCTGTTGTCTTATCTGTATGTACAGTACATGTAACAAGAGCTGTCTTCTCTAAATGCACCAAGGTTGGTGCACGTGAGAGGGGTTTTAGCCCTTATTCACACCTATATTTTAGGTGCGATTAGTGATTCCTGCAGCAGGAATTTCGAGATTTCCGGAAGCAGGAATCTCTAATCTGCCATTTACAAGCGGCAGCTGTCACCCGTTCAAGTGACATCGGGTGACAGCAGCTACATTTGAAAGTGGCAGAATGCTGGCACACCGCATGCAATTGTATGTGATATGATTACATGAGTTAGGAATCAATCAATATCCCTGGATGCATCGATTGTGCATCCAGGGATAGTGATCTCTTCCTAGGTGCATGTAATCTTATCGCGTATGATTACATGCAGTGTGCCACCGTTCTGCCGCTTTCAAATTCAGCCTTTGTCACCCGATCAATAACTTGAACGGGTGATAGCTTCCACTTGTAAACAGCAGATTAGAGATTCCTGCTGCAAGAAATTGCAAGTTCCTGTCGCAGGAATCCCTATATGCCCCTTAAGTATAGGTGTGAATGTAGCCTAACAAATCCAGTACAACTCACACTCTGCAGCTGCTGGCAGGAGGCAGAGTTTTCTAATCATACTGTAGCTGCTTTAAGAAAGAAAATTAATTGTAAGACATTGAACACCTTTTGTGTTGGTGCACATGAAATGTATCACACTGATCGAACTGAAAGTTAATTTGGGCTTTAAACATTTTTCTTTCAAACAATTTTTCTTCAAACAATTCACAAATTGTGAAGGCCACCTCTATATCACACAAGCAGACATACAAGGTGCATGCAGGGCCTGCCAAATCTTCTAAAGTATATGTATGCCCAAAACTTCTATGACATTTCATTTTTCTCAGATTTTTTTTATGGAGGTTTCATGTTTAGGTTCTGTTTGGCAAAAGCAGGCCCCCAGCTTAGGTTGGAGTCCATTCTCCGCTGGTCTGGTATGAGAGACAGAGGCAGGAAACAGGAGTATAGGGTTGGAGGGAGGAAAGAGATTAAGATGGTATGTGTTTGGTGAATTTATCTATAGAGTTATTCGTGTTGTGATCTCAGATGGGTTATCTGCAGTCCTTCTTTTACCTTGGAGAAGCTGTTTGTCAACATCCATAAACTAATTGCAGTGCACTGATAATGTTTGTATACCTTATTTTGCTGATGGGGAAAAATTCATTAATCTGGTTACAGCGGTAATTCAAAGAGGGATCAAAGTGCAATTCTAGCATAAGATTTTTCTTTTTTTTTTATGGGAAAAGAGCCCTGTAAACGTGTTGGTAAAACATCAGCATGAATAGATATTAAAGTTGATTAAATTGATGACTTGCACCTGCAGATCATAGTTCAGACTGCGCAATTTATTTCCTTTTTATGCTTCGGTAATGATGGCTATCATGCTACTTTAATTACAGCTAATGTCCGTATCTGTGTTTTATTGCAGATTGGAGAACCAAATGCTGTACTTCAAAATATAATTGATAATCTGGACAAAGTAAAAACAAAGGTATACATCACACACACCAGATTGAACAGTCATACTTTAATCTAGGTGATAGGACATGTAGGCATATTGCCCAGAGCCTTCAAAAGTTTTAGACCTAATAAAAAAAAAAAAAAACTCTTCAACTTTTTTACAGCTCTTTTTTTATTTATTGCTGGAGGTGTAGGAGAGTTTTTATTGTTATATTTACTTTTTGTTGCACTAAAGTCAAATGCCACAGCTGCACCACCTTTGTCACTACTGCCATGTCTGGAGTTTGTTTCTTGGTGACCTGTGCAGGCCTACTGGAACCTTGTATCTTATGTACATGGAGCTTAGAGTAAAATATGAAGGGCTGGTGCACAGCTAGGCGATTTATCACGTGGATTTAGCCGCGTGATAACAGAGATCTGCATGTAAGTAAATTCAGGCTGTTCACACCTTTGCTTTGTGTCACGCGGCCAAAATCGCATGTCTCGCAAAAAGGTGCAGGAGCTATTTTCGGGCTGTTGTCGCACGGTTTGGGTCCCATAGAGATCTTTAGAGAGAAGGCCTAAATATAACTGCGCTCACCCAGAGTGTAATAAAATCTACTTTTAGTTAGTAAGTATAGTGTCACTGCACGTATTGTGGCTCTTATATTAGGGAACCTGTTTGATGGTGTCATAAATTGCAGTAACAGGACCTAATCTTAGATTTCAATTCAACCCTCGTGTATAATCCTGACAGAATAGATGTTTCCAGTATTTAATAATCCAGGTTCATGGATTAGTAAAATGGGTAGTAATCTGTAACCTGGACATTGCAGATTACTATCAATTTTACCAGCCCACCATCTTGGATCAGTGCCACAACAGAACGGACAACTACAACCAGTCACACCCTGCATGGCCCAGTCCTGGCCCTGATTCAGAACTTTTTGTTACTATTCCCCGCCCCCCCATTGCTACAAAAGTAGCATAATCAGTGGTGTGTTTATTACGTAGAGGAATGTTCAATAGTACATGCTTCCCTGATATTAGTTTGTGAGGGTGGCAGTTGGTTTACTTAGGATGAAAAGCTTAGCCAATGTTACTATATGTTATTTATGCTAGAGGCCATACTAGTTAAGTGATAAAGTCATCAGATTCTACTAACAGCAATTGTTGTGATTGTTCTTTCTAGAATAAAGAATACATTTTCCCAGCATTTGATCTGTCAGATTTGCTACCTAAGGATAAAAACTACTGGACATACCTTGGATCTCTAACGACGAGTCCATTCCTGGAATGTGTGACCTGGATTGTCCTCCAGGAGCCAATCACCATCAGTTCAGAGCAGGTAAGAAGCTCTTGATTTGAATAGTATATACCCTCAGTACTTTGAAGCACTTAGAAAGCCTTTGTGCCTACAGAAGCATTGAGCCGGCCACTGCCAACCACGTTCTGGAAACTGTAAAAAATTAATCAAGGCAACTGGACTTGCTGTATTTTTCTTGTAGCCATTTTACTGGTCATCCGATCAGCTTTCTCAATTCAGAATTGAGAAAGCTGGTCAGATAACCAGTGAAACGTCTTCAAGGAAAATACAGCAAGTTCAGTTACCTTGATTTATTTTTTACAGATATACCATGACCTGGATGAATGAGAACCTTCACAGACACCTTCTGGAAACGCTAGTTGTCTGGCAGTCATGCATCAATGTAATGATGTTGGTATTTTTTTGAGTTACTGCATTGAGCATCCTGCAAATTAAGCCAGAGATCTCAATCTGTATATTTGTGTTCAGTCAGGAATTCAGAAAACATGGAGGGCATCAGATTAGCATGACTACCAGGCAACTAGCAATTCTAGAAGGAGAAGCAACCAATGGCAACCTAAAAAGCAAACCTTTAAATGTTAGTTCCTTGGCTGTCATGCCGAACCTTGAGATAATGACCCTGGACAAGTATGCAGAGCCAAAGTTCTGACTTTGACACTATGAATATACTGTATGTTCCAAGTCAGTGGCTTGGAATGCTTTGAAACCAGAGACAGCCAGGCAACTAGCATTTCAGAAGTAGGATAACAATGGCAGCCTCTATATTTATTTCCACAAATGTGTAAGAAAGGGACAGAGGAAATCTTTAGAAATCCTACATTCAGGTGCTTAGTTTTCCTTTATTCATAGTAGCAGATTGTTTTTCTATACTTGGAAATCTTGATCCAAGGCAATGAAACCACAATACCTCATTGGCCAGATGCCCGGTCTTTAGGACTCCAAGCTTAAATGATCATTTCATGAACATTGTAAATGACAGTTAACATTTCTCTAACCTCAATCCACAGCTACAGCACTTCCGATGTTTGCAGTGCTCATCAGAGAATGAAGATCCAGAGTTCATATTAGAGAACCACAGACCACTCCAACCTCTTGAAAGCAGATTAGTGAAAACATCACGCAAACAGTTGGCACCTAAACTTTAAATGTACCTCTACTGCAATGTTATATCAAGAGCTGATGCCACATGAAGATAATCAAACTCCAACTTCTCCGGAAGACTAATAGTGTGCAGAGTTATCCACTTCCAAAAGGTTTTCTTCCAAATTAACAAACATTGTAAAATAACCGTTCTATGCCGCCATCCGTTTATCCAGTGTTTACAGTAAACCGCATAGACCTGCTGATACCTGAAAAGCAATAACCATACTTGGATTCTTTGCTGCCAAGCAGCTCAGTCTACATTTGGCTAAAATGCTTCTGTATATGTATATAAAATGTTATATATTGCTGTATCACAGCATGCCTCATTGTTACATTATATCATTTTTACATTCTAAAGAAGAGTTTATTAAACAGTAACTTATTACAATACAACTTACACGTTTATGAAAAGTAGCAAAGCAGAATGAAAATAAAATTTACCAGGTATGTCTTAGCTACAAAGGGTTACTTCAGCCTATCAGAAAAGAGGACATTTCCAAGCAATAGGTGGCGAGAGACCTGTCCACCCTCAAATATCCACCTTCTGTTCATAATGGGACCTAACTGGTTGCTTTAGGCTTCTGTTTGTACTGGGACCTAATCGGTTGCTATGGGCTTCTGTTCTTCCTGGAACCTACTTGATTGCTCTGTGCTTCTTTACATACTGGAACCTAATTGATTGCTATGGGTTTCTGTTCATCCTGGCACCTAAATTCTTGCTATGGACTTCTGTACATACTGGAACTTATTTGGTTGCTATGGGCTTATGTCCATATTGGGATTAAATGGATGCTATTGGCTTTGTTCATACTGGTTCCAAATTGGCTGATATGGGCTTTTGTTCACCCTGGATCATAAATGGTTGCCATGGGCTTCTGTTTATACTAGAACCTAATGGGTTGCTATGGGATTGTATTCATACTGGATCCTAATTGGTTGCTATGGGCTTCTGTTCATACTGGAACCTAACTGGTTGCTATTGGCTTCTGTTTGTACTGAAACCTAGTTGATTGCTATGGGCTTCTGTTCATGCTGGGACCTAATGAGCTGCTATGTGCTTCTGTTCATCCTAGAACTGAATTTGTTGCTATGGGCTTCTGTACATATTGGGCCTTAATTGGTTGCTATGGGCTTTTTATTCATACTGCACCGTTATTGGTTTCTATGGGCTTTTTATTCATACTGCATCGTTATTGGTTTCTATGGGCTTTTTATTCATACTGCATTGTTATTAGTTGCTATGGGCTTTTTATTCATACTGCATCGTTATTGGTTGCTATGGAATTCTGTTCATCTGAAACCTGATTGCTTGCTATAGGCTTCTGTACCATTTGCATATCATCATTATTAGCTGCACTGGACACTTTAAGTGTATGATATGCTGTAATATTTGCAGTGCATGGTAGATATCACTTCATTGTTAGCAACATAAGCTGCTGAATTTGAACAATTGAGTTGTTCAGGACAAGTCACATGTCCTTGTCTGAAAGCTTTAGTTGTGTGACTCCTTTTCATTAAATCCCCAACTTTCCTTGGTTTAGGGATTTTCAGCCATCCTACATGCACGTGATTTTTTTTTTTCCTCAAAGAACTCCAGTCAGAAGACTGCATGTGTGGACAGATACCACGTATAGATTATAATGTATTGTTTTAAAATGTATCTGAAATGAAAAGAAGAACAGAAGGGCGCCTAACCTAGTGCAGATTATTTTTATTTAAAAGACACAAAAGTAAAATTGCAATGGTACTCACAATAGTGGGTCAAAAAACAGCTCGTATGGATGATTTCACAGAAACAGCAGCTGCAGGGCTGTAATCTGTTTGTATGCCACTGTAATGTGACGTTGTTGACGCGTTTCCGGGGGTCACGCCCCCTTCCTTCCTCACTATTGTGAGTACCATTGCAATTTTACTTTTGTGTCTTTTAAATAAAAGTAATATATACACATATACAACACTCAAGTACCAGGATCCGTTCATAGCGCTTTGACTACACTATATATGTATCTGACATGATGTTATAGGCTAATGTATTTAGTACTGGCCATTTGAAGGGTCATTCCACCTAAATTTGAATTATATCCACCCCAAATCTGATAGGCGATTTAACCTACATTTCGGTTTTGGATGAATTGCAGCCAGTTAGAATGGCCCTGTCACCACTGGGTCACTAGTATACAATACCATACATGTAATAGAAGAGGCAATATACTTACTCTCCGGGGGCTTGTGTGTTAAAAAGTTGTTTGACACTTCAGGTGGGTGAAATATTTAGTTTCCCCACCGCACACTGTGTTTCCTCCCCCCAGCTCATGTGTCCTGTAGTGAACCACAGCATGTAGCGCTGGTAACAGGTATTTTACCCCTCTGAAGTGTCAAATACCTACAGCGGCTAGGAGGTAGCAAATCGGTGGTGGTTTACTACACGGGCCACTGGAAAGGTAAGTATATTCCCTCTTCTTCAATGCATTGAGATGCACATTCAATGCTGTTTTTAATGCATTGAGATGTCTATGGAACCGCAACTGCGCCACATGCACCTGAAAGTAGCTCCTGCACCTTTTTGCACAACAGGAGATTTCGGCCGCGCGACGCAAGGCAAAAGGTGTGAACAGACCCCATTGACTTTGATGGGTATCTGTGTGTTGCGCGATATCGCGTGGCCACATCCATGCGATAAATCGCCTAGGTGTGAACCTAGCTTTAACTGGTACGGAATACAGTATACAAGTAACCCAGTGGTGACAACCTAACATTCACATGGGCAATCATAGATGAACAGCTAAGCTGTTACATGCGATTAGGGGCTCTGACCGGCGCTAAACGCAGTTTGCATCCAGGAATGCCGTTTTTAGCCGCCAGATCCTCGACTACCCCTGCAGCAGCACAGCTTAGTAAAGACACTCGGTCCAAACAAATCCTCAGCTTTCTGACTGCATATGTGGGACCACGGGCTGCCAGTGGCTGCCTAAGGACAGTATGGACTGTATTTATATTAATGGGTGCACATGTATGTATGTATATCTAAATGAGAGCATTCTATTATCACATCTGCTGCTCTGATACTGATGTCTGTGAGGTGAAATGCTCATTTTGGTCTGGGGTGTAAAATAAATAAAAAAAATACTCACCTGAACCCGCCTAGCTGTTAGACTGGTCCCCACAGCCTCTCTTCCCCTCTCTGCTCTGGGAGTTTAAGGATCCGTGAGTCATCACATCTAATACAGTGAGCAGAGGGCCAGGGAGGCTGCAGGGACTGGTTTAGCAATCAGACGGGACCATAGGTGAGTATTTTTTTGTTTTATGTCACACTCTAGGCCAAAACAAGCAGTTAACCCCTGCAGTGCGAGGGTCTGCCTGGAGTTCTTCTTTAATACAGTCTTATATTTAAAAGAACTAACCATAAGCTGATAGATTTTCGTGTGAACATTCATTCAAAAAATCTCGCCAAACATTCGATAATGGCATCAGAAACTTGAAGAATATCATTCGAAAATTTTGTTTGGTTTTAACTTTCGATTTTGGAATGAATGGAGTTTCTCAAACATAAACCACATTCCCAGTTAGAATTTTGTTCTTTCAAGGAACATTTTCGTTCCTCGACTTTCAATTTTTTTTCCTAAATATGATTGATTTGAGCCCATTAACTATTAGAAAACCGCACAAATTCCACAGGTGTATGGCCAGCTTTACTTGAAGTGAAAGGAGGGTATTTCTAAGTAAAACTTGCACTTTTTGTTGTTGCTGCCTCCTTATCTGTGGTCTCTGTATTGACATACAGTGTAGGCAGGCTCCTTCACAGATAGAAGCTCTGCACATTACTTAAGAGCTTAGACGGCCACTTCCCACTAACCAGCATGCTGTGAAGATCTGCTGACTGCGAATAGGGGCTACAAGTACTACAGGCATCTCTGACCTCTTCTGTTAGGAATTTAACTGAACAAATAGGATCAAGTGACTGAAACTCATTTCTAGAGACTTTGTTCTAGAGGTGATTGCTGAGAAATCTGCAGAAGTATGAACAACTGGGGTTATGCAGACCATAATGGTAAGATTTACTTACATGACATCTTTGATTTACTGATCGCCAACTGAGACTGCAATGTATTATGCAGAGTAATGACATCCTGATACAATTTAACCCTTTATCCCGATATATTACTCTAGCTGGTAAGCACATTTCCAGTTTAATCTGACTGTATACAGTGCAAGGCATTGATGATTAGTGGTAGGAAAGTTTTTACAATATGCCATTGTTCTCTACTATCTGAGTGGAGATAAGTCCAATATCCAGTACAATGGAGGTGCATGGCAAAGTGAAAGATCATCTAAAGGGTCATTGCTGATACAAAAGGTAAAGTAAATCCAAATGCAATCACAAAATTCCCATTTTTTTAATCTACAGCTGCTTAATAACCAGACAATTCTGCCTGTAAGTCCTTGTTTACACATTTTCTGTTATAGGGTGACAACGGTGTGTCTGCCTCACATCTGCTCTGCAGCATTGCCATCCCATCACATGTGATTCTACTGGTGACGATAAGTGGTTGTACTGATGCTCATTGCATGGACATATTCCTGTGTTGTCGCTTTGAGCAACGACAAGCAATCACTGCTGGAGCACATGCATGTGGCTGCAAAGAGGCTGTTGGAGATCAGCAGCGCTAAGGGTTTCTTCATACCACTTACAGTGCGTCCCAGCATGATTCACTGCTTGAATGTACTGTATCACATCCTGGCCGGCTACCTGCGTTCTGGGGTGGGAGGGGCATTTGTAATTTTTCATAACTGACATTTTTCATAACTGTTGCATCTTAGGGCTTGTTCACACCACTTATTGTGCGTTCCAGTACTATTCACTGCAAGAACGCAATCCAATTGCATCCTGGCCGGCTCCCTGCATTCCGGGCAGGAGGGGGCGTGGCGATGCATTGATGTCAATGGCACAGCAGCCATGCCCCTGCCCACAGCAAAACGCTTGGCACATCAATGCCTGTGTTCCGGTCCAGTGTGATCAGAAAAATCTGCTGCAGCAATCTGATCGCACAGGACCGGAATGCAGGCATTGATGTGCCAAGCGTTTTAGTGCAGGTGATCACACTGCTGGCAGGGGGGCGTGGCTGCGGTGCCATTGACTTCAATGCCACGCCCCCCTCCTGCCCTGGAATGCAGGGAACCGGCCAGGATGTGATTTGATTGCGTTCCTGCAGCAAATAGTACTGGAACGCACTGTAAGTGGTGTGAACAAGCCCTAAGATGCAACAGTTATGAAAAATGTCACAGTAATATTTTCTAAAAGAAAATGACAAGGCATTTGTTCATGATACACACTGCTTTAGCAAAGTAAATGTTATCCATTTAGAGTTAAGATGTGCTTCAAATCATATTTATGTTCTGCACTGAAAGCAGACAGAATCTTATTCAGCTGTGTAGTGCTGGGTTAGTGTTCACCTCCTCTAAAAATATGCAACAGGGCTGACCGCATTTGAAAATAATTTTAAGGGATTCTCTGCCAAAGAAAAGGGTTATCCCGAGTCTTCGCATGTAATGTTAGCTTGAAAAGCCATAAAAAACGATATATTTTGTATTGCAGATACACTGTACATAAGATTTTATGCCTTTCCATAAATGTGTGTTGGGTCTTTTAGACAATATAGAGGGAAAAAAACAACGAATACAGTAAAGCAGACATTATGCAGGGAAACACTTCAAGTAGAACAGTTCAAAATACAATCCCAAGATAAAATATCTGATCGCATCAAATTGTAATGTATAATTAATACAATAAAAACATTTGCATTTAAAATGCTGTTACTCAGCTAATTTTGTTGATAGAAGTTTGTTTGCCAAAACAGATATTACAGTTTCCTTTAGGTGCTGAAAACCAATGCAACCTAATGATAGATTCTTATGACACTCAGGTACCTTAGGTTCCCGTTTACCCCTAGGACCCCTGAACATAAGGAATTCCATTGTTTGCTACGGCCCCTGTTCACACTTAAGCAGTTTGTTGCCTGCAGAAAAACCTGTCACTGGAAAAAGTACATAAGCTAATTTTCTGCAGCTTTTTGCATGTTTGGCTCCATAAACTTAAAGAACTATGAGGTGAGGGATTTCCATTCATCCTCATAGTTAGAGCCGACCTGTGACAAAACAAGCTGTCGCAGGTCAGCTCTATTGATCGGGAAGTGAGCAGAAACATGCACCAATCTGCTCACTGTCAGTCACCGTTTCCTCCAGGGATTCCCCCCCCTCCCCTCTCCGATTCTCCAGCGCTGAGTAGAGGAACAAATGGGGGAGAGGGCGGATACAGCTGGCTCTGCCTCACAGAGCTGGGTGGATCTCTACAGAATTGTCGGGATCCCTCCCGGCTGCGGCTCTCTCAGTATATTGCAGGCAATAGTATATGTCCCCCTGTGGCCCTAAAGAGAACTATGGGGAAAAACACTTACACTATAGTCCTCTTTTAAAGAACGCCTAGAAACGCACAACACAAACATTTTTACTTGCGTTTGGAGGTTTACATGTCTCACAAACTGACAGCCAAAAATCTTAACTAAATGTCAGACATGCAAGAATGTTAGACAAAAACGAGTGACAATATGTACACAAATGCTGGGGCCTAGGTGTGAATGCGGTTCTAGGGATGAGGTCTTTGTACTTGAGTTCCCCAAGTTTTAAGAACAGGGTCCAATTGTGACTAAGCTATATATGTATATATATTGTTAATTCAACAGCAAAAACTACAGCGACAATTCATGCATCCCTGCCTTTTATTCAGAATGTAGCTGTAATTTCCCTATGCATCTTCCAGGGCAGCACAGGAGAGAGAGGATTCACCCACCTAAAACAGGAAATACATCATCCACAGTTACAATAAAAGGGGCGGTCCCTCCCCTCAGTTGTTGTGTTTCCACCGGCCTAACAGTAGCATTGTAACCGTTTGTTATTTTTCCATAAGCCTATATGCTAGTTGCTGGGGCCCCCCAGTGTATGCGGCCACATGATTCAGGGACAGTGGACCTGGAGGGGTTGCATGCCTGGGCTTGTCCTGGCTAGAATTTACCTTTCTTGCGTTACCTTAATTGTGGGACCCTCCCCATCCCTTTCCCCAAGGTTTCTTATCCATCCTGAGGAGAAGCAACTATCCTCCTGAGCACAGAGGCTCTAGTTGAGCCCTCCCTTACTCACATTTGGTTTGGCTCATGAACCTGAAGTGTTCAAGCAGGCTTCCTCTGGTCAGCAGTGCTACACCATTCAGCCTCATTCCGCCATTCCAGCTGCTAAGGTAGGTTGGAGCTCTTTGGTTAAGTCTCCTTCCTCGTATCCCCATATTGTGGGTAGGGAGGGCACAGTGTGGGCGAAACCCCTGGGAGGATTGCTTTAAAGACTCCTTTGCTAAAACATTTACTTAAGTGTTGAACAGACAACCTTTTGATTAATGTATGTTAATGAACACAAGTAGGGGTTGAACTTCTGATTGCACTGGTGTAGAGCCTCTAGGCTATTTGTTTTTTTATGTTTGCTGGTCTGGGCTAGCTAAAACCTTCTGAGCTGGAAGGCTATGATTGTCTCCCTAGCTAATCTACCCGCTTGTGATTGAAAAAGGGAAGTGGCGTTTTCAGACCTTTATAATATAAGGTTGCATCGAGAGGTGAGAGTTATTCTATTGGGGGTGGAAGTCACAAGGAACACAAGGTATTGTTAAATCACTTGCTAATTATATTCATCAGTGTTGGGTGCACAATTCACTTTTTAAATTGCATGGCTTATTCATCTTAAGTGGACTTTTATATGCATTGTAGATCTGTGACTAAAGTGATTACCATCGTCACTTTTAAGCACTGAGTTGGTTACTTTGTTTGAAGTAATACATTTTATTACACTGCTTGAAGCACTATGAGTTGGCTAAAATATTAGGACACATAGCATATGCTAAACCTTTGTATTTAAGATTAGATATTTAGTTGATTTAAGAGTGCAGCACATTTTTCACGCTTATTTACAGATTAGTAACCAGTGAATAGGTTATTCCTATGATATGTGAGGGGTCTGATAGTCTGCCAGACAGCATAGGCCTAACCTGGATACTCCTTATTTGTTAGGTTTCTCTTAGATGAATGCACCACAAACTATATTTTGTTGGTTATTTGTTTAGATGAAGCACTGAGATCTTGAGGAATGCTGAATTAACCTTTACTTCTTAGAAGGACATTACATGTATGTATACAGTAATACAGCATAGTAGAGAGGAAAACCTACACTATATTGCCAAAAGTATTGGGACATCTGCCTTTACACACACATGAACTTTAATGGCATCCCACATCTTAGTCCATAGGGTTTAATATTGATTTGGTCCACCCTTTGCAGCTATAACAGCTTCGACTCTTCTGGGAAAGCTGTCCACAAGGTTTAGGAGTTTGTCTATGGGAATGTCTGACCATTTGTGAAGTCAGTTACTCATGTTGGACGAGAAGGCCTGGCTCAAAGTCTCCGCTCTAATTCATCCTAAAGGTGTTCTATTGGGTTGAGGTCAGGACTCTGTGCAGGCCAGTCAAGTTCCTCCACCCCAAACTCGCTCATCCCATGTCTTTATGGACCTTGCTTTGTGCACTGGTGCGCAGTCATGTTGGAGCAGGAAGAGGCCATCCCCGAACTGTTCCAACAAAGTTGAGAGCATGAAATTGTCCAAAATGTCTTGGTATGCTGATGCCTTAAGAGTTCCCTTTACTGGAACCAAGGGGCCAAGCCCAACCCCTGAAAAACAACCCCACACCATAATCCCCCCTCCATCAAACTTTACACTTGGCACAATGCAGTCAGGCAAGTACTGTTCTCCTGGCAACTGACAAACACATACCACACCATCGGATTGCCAGACAGAGTAGCACGATTCATCACTCCAGAGAACACATCTCCACTTCTCTAGAGTCAAGTGGCGACGTGCTTTACACCACTGCATCCGACACTTTGCATTGCACTTGGTGATGTAAGGTGTGGATGGAGCTGGTCAACCATTGAAACCCATTCTATGAAGCTCTCTACGCACTGTTGTGCCAATCTAAAGGCCCCACGAAGTTTGGAGGTTTGTAGTTATTGACTCTGCAGACAGTTGGCGACTTCTGCGCACTGTGCTCTTCAGGATGCACTGGCAAAAAGTTTCCCAGCACTCACCAGCCAGCATGCAAAAAAAAACTTGTCTCACCACTAAAGTTAAAAACAGCGGTTTAGATACACGTCTTCTGCAGAAAATGTGAAAGCCGCACAGCCGCGCCAAGGCACCTCTTTATAGTGCGGTCCTAACTCTAAACTATGAGAGTCTCCATCTTGGAGCACATGTGGCAAAAGATAAAATTGGGTGCAGGTTTGTCAGGAGGAAAACCAACCTCCCTTAAAAGGCACAGGGACGCACAAAGGACCCCGCACATCACAAGGCAGCTGAGACCCCCGATGCCTCACCGCACCAAATCAATTAAGCAAAACAAATGGCAAACGCACTCATCAATTTGTTACCAGCTTTACAGCAAGGTGCACATGGAAGGGCTTTAAACAGTAACAGCAAAAAGTTTCCTAGCACACTCACCAGCCAGCATGCAAAAAAAAACAACTCGTCTCACCGCTAAGGTTAAAAGCAGAGGTTTAGATACACGTCTTCTGCAGAAAATGTGAAAGCCGCACAGCCGCGCCAAGGCACCTCCATATAGTGCATTCCTAACTCTAAACTATGAGAGTCTCCATCTTGGAGCACAAACTTTTTGCTGTTACTGTTTAAAGCCCTTCCGTGTGCACCTTGCTGTAAAGCTGGTAACACATTGATGAGTGCGTTTGCTTGTTTTGCTTCAGGATGCACTGTCCCCGCTCTGTCATTTTAAGTGGCCTACCACTTCGTGGCTGAGTTGTTGTTGTTCCCAGTTGCTTCCACTTTGTTTTGACCTCCTGGCAGTCTGATTTTCCCAATATTTTTTGTGTCTATTTTTTTTCCGTTAATTTTTTCCAATTTTATAATTTTTTTAAATTTCCCGCTGGTTCCGCCCCCTGCGACGCGGCCGCTCGCAAAGGGACGGAACCCGGAAGACGGATCCCGGCATCGGCCGGAGGACACAGCACGGCTCGTAGGGAGAAGGTAAGTGAAGCGCTGTGTAATTCCGAGTGTTGCTGGGGGTTACTGCTTTTGGTACTGAAAATTAACTAGGGGTGCGGAAATTAACGATTCATCCGTCGATTAATCGTTAAGTATTTTGATCGATCAAAGTACTCACCTCTCCGCCGGCTTCCGTCGGAGATCCGGTGACGTCACGGACATCGACGTCACCGGACTCCTCCCCGAGTGGCTCTGTCGGCTAACAAAGGGAAGGGGGGAGGAGTCGGGTGATGTAGTTGTCCGTGATGGGTAACGAAGGGAAGGAGGGAGGAGTCCGTTGACGTCGATGTCAGTGACATCACCGGACTCCTCCCCCTTCCCTTCGTTACCTCAGCTGCGAGGACCCAGCAGCAGCCACCTGATACAGAGACCCGCCTCGATGTTCCCGGCCGCTGTCCCCCCACACTGGTATGTTTTTTTACAGCACCCTGCTCAAGCTATAGAACATGGAATAGAATATGGCTGAAACTGACTATATTCTATTCCATGTTCTAGAATGTAATTGTACTACTAGGAAACTACAAGTCAGCAGTTCAGCTGCGACTTGTAGTTCCCTGTATGATAGAAGCCTGTTTTAATTACTGTCCTCATGAAAGTACTAGTAATACAAAGTCATTATAGAAACATTGAATAGAATATAGTTGAGTTCAAAAGTTACTGTACTATAATGGCATTGTATTTTCATGAGGAAAGTAATTAAAATAGCCTTCTATCATACAGCGAACTACAAGTCCCAGCATGCACTCACTGTCCCTGTACAACTCTCACATATCACACAGGGAACTACTGCAGGGGGCTTGCATGATGGAACTTGTAGTTCCCTGGGTGATTTATGTGGGGGATGGTGTACAAAGACCATAAGGGCATGCTGGGACATGTAGTTCCCTGGGTGATGGAGAGGTGTACAGGGGCAATGAAGGCATGCTGGTTGTAGTTGAACTGCAAGGCCCAGCATGCCTTCATTCTTATATCCCAGGGTCGCAGGCACTGGTGTTCTGCTACTTGGGGGTTGGGGGAAGTCTCCTGGTTCATGAGTGCATCGGATGTGAAAAACAAAGAGAGAAACAAGAGGGCGCAAAACTAGGTCAGCTCACTGCCTGGACCGAACATATCAGGGAAGGTGACAGGAACAATAAATATATATGTATAATGTACTTACTTATGTGGGTCTGGGAACCTCTTGTTGTTCTAACAAGGCTGGTTAGACCCCACAGAGCCCTGCTACCCTGGTGAGGCCCCCTCAAAGCTCTGGTGAGACCCCCCTTTGTATGTGCGTTATAATTAATCGAAATTAGTCGATTAATCGATTAAAAAAAAATTCGATTAATCGAACAGGAAAATTGTAATCATTACCAGCCCTAAAATTAACCCCGAGCGACACTCAGGAATACCGCCAAGAAGGTTAATATCACTAAAAGTTTACCGTGGAAAATTTAGTAGCAAGGAAATCTCACGGATGGACTTATTGCACAGGTGACAACCTATCACGGTACCACGCTTGAATTCACTGAGCTCCTGAGACCGACCCATTCTTTCACAAATGTTTGTAGAAGCAGTCTGCGTACCTAGGTGCTTGATGTTATACACCTGTGGCCATGGAGGTGATTGGAACACTTGAATTAGTGATTTGGAGGGGTGTCCCAATATTTTGGCAATATAGTGTCTATACAGATGGAACTTTCTAAGTATCACAGACAAGCATAGAGACCAACTGTGCACCACAGAGCTATATCATGCCCAAAAAACAATACTACATCTCTGTACATCAGCAATACAATCAGTACATATGAAAATATCAGTAATATGCTGTTGCTTTTTCAACATATTTTCCAAATTATCTTCCCGGGGCAGCATGTATGGGAGCTTCGCCTGTTGGGGGGAAGGCATAGCCTTTTTTACTGCTGCCCCAGTCTTGTGTTCCTGCATTTCCCCTTGTCTAATATTTTATTCATGGGTCAGTAGCTAGTGTGTGAAGACCCTTCTTCCTTGCTGGTGGTCATGTAGGGTCTCTGCAGACCTAAGGCTTGTGGAAGGGGAGAGTCCCTTGTTAAATCTCTCCTGTAGCTACAGTATATGGCTCCCCAGGTAATTTGGGGGTAACTACTGGCAGTTTGTCTTTTGGACAGCTGGAAAGCCGGACCTTGCAGCTTGGAATATTAGTTGGTGAATCCTGGCTGCTTCCACTATTTGTGGCTTGGAACCTGTACTCTCCACGCACGTGTACATTTTGCTGGTGTAGGGAGAGTAGATCTGTGGTCACATGATACTGAAAGGAATGTACTCCCAGTGGCGCCAGCTTCATGGAAGCCTAAAACCACATGGCCACACTCTGCTGGAGGTTTGGAGCGGTTTGCATTGCGGTACTCAGCCACGTTCATATGTTTGCAGACATCTTCCCTGTGAAACAGAGGGTAAAGTAACGCTTGCTCCTGCATTAGATTCTATTGGAGGACTCTAGTACCTGTCTCTCTGGTGCTAAAACACGGAATGGATTGTTTTTATATCCTATTCCCTAGGGATTCACCGATACCGATTATTTGGGCGGGTACTCGCCCAAAAGCTCCGATAACAGAACTTCTGGTCAGAGGAAAGCTGCGAGGGAACATGGAGTTGGCTTCCTGGCCAATCAGAAAGCCAGGTGGCAGTTGATGACTTGCTACCCTGCTTCCTGATTGGCCGGGAAGCCGGCTCCATGCTGATTGACACGGGAAGCATGGAGCCAGCTTCTCTGCCAATCAAGAAGCCGGGCAGTGGGTAATGACCCAGCTTTCTGATTGGCCGGGAAGCTGGCTCCATGGTAGCGTAAGTTCCGGTATCGGTACTCGTAATCGATGATGAAAAACTGGTATTGGTGCCTCCCTACTATATCCTGTTTTTAGGTTTCAAATTATGAGGCATAGGGGTGCTGGTTTTATCAACCTGCTCTACCTTGAGGCACTGGTGGTGGTTTAAATTATAGGGATTAGAGATATGTGGTGTTATGTTAAACACTCATCTCTTTCTTCAACCCTTTTATGTTATTATGTATGATTTATTGAATATAGGGACTTTCCTAGTTTAAGCTCAACATTTTTTTTTCTCATGCTCTCGGGTGAGTTTTCTTAATAGATTTCTGCTAATCTTTAGTGTTTTAGTGGACTGCACAGTTATCTTCCCTTTATCTCAAGAGCCTTACTTTCCCACTATGGTTATACTTGATACAGACACTCCTCCGTATACGATGGGGTTACGTTCTGATAAACCCATCATAAAGCGATCGTATTGCAAACCGAGGAGTTGTATATACATGAGATATTCAACACTTTATTATCGAACACAGTGGGCTTTTGTCCATCTGTAGGTTAACGTAAGTGTTTTAGCCAAGTTTAAGGTAGGCTAAGCTATGATATATACAATACATAATATATTCACCACCCAAGGAGCATCTACATAGAGTATAT
>NW_017306481.1:1144941-1145835 GCF_000935625.1 Nanorana parkeri
TATATATATATATATATATATACACTGCTATTGTAATCATGAAAATAATCGTGATTGTAACCTAAGGAGCATCTGTATATAATATATACACTGAGAGAATAAATAAGCTGGAATGCTATGGCTTTATCCCACCTGTGTTAAGGTGCCCATACACCTGCCGATTATCGTGCGATAATCGCGGGTGATCCCACGATCGTACGATAATTGGCAGGTGTATGGAAGGCGTGCAACTGTTTCTACTGTACGCACGTCTTTTGTCTCCCGAGCAGGCTTGAAAACCCACAGAGAATGGTACGATTTTCGGCGGGCTAGTGGTGTTCGCGGGAGACAAATGCCGCACGCGCACACTGCCCGCTCAGCATTGGAATCATCGGAAGCCCTCCCCACAGCGGGGAGGGCTTGCGATGATCGCAAGTACGAGTAAGATGGGCAGATCGTACGAGCTTTTAATTACCTTACAACCATCGCAGGATGAAAGTCTTGCGATGGTTGTAAGGTGTATGGGCACCTTTAGACAGCTCATAATGATTACTGCTGTTTGTCAGAGTGGTATGAGGGGCTGCTTGTAGAGATTCTTGCCTAACATCTACACGATAGCAGAAGTCTGTGGTAGGTCTGCAGAACTAATAAGGCAGCTATATGCAATCAGGCCCGGATTCCCCACAAGGCCACCGAGGCAGGGCGCAGAGGGGCGGCAGCGGTGTAGAATCCCCCGACGCCCGGAACAATAAAGTTCTGGGCGCCGGACGGTAAGTTGCCCTCTACATCTAGTCCTGCTTTGGGAAGCCAGGATTAATTTAGTGTGGGGAAGCAGCTTGTTCGTTTACAAGTGATCGCGGTCACGTGTAAAATGTGTGCAGCCTGTCCGTCCTCCCCTCCCCCCACGCCACACCC
>NW_017306481.1:1146152-1175997 GCF_000935625.1 Nanorana parkeri
TGTGGGGAGCAGAGCGGCAGGGTTAACACTAACTCTGCTGCTCCGTGTATACAGTGAAAGCGGAGAGCTGTGCTCTTCCTCTGTCAGCTGTCACAGGAGGTCCAGCACAGTACTGTGCTAGAACTCCTGTATTGGAAGTGACAGGTTCAATAAAGAGAACCGGTCACCTCCAAAAGGCTATCACACAGGGGCTTGTTAGCTAGCTCCTGTGTGATAGCAATAAAGTTAAGTGAAAAAAAATTATAAAAACGATAAGCTAAAAATGTAAAAAAAAGTTATAAAAAAGTAAAAAAAAAATATAAAGAAACAATAAAAAAAAATAAAGCTAACCCTGCCGCCCCTGCCACCTGGTTGCCATTCTCCGTTGATTGGGGGGGGGGGGGGGGGGGGGGGACCTTTGGGCAGCAGAGAGAGTAAATCCGGCCCTGTATGCAATGCAATATGCAAAGCTACATGCTTAATGGGGTATGCTACTATGGGAATTCTGAATGTATATGCATTGAACACATAAATGTATTTTATGGTTTTGGACAAGATCAGGTGACGATCTTTAGGCTACATTTGCACTAGGTGCAATTTAATGCATTTGTTAAAAAAAAAAAGCTTGTCTGAAGGCATACACTGTATATGCATCTAATGATTTCCTATGAATCTATTCGCACATTGTGTTCAGAAAAAAATAGACGGCAGGTGCATCTAGGAATCAATTTGATCTTCTAAATGCATCAAATGCTTGTAGACGCATGTAAACACGATTTGATGTTAGGTCTGTTACCGTATAGCATGTAAACACCTGCATACGCACGTCATTCATGCATCTAGAAGAACAAACACAGTATCTAGCCTGACAGATATTTTTCTGCACAAAGAAAACACAAAAGCTTAAAAAGTGCAGCAGAACTGATACCGTATATACTCGAGTATAAGCCGAGGGGGGGCACTTTTCAGCAAAAAAAATGGGCTGAAGAACTCGGCTTATACTCGAGTCAGCGTCTCGAGCTGGCCAGGTTTCTTCTTACTTACCTCGCCGAGCGTCGCGTCGCGTCACTGCTGCTCCGGTGGGCGGCGCTCCGAGCGGGGTCATCTGGCAGTCTCCGGGTGACCCTGCTCGGAGCGCCGCCCACCGGAGCAGCAGTGACGCGACGCGACGCTCGGCGAGGTAAGTAAGAAGAAACCTGGCCAGCTCGAGACGCTGACTCGAGTATAAGCCGAGGGGGGGCACTTTTCAGCAAAAAAAATGGGCTGAAGAACTCGGCTTATACTCGAGTCAGCGTCTCGAGCTGGCCAGGTTTCTTCTTACTTACCTCGCCGAGCGTCGCGTCGCGTCACTGCTGCTCCGGTGGGCGGCGCTCCGAGCGGGGTCATCTGGCAGTCTCCGGGTGACCCTGCTCGGAGCGCCGCCCACCGGAGCAGCAGTGACGCGACGCGACGCTCGGCGAGGTAAGTAAGAAGAAACCTGGCCAGCTCGAGACGCTGACTCGAGTATAAGCCGAGGGGGGGCACTTTTCAGCAAAAAAAATGGGCTGAAGAACTCGGCTTATACTCGAGTCAGCGTCTCGAGCTGGCCAGGTTTCTTCTTACTTACCTCGCCGAGCGTCGCGTCGCGTCACTGCTGCTCCGGTGGGCGGCGCTCCGAGCGGGGTCATCTGGCAGTCTCCGGGTGACCCTGCTCGGAGCGCCGCCCACCGGAGCAGCAGTGACGCGACGCGACGCTCGGCGAGGTAAGTAAGAAGAAACCTGGCCAGCTCGAGACGCTGACTCGAGTATAAGC
Organism: Nanorana parkeri; assembly: GCF_000935625.1. Lineage (NCBI taxonomy): Eukaryota > Metazoa > Chordata > Amphibia > Anura > Dicroglossidae > Nanorana > Nanorana parkeri. The sequence continues at coordinate 1,147,924 of NW_017306481.1, forward strand.
CGAGGGGGGGCACTTTTCAGCAAAAAAAATGGGCTGAAAAACTCGGCTTATACTCGAGTATATACGGTAGCCAAAAATAGTGTAATATTGCTCATATGATCTTTTTTTTTACCCCATTCCTCCTCCTCTTGCCCTCTTTAGGGCCGTGTCAATGACCTTTTGTTCAAGTTACACTCTTATACAAGCCTATGGGAATGCACAACCCGCTTGAGGCAGGTGAAGTGCAGCACAGAAGGAGGTCATCTGCATCGGCCATTGAATTCTGAATGATCTCAGAAGCATCTTAAACTGCTGTCACACTGATGCCTTCAACAAAAGTTGAAGGTCTATCAACTCAGGCCCTTAGTTTCCACACCACTGTTATCAGAGAAATAAAGAGTTCTTCCACTTTTTTGGGCATTTCACCTCTTATTTATCACCCTGTGGAAAAGATCACTGACCCCCGGCAAGGATTTCAGGGTCATTCACATGAGCGTGCACAGCTTTATGGCAGGCATGCCCGTGCAGAGACCTGGACACGGGAGGGACAGGTGAAACAGGTACAGCAATACCTCGGTTCATGAACGCTTCTGTTCGCGAACAATTCGGTTTGCGAACAGGAAGTTCAGTAAAATTTTGCTTCTGTTCACGCACTCCAAATCGGGTGACGAACATGACCGTTGCCATCTTCCCCGCTCTGACACATGGTCGTGGCTTCCTTTAGTTAAGATTGCGATCGTAGACAGACCTGTGCACACTTGCTGTGAAGCTTTTTTGTGTGCTTTAGCACATACAGTACTGTACAGTATTATTCAATCAAGCATGGCTCCAAAGAAAGTGCAAAGGTTAGTGTTTACGCTCTTTGTACTGTACTTTGTTTCATATTTTTGTGGTTACATTTTTTTTTCACATATGGTTCAGAACAGATTAACCTTATTTACATTGAACCTTGTGGGAAAATATGATTCTGTTCGTGACCAAAATCGGTTTGCGACCACATTCCTAGGGGTCAGAACAGATTAACCTTATTTACATTGAACCTATTGGGAAAATGTAATTCTGTTCGTGACCAAAATCGGTTCGCGACCAGAATCGTGGAACGAATTAAGTTCGTGAACCGAGGTACCACTGTAATTGCTTGCATCTGCCTATACAACCCTATGGGAGGACATGGCTGTACGCAGCTACATGCATATGGATGTGTACACCTATGAGAATGAGCCCTTCACATTGAGCACACCAAAGTAACCACAAAAAGTACTCTTTTACTCAAGCCATATAATGGCAGTGCATCATAAAACATCCTCTATAAATAAGCAGTAATGTACACAGCTCTTGTCTCTGATTTCATTTGAAACATACTCCAAAATGTCAGGAATAGCTCACCCTCAGAGTCCTCGAGAGATAAGAAGGTAGTGGGTAACTCAGCCCACTGGACTTGACCTGACCTGTAAGCAAAAATGAATTTTATTGTGAAGTAGCACATTAAATCTTACACTCAGAAGGGCATAGGGGGGAATTTATCCAAACTGGAGCAGACTTGCACTGCAACCAATCAGCTTCTCTGTCACATCTTCAAATCTTACCTGAGCAAACTGAAGAGAGATGCTGATTGGTTGTCATGGGCAACTGCTCCAAATTCTGTTTGCTCCAGTTTTGCTAAATTCCCCCTATTTTGTTTTGCAGCAGGACAGTATGAATACAGCAAACATTACTAAAAAAATAAAGTTTTCAACGACAAATCTTGAAAATATAGTAGTGCCCCTTAAAGTCAAGGAGGGTTGGCAACACTGGACAGCATTGAGGGCCCATTTACACTCCAACACTGTACACTGCAATGCACTTGCCATGCATTGATGTGCGGTATGTTAACCAGCTTATTCAAAATTAATAGACTAAAATGTACCACAGCGCATACAAAAATGGGACAGGCAGCAATTTCCCGCACCGTGGGTTATACTGCCATGTGGCGTATTGCAGCACACATGTGTATTTGAATGATCATTCACAATGTATGGCACCACAGTGCAGCAACGCATGTAACATGCCTCATGGTGCGGTGTGTTAACAGTGCACTGGTGTAAAAGGGCCATGAAAGCTCAATTTCAGCCAAACTTTTTTTTCATAGCAGGGCAAAAACTCTTGTCACATTTTTGTTGTTGTAACTTATTTTATCCAAAAAAGAGAACATGCTTTTGCTTCTGCTGGGAGATAGGGAAGTTTAAATACTGTATGTTCCTATTTACGGCAGTGACAACGCAACTGCTAACCATTAACCTTCTGACTCTTTAGTGTTTGAACTCTATAGATTGTAATATCAGCTGGTGTTGTGCTGCTCTGCTGTGGATTGATAAACCCATATGACATGGCTTTTTAGTACACAATATACGTTAAAAGATATCTTCAAGACAGTACAGAGGAGTAAAAATATGTACACTCTACTACATGCACCTTTTTTGTTGTGTTTTTGTGCATTAGGCAGGCTTTTCAAATGAATTGGCTGCCTTAACGCATACTAATGTGTGCAAAAATGCAGCGCAATAGTGTAATTAGGCCTATCAAGTGGAGCTATAGATAAACTATAGACATTAAATATTTACATATTCTTAAAGTGCACCTTTTACCTCGTTCATTAAAAAGTACCTCAGCACACAGCTCTGCATGCTGACAGTCATTAGTTTAACAAACATGTTTTTATTTTATCCAATTCCTGGTCCATTATGGCACAAATGTAATTTGCGCAAGCAGTGCATCCTGGGAAGGTTACATCAGCAGAGCATTTTTGGGAAATCTCATCTGTAATCTCACAAGATCTCAGGGAAAGGCATTTTCATTTCCTGAGTTGATGTGCATTGTCACATGTCGTAATCACATGTGCCAGAGTTCCAGGAAGTAAGGAGATATAGTAATCTACCCTTAGTTAAAATGGCCACTATCAGAAGACTGGGAAAGAAAAGAGAAACAAGGTATGCAATGAATAAAAAGCCTGCAATTATCTAGAAGTATGTGTTTGTAGATTGTCAATACTAAACATTTCTAAAACGTGTCTTTGTCGTTATTTTAAAGATGTGTATTTTGACTCCAACTGTTGTATTAGTGATTTATCCCTTGCTAAGACCTCTATGCCTGGCCTGTGAAGGCAGATACAATCCCCACGGACAGTCTTTAACAGATAGCTGAACTCACCAAATACCTTATCATCCACAAAGATCTTTATTGAATGCAGCAGGTGCAGACAACAGGATGTAGCAGATGATAGAAATGACGGTATTTGCAGGTCAAAATATGGTAATGTTTCCCTCCCATCCAAGCATATTATCATGTGGCCATAAGACAAGCAGCCATTTTGATGCCATAAGACAGTGTGAGGAAGAAAGGGGTTAAATACATCATACATTAGGAGGGAACACAGAAAAAGATGGTGCAGTAACCAAAATGCCCACAAGATGGCAGTATATTAATCAGCTGTACTGACAATATGCTGAGTATCAGTGATTGCTGAGTGTGTGTACATAATTGAGAATATGGTATGCTACTATATCCTCAATTATGAATGAGAGTGATCTACATCACCCCCATTCATTCATAATTGTAGTTATAGTAAACAAACAATGTTCTCATGTTATCAATGAACAGGAACACTCAGAGGATTCCTGTTCATTGATAACAGGGGACACAGAAAAAGAGATTGAGGACTCTGTGTTCTCAATCTCTTTTTCTATTTTAAAAGGGAAATATCAGGGGTCTGTTTAGACCCCTAATATTTCCCAGAAGCCCCTAAAAGTAAAAATATTTAATAAAAAATGAATAAAAATAAATAAAAAAATTAAAGTTTACAAAAAATAAAATATTTTAAAAAATTGAAAAAAATAAAAAACATTTTCGGTATCGGTTTCGGCCTGACATTTTTTTTAATTTCGGTTTCGTTTCGGTTTTAAAATTTCCATTTCGGTGCACCTCTAATTTATATGCAAGTAAAATGTGAATTACACATGTGTTATTACCTCTGTTAGTTTGTTTACATGTGTTAAATCACCTGTTGGCTGTTCACCCTTTTCAACCCTTCCCCATCCACTATTGCAGTAGGATACCCAGCTCTTGGGATCAAGAGCAGTTTTTGTTTCTGGCACTTATGGAGTACGTTGATGTTTGCCTCTATTCTTTAGAAGATAGGATTGGGTCTGTATAATTGGAGAATGGAGAATTCCAGCGGTGTTCATTATCACCATCTAGGTGATCAGAAACAACCAACCTAACAGACACATTTGATGCTTAAAACTGATGGCATCACTTGTAAATATTGGTCTTTTAGTTGTCTCCTTTAGACCCTACTCTCCGTTCAATACTTATTAGCCTCACACACAGTCTTCCCTTTGGCTCAGGTATAAAACAATAATATTCAAACTGGCTATATAGTGGCAGAAGTCAGGTAGGTAGAGACTCTAATGCCTGTACTCTAACCCAATGAGCTTCACTGCATTTATTTGATCCTTTTCGTTCATCAAAAAGAGCATTGACTGCGAGTGCTTCTGGTAGTTGGAAGTGTATGTTTTTGCTCCCTAGGGAAATCCTTTTATATTTAAAGTTTAATATTCATCAGGCACTGAATTTTGCTGTGTATTAAGGTCCCCACACACCTTACGATAATCGTACGATAATCGCGGGAAATCCCGCGATCGTACGATTATCGTAAGGTGTGTGGTAGCCGTGCGACCTCTACTACTGTAAGGTCGCACGACTTTGAACTTACGGACATGTTCGAAAAACCGCCGAGCATCGTACGATGTTCGGCGGGTTTGTGGCATGCCCGTACGATAACAGCCGTACGGGCCGGTGTGCGCAAGCGCACACTGCCCGTTCGGCATTGCGGTCTTCGGAAGCCCGCCCCTCAGTGGGCGTGGCTTGCAATCATCGCAAGTACGATCTGCCTATGCAAGATAGGCAGATCGTACGTTTTTTTAAGTACCTTACAACCATCGCAAGACAAAAGTCTTGCGATGGTTGTAAGGTGTGTGCCCAGCCTTAGTACCAAAATACATTGGCACCATACATAGCCTAATTCTCACCCAGCATGAAATCATGCAGTTTATTGGTACCATAATGGTGCCCATAGACTTGATATTACTTACTTAATCTTGCAAAGAAACCAATGTTTCTGAATCTTGGTCATCTACGATTCACCGTGGAAACAATGTTTACAAAACGTCTTGTGATCTCGAATAAGCTAGCACTGAAATTTTCTGCTTTACACGTTTCACTTTATATGGTAAACATAAATTGCCACCATAAGGGAACCTTTAGGTTTAGGATGTCACCAGAATATGCAGATGCCAGTTGGTGGTCAGATCATACCTGCAGTGCCCTATGATCACCAGGCATTTATGTAGAAGAGATATTACTACTGCCACTAAATGACAACGTCCCGCTGTGCCGCCTGCAAGCATCATTTGTGGCTAGTATGTTAGCGGCTAGTATGTTAGTGGCTGCTCTGTGTAATGGTTTGGTATGAAGCGGACAGCCCCCCCCCTTGCAGTGTCCTAGCAACCCATGAACCCACTGTCAGCTTTCAAATTGTAAACAAACCTGCTGGGAGATCCTGGGTGACATCTGATGTCTGTATCCAGATGTGGTCATGATCATATTTGGTCAATGATGTCAGGCAACATCACCAACCATCTGTAAGAGTGACAGGAGAGGATCATTGGCATGGGTCATTGTGTTTCTGTTGGCAGATCGTTGGCATTGTTCATTGGGTTTGATGCTGGTTGTACATCGCTGGACGTGATTGGATTGACAACAGATTTATTGTACTTTGCCATGGTGTTTGTATTTCTATTTACAGCCCACATTTTTTTGTAAGTAACCAGAGATACTGTATACCCCTTACTCATTCTTGTTGGGGGCCCCCTTACTTTAAGGGAGTCCACCCCTGAAGACCCCAGCCTCTTGGGGACCAGATATGGGGATCAGGCCCTTGTCCTCATCAACATGGGGGACAAGGTGCCTTGCTGGGGAAGGGGATTTTGCCCTCTCCATGTTGAGGGCATGTGGCCTGGTATGGTTCAGGAAGGTGGCGGTGTGTGCACACTTGCTGCCTCTTTCTTTCTTGAGCCAGCCAGCCTGCATATCAGGAATGCAAGACAAAGCAAAATGTTTACCTTTATGTCCCCCTCCCCAGCAGTACATGCATTTCTTAATCACCCCAGTCGCTCCATGCAGCTGGAATAAAGTACATACTTGCTCACTCCATGTGACAGTGCTGGACCAAGCACCAGCACATAAAGAGTCCATGTCCCAATGTAAGCTACTACTTGAGCGACTGGTAGCTTACACGATATCTGGGAACTGAACAAAACAGCAGAGGAGCAAAGTAAAAATGAGTATGTGCTGCTGGTAAGGGAAGGATCAAAGTGAACCTGTTTTTTTTTTCCACTTAAAAGTTTCTATATTACATAACACAGTCAGTCTAGATAACAAAAACAATAACATTGAAGCAGATTTCCAGCCAAAAAATACAAGTTAAAAGTAATTAGCTCATTAAACAAATAAAATAACATTATTGCAATTGTTGCAATATTCAGCTTCAATCCAGAAATTTCCCCACAGTTCATTTTTCTGCTGCTAGATGTTTGATGGCCATCATCGTTCAACCTACATTTTCTGTGCCCAGGTTGTCCTAGACCCACCACCAGCCTGTGACTGGACAGTGAATGAAGAAGTAGCACAGTAAAAAGCTGATCTTTGTCACTCTGCTCTCTCCTCCCATTACCATGCTTCTTGTTAGCACATGAACTGATTTGCTCCTTGTGTTGCTGCTTCCTCTCACACTCCAGTTGTTATACAAGAAGCTGATACCAGGTCACGTTTAAAGCAAAATTCCAGGCAAATCAAATCTTAACCCTTGCAGCTGGGCTACCGCTGGGCACGCAAGGGTTACATGCTTGTATTGTCTAACAAGGTAAAATAACAAAGTTATACTCACCCAAACCACAATCCCAGCTGGCTCCTACACCGCTACCTCCCCTCTTGGCTAGGATCTGACAGCCAGCGGCTCTCTCTCCTCACCGCGCGGTCATGCTGCTGTGATATCAGCTCCCTCCTCTGCCCTCCCCTGCTGGCTTCTGCGTTTCCTTCACTTCCTCGGATCCCTGCTGCATACAGGCGGGGGAGAGCAGCAGGGATCCAGAGGAGAAGCTGCAGGCTGAGCCCCCCTTTGTGCGTGGCCGAGCGGCAGAGGATCGGTAGATATCAGTGATATGTACCAATCCTCTGTGCAGGACAAACACTGGAGCGATCAGTCGATCACTCCAATGTTTGTAAATAACTGAGGACACATAGTACTATGTGTCCCCAGTTATGAATGAACAGGAAGTGCTTTACATTACTTCCTGTTAGGGGAGCGCTGGGTGACATCACACACCTGTTGGGGGGGGACGTTTTTTTTCCCTTGCCTCGGGCGCAAAAGGAGCTAGCTATGGCTCTGCTACCGCTGTGCTAGTGTGGCGGCCGACTGAAGGGGTGGGACACCCAGGCCCGGATTCCCCACAAGGTCACCGGGGCGGCACGGCGCAGAGGGGCGGGAGCGGTGTCCTTGTGGGGAAGTTGCCCTCTCTACATTCAGTCCTGCTTTGCACAAGCCGGACTGAATGTAGAGTGAGGCAGACGATTTTTCGTTTACATGTGAAATCGACGATGTCGCCGATTTCACTTGTAAACAGTGTGCAGCCTTCTCCCCCTCCCCCCTGCACTTACCTCTCTACTTTGGTTCCGTCCTCCGCCGCCAAGTCATACTGTGGGAGGACAGGACGCCGGCGCACGAGAGGAGACCTGGAAAGCTGCTGCAGTGGAGGTAAGAAAAGACAGTCAGGGGAGAGACAGCAGAGAAAGCGAGAGAAGAGACAGCAGATAGACACAAGGGAGAGAGTGAGGTGAGAGAGAAGAGACAGCCAAGAGAGAGGGCTGATTTACACCACAAAGTCTGCGTTGCAGAGTGTTCGGCCTCTAGAACGCACTGGGATGCAAGCCGGCCAGCTCCCTGCGTTCAGGGGTGGGAGGGGGCGTGGGGTTGTATTGAAGTCAATGCCACAGCAGCCACACACCCCGCCCACAGTGCAATTGCCTGCACCCAGAACGCAGGCACATTAGTGCCTGCGTTCCAGTCCAATGCGATCTGCAAAAATAGTGCTTGCAGCATTTTTGCAGATCGCACTGGACCGGAACGCAGGCACTAACGCGCCTGCATTCCGGGTGTGGGCGATCGCACTGCGGGCGGGTGGGGCGTGGCTGCTGTGCCATTGACTTCAATGCACCGTTATGCCCCCTCCCGCCCCTGAATGCAGGTGTTTTTGCGTTGTTGGATCTCATTAAGCTCGTCATTTGTAAAGTAGATCTCCAGACGACAAATTATGGCTGCCCCTGCAATACATTGTAGACCACTGCAGTGAATGGGGAGTGAGGCTGAAGGGACCAAAATAAGAGCAAGCTGGGATCATTGTTCAGGGTAGTATAACTTTATTATTTTAACTCCCTAGCCAAAGCGAGCACTTAACCGTTGAAGTGCATGGGTAGCCCCACTGGAAGGGTTAAGATTTGATTTGCCTAGAGTTCTACTTTAATGATGCATTAATTTTATGATGCATATATGATTACTGAGCTGCAATACTTTGTCTCTTTTATATCTGCATGGAGTTCAGCATTAACCTGTTTGTAAAGATTTTTGGTTATTCTGGTCACGCGATACTGAGCTGTATCAAGTCAGCTATGAAAGCTACATAGATAAGTGATGGAATGTTACTGATAATAATCAGCATAATCAGCTTATTTTACTTATCTGCCCCTAGATAATAACACTCCACAGGTTTGTTGTGGTCCTCAGTAGACATGTAACCCAGCAATTAATTTGTTTAGTTTAGTTTCGGGTCAGTTCGGATTTTTATTTCTTTCACTTTTCAGATGTCAGATTTTTCCGATTGGAAAGATTTGACAATAAGCGACATTTAAGCAAATAATACATATTTGTTTTTTTATCACAGGCCCAGAGGTGTGGCATGAACTGTTTCCTCTCGCCAATGGAGACCGTCAGTCACCTATTGATATTATAACACAGGATGCAAAATATGACCCCAGTCTGATGCCTCTCCATTTTAATTATGATCCACCTTCTGCAAAAGTTATCATCAACAGTGGACACACTTTCACGGTGGAGTTTAATGATGGAGAGGGGAAATCAGGTTTGTTTTCTTTTTTAAGTGCATTCTTATATTGTGACTAGAACTTTTAGGCACAGATACCTATATTTTACATAAACCCAAATGACTTATAAGATCAGATTAATTAAGGCTTGATTCGCTCCAAATGTGTTGGGGCTGTGATGGTCCTTTTTTCCAGTGTAGCCCCAACGCTAGACAAGGCAATTTGCCTTGTCATGAACAGGCTCAGTTCACACCACTGCATTGGAGCATGCAGTACTTTTTTCAGCACAGCGGGCTGCAACATGCAATCAAAGCACGATTTAGCGATAGAACTTAAAGGAAAACTATGAGGTGAGTGAAAATCACTCATCCTCATAGTCCGAGCTGATGTACGACAATTAAACTCACATGTCGGCTCAATAGATCGCGAAATGAGCAAACGCATACCGTCGCTCGCTCACTTCTCGATCATCTCCCTGCAGAGAGTGGCGACTGACAGTCACCGCTCCCCACAGGGATTCACCCCGCCCGCTCACTTCTCGATCATCTCCCTGCAGAGTGGCGACTGACAGTCACCGCTCCCCACAGGGATTCACCCCGCCCGCTCCGATCCTCCAGCGCTGACAAGAAGAACGGATAGGGGAGGGGGCGGGCACAGCTAATCTCTGCCTCTAGCTAGGCAGTGCAAGCTGTCATTCACATAGCTAGGTCGCTCTCGACAGCATTGTCGGGATCCATCCCGGCTGTGGCGGTCTCAGTATACCGCGAACTGTAGCTCGCGTCATACTGAGCTTTGGGTCACGGAAGGAGGTTAGTATATGTCCAATAAAGGGACAAACTATTTAAATATGTGTGTATCACCTCCGTGGAGGCTGAATGGGACAAGGCATTAACCTTCACTCATAAAATGTCTATCTCAGGACAGGCGCAGGAACAAAACGACAAGATACTTTCTAGATCTAGATGGTATCGCTGCCCAACCATTATCCATAAATTCAACCCTGCCACATCTGAAACTGAAACCGCATCTGATGTGTATCAGATAGGGGAAAAATGTTACACATATGAGACACTTGTCCATCAATCAAGCCTTTCTGGGATAAAATGCTTCAGATTCATCACAAATTGACTGGAGATGTTACTCATTCTCCCCCAGATCAAGTTGCTCTCCATGATATTTGCATTTTTAAAGCAAATTATACAAGACCTATCAAGGCCTATTACATCCATCTTATCACCCCATGCATGGAGCATACAAAATCCCAGGCATACAAAAACAAACACAGGCTCATTATATTTGGTTGATTTAGTTACTGTCCATTTTATTAAAATAATATTCATAAAAAAGGACATATACAATTATGTCATGCAATGTCTAATGTGAATTGTAATCTGCCATATACTGTATGTGCTGTTGAAGAAGCTTTCTGTGCCTTTATATTGCCTTTATATTGTGACATGTCTGACCTCACATTGAGCTTCTTTTTTTTTTGAATTTTATTTTTGCTTCATGCTTTTTGCAAGAAACCCTAATAAAAAGAGATTAAAAACGGACATAAACAGGGGTGTGGAATTTTTTTTTTTTTCTAAAACTACTTTTCCAAGGCCTAAAGGGGGGTCCAATATACTTGTTCTTCAATGACAATCTACTTGTTGTGATACAAAAAATTGTGTTAACCAAATTCCGTATTTAACCATTCTAAGGCCTCATTCACACACAACGCAAGAGCAAAATTGTATATTGCGTATATATGCGCGTATATGCGTGCACTATTTGCAATCCCACAATGCATCATTTGTAATAGAAATGTTCATGAACTATACACGTGTAAATACGCAAAAATATGCTGCCCGGACGCATCTCAGTTCCATTCTGTTTTTGGGCATTTTTTAGGCTACGCAAATATACGGCTCCATACGCAGCCAGGGGCCTAAGTAGGGATGCACCGAAATTTTGGCCACCTAAACATATTGTCCAAAAACAGCACTTTGGGCAAAATGGCGAAAGTACCATATTTCGGCCAAAATTGCAATGCATCCCTGGTTTTTCTCCTCCTTGCTGCATGCTGCTATGTGTCCCCTCTGTCAGGAGGCTGGGGGGGGAGAAGAGCACTGTGAGCTCTCCTCTTCCACCACCCCGTTCAGCCTCCTGTGACAGGAGAGTGGTGAGGGGGGCGGAGACTGCTGCACGCTGTCACAGTAGGCCTAGCCGGCGATGCATTGGGAGGAGTCAGCTGTCAAAATAGACCAAGCTCTCCTCCCTGCACTGCCAGCTCAGCCTCCTGTGACAGTGAGTCAGAATGGAGAGCGATATACAAACATTCAGCGATCAGCTGATTACGGACTGCTTGTAAATAACTCTACATCACCTCCTGTTCATTCATGATTGTGGTTATAGTAAACATACTATCTCCACAAGTTATAAATGATCAGAGGCACTCAGTATAGAGGATTCCTGTTCATCCACAACAGGGCTGCAAAGAAAGAGATTGAGGGTTCAATCTCTGTTACTGTTTCAAAAGGGAAATATCAGAGGTCTGTTTAGACCCCTGATATTTTCCCAGAGCCCCCAATAGTAAAGAAGAAAAAAAAACATTTACTAAAAATTTATAAAAATAAAATATGAAAAAATTATGAAAAAAAAAAAGTTTAGAAAAAAAGGAGAGAGGGGGCCAGATTTGAACGGGTAATTCCATTTACTCAAATTATTTGGGAAAGTGAACTTACCCTTTAATACACATTATGCATGTTACAGAGCCCTGCTGCCCAGCTACCAAATTATGGCACAGTGGAATGGGGGCAGCACTCAGCGCATGCACGCGCACACACACACACAATGCCCTACACATGCGTTTTTTTGCATGCAGATGGCAGGGGCAGCAGGCTTGTTTTAATTTTAATGTATTTTATTATTTTTTCCTTTTATTTTTTTTCACTTAACTTTATTGCTATCACACAGGGACCAACAAGCCCCCATGTAATAGCGTTCAGAGGTGACAGGTTCCCGTTATGGAGTCTGCCCTCTAATACAGAAGATCTGTGAATACAGCGCTCCTGTCTCACTGATCACACAGAGCAGGTCCCTACTCCCTACTCCCTACTCTCTACTCTCCATCCTGAAGCCATTTTCCAAGGTCATGGGTCCCCCAGAAGAGCAGGGGGAACCTTGAAAACAGGGCCAAATGTAGAAAAAAAAGAAAAACCTGCCCGGTGCCCAGGACTGCATGTCCCCGGCATCAGGCAATAGGAACTGCGCACCCCTGCATAAAATGATGGTCAGACATGTGGGTATTATCCTAACCGAGGAATCACTTGTTGTTCTATTAATATGCATGATTGGATCCCCAGGAGTGTGTGCGCTTCCATCTACAAAGAATGGAGTATGGCAAAGCACCCCAAAATCTGGGATTGCTCCTGAGGGATGATACTGCAGTTTGCTTTTGCCCTTGTTCTAGGCGCTCCTACTTAGGGATGTCCCGATACCACTTTTTAAAGACCAAGTACTTCTTCTCATGTACTTGTTGATACCAATTACCGATACTTTTTCTTAAAGGGACAGGTGACATTTAAAAAAACAGACAATACAGACTAATGATTTTAAGCCAATTTCTTTCTATTATGAAGAACTCTAATTTAAGATTGTTTTAGAATAAAACATTTGTATTTGCTTTCACACACCTGTTGTGAAACTACAAATCCGATCATGCATCTGCCTCTGAGATCATTTAACCTATTCATGTTAGCAGGGGAGAATTGTAACTATTACTGCAATGTACTGGAAGTGCGTACATTAACCTGGTACACACTTCCAGTACACTGCAGTAATAGAGTTACAATTTTCCCCTGCTAACATGAATAGGTTAAATGATCCATATTACAACTACATGTTATTTACTATGGATCATGATTTAACCTATTCATGTTAGCAGGGGAGAAATTGTAACTATTGCTGTAGTGCAGTGGAGGTCTGTGCTGTATATATTTACTAAATATACAGTACACACTTCCAGTACATTGTAGCAATAGATTTACAGCCAGCCTTGTCCCAGCTTCCCTCACTCACATTTCACTCCGATCCCTATTGCCTCACGCTGTGCCTCTCGTAGTCGGCACTGGGCAGGATCGCTGCATCCCGTCTCAGTGCTCAGCTTGTGGGAGGCGCTCACAATTCTGCCCTGCTAACATGAATAGGTTAAATCATGATCCATAGTACATATACAGTACCCACGTCCAGTACACTGCAGTCAGCATCAATGGTTACAATTCTCCCCTGCTAACATGAATAAGTTAAATGATCCATAGTTGGACTATTATATTGTACTATTATGTACTATGGATCTTTTAACCTATTCATATTAGCAGGGGAGAATTGTAAATCTATCGCTGTGTACTGTGTCCAGTGTACTGGACGTGTGTAACGTACATGCACTATGTACGTTACAAATCTATTGCTGCAGTACACTGCAGCAATAGATTTACAATTATCCCCTACTAACATGAATGGGTTAAATGATCTATAGTACATAACATGTAGTTGTGCTATGGATCATTTAACCTATTAATATTAGCAGAGGATAATTGTCAATTTTCCTGCAGTGTATTGGGAATGTGTACTGTATATATGTACTACATATTGAGTACACTGCAGCAATAGAATTACAATTCTCCCCTGCTAACATGAATGGGTTAAATGTTCCGTAGTACAACTACATATTATGTACTATTATGTACTATGGATCATTTAATCCATTCATATTGGATCATATATCATGCAGTGTACTCTATATGTAGTACATATAGAGTACATACTGCTAATAAACTGCCGGCAATAGATTTACAATTATCCTCTGCTATTAATAGGTTCTTAATAGGGACCCCCCTTGCCCTCACTAACTGCTCAATGATGGCTGGTGCCTCATGATGTGCCTCGCTGGTGAGGTCGTAGTCGGCGATGTGCGGGAGAGCAGTGGCGAGTCAGCGCCGCACGTGTCGAGGTCCTCTGGGCAGTCGCCGGCCAGCTAAATTAGGGCCCCACCTGGAGCTCCTCCCACCGGACCAGTGCTGACTCGCCACTGCTCTCCCACACAGCAGCCTAAAGATAAGGGGAAAAAAATAGTGCAAGCATCAGCGCGATGCATCAGGGAATTTAAACAAGTACTTGTAAAAATGCCCTTTATCGGTCCCGATAACGATGCTAGTATCGGTACCGGGACATCCCTACTCCTACTGATCTTGGCTTTACTAGTTCAGGAGTATTTAACATTCATTTTATTGATATTGTGTGCATGACCTTATGTCAAATGTCCAAAACACTCCAGGACTCACCGCTCTGATACCTCCAACTGTCAGTCCATATACAGACTGGGTGCAGGCTATAGTGTGCTCCCACTTCTTTGGCAATACTTGTACAATCAGCCTCACAAAACCAGTATCTGTAAAATCCAGCTTTATTGTGAAAGGTTCCAAATAGGATTCAAGATCAAACATGTATAGCAAATACACCACCACAGCATCTCTCCCACTCCAACGCCTCTCACGCGTTTCACCACTTGAGCAACAAGACAGGACAGAAACCAATTAAACAATCATTGGGGACTCACATGGCTAGGATGTTTAACATTTGGAATTTTTATACTATATGTGTTTTTCAGGGGGCTCTTTATCTGGTTATGGTTTTGTGCCATTCTTCATTATTTAGGCTATTGTGATATATTCATACATTTTCTTGAAAACAAACAATACATATTTACAGATTAGCTTCTATGTTTCTGGTTTGATCCCAGTAGTTGCACATATGGGAACGCAGTGTTTGTACATTTATGTATCTACTTAAAACACTGTATATTGGTTTTAACAATTGGTCAAGATGCTCTGCAAACTCCAGGACTGAAAACTCCTGCTTAGCTTTCACTCCGAGGGGTTTGGAGATGGGTTGTTTTAAATAATTAACCCTGTCTGTACTGTGCTGGCAGATTTCATTACCATCTGTAAACTAGATGATCATGAGTGTGTCCTTACAAAGGGTTAAATATCTGAAGGAACTGTATGTTAATGCACTTAAAAAAAAAACAACAAAAAAAACTGTCCCTCATCTGCTCAGTGGCATCTATTGTAACTACTAGAAGCCACCTGTAGAATCCTCTGAACCAACAGCTACAAAGGTAAGAAATATATTTTCTCTTTTAATTACGGTATTTGTAGGTATGCTGTGTGAATAGGAACACAATAAAAATACAACCGGGGTTAGTCAAATTTGACTGCAAAAATGGAAAAAAAAACCCCACATCTTTAAAAGCGTAACTGGCCAAGCAGAATGTGAATGTTACCATGTACCTGTGTACACTTATGCACATAGGTGCACGACTAGCACTCTGAACTCACCAGGAGATGTCAATTTGTGACATTCTGCATTCTTTATAGTTTATTTCAGCCTGACTCTGATAATAGATAATATCTGACAACTGGATAATATAAAACCTCTAGAATGATAATTCATACATAATGGTGATTGCATTTGATAATGATCTACAAGCACAATTCAAGGTGCATCGATAAGGGGACACAGTTATTTGCACTCATTTAGTAGATTAAATCAGCACATTCTGTCCTTCACTGTTGGCCACTCTGGATTGTCTAGCATTCTAATCATACCATAAAAACAGCAAAAAGACGCAACACACTCTTATCAGCCTTGCCTGAAAGATTCCAGGTGATGAACCCTGGTGATTGTTTCTGTAGTTTAATAAAGTATGTATTCTCCGGCATGGGTCACTTCATGCATGCTTTGTCATGGGCACATTTACTATTAGTAACTCCAAATTATAGGGAAATATTAAAAAAAAAAAATCAGTGTTTAAATCAGCAGAAATACTTAATATCCATTTTATACCTTATTTATTATTTGCTAAAAATCTTAAAGACCCAGTGTTCACCTGAGTTTATTGCCTTGGTTGTTTTGGTAAACGCAATGACACAGTGTCATTATGGGGGTTATTCACAAAGCTGCCTAAGGCAGCTGAGTGAATAACCGAGCCGAAGTGAGCAGAACGACGTTAGACTATTCACTCCGGTTCAGTACGGCTGATTGCAGCCCCACATCAGCTGCCTTCGGCTGCACTTCGGTCAGCCGAACATACTCTGCATGTTTGGCAGAGCCAAAGTGCAGAAGGACTTCGACACAGCCGGAGCTCACTCGCTCAGCTCACTCGCTGCCGATCGCCCCTATTCACATAGGGGCCGAATGGCAGTGAGTGAATAACCAAATGCCGCCAAGCAGCATTCAACCCGGCTATTCTGCTTGGTACCTCTGTGGTATCGGGCAGAATAGAAAAATCAATAAATAGTTTTAAAAAAAAATCAATAAAAAAAAAAATAGTAAAATTTAAAAATAAATAAAGATTTAAAAAATAAAAATATATACAAATTGGGCAGAGCTAGCAGTGACAGCTAACTCTGCCCAACTGTTTTCTTTTAGCCGGAACTTGCTAGAGTCTTCTAGCAGGTCCCGGCATATGCATTACAACTGGGCAGAGCTGGCTGTGACGTCACAGCTGGCTTTGTCCAGTTGTTATTGTTTAATGACAGTTCAGCATCCCCAGGTCAATTGGGAACGCTGATTTGTCATTACAATGGGGAGGAGCAAGCTGTGAGATCACGGCTGGCTCCACCCAGCTGTAATTTGTGGGGCGAAAAGCCAGTCGTTTGCCCCGCTTCGGCTGTCACTTTGGCTCCGTCGAGCCGAAGCATTTGCCTTCGGCCCGGCTGCCCTCGGCTGATGTACGGGCTATAGTGACTAGCCTGTACAGCAGCCCTTTGGTTCGAATTAACCGAAGGGCTCCTGCAACCGAAGCGAGCTGAAGGATCAGCCGAAGCTACGGCTGGATCCTTCGGCAGCTTTGTGAATTACCCTATATGTGTCTTGTGCACAGTACAACGCCGTGTTTATATGCGTTACGTTTATGTGTGTTGAAGTGCAACATGATTGCATATTAAACTTATACGGATATAAAATGCATCTAAACACATAAATGCAACCAAAAAAAACAATTATAAATTCAATATGACATTAAATATAAAATATGCTATAATTTAAAATCTTAAAAATTGCTTTAATTAAATATTAATTAAGCTCAATTAAAACATTTAGCACGGTAGGGGGGCGTGTCCGGCCGGCGATCGAGATGGCTGCTTAAAACGGAGCTCTGCCACTCCAGCCCGATCAGCGACAATTACAGCAACAGTGAAGGACCCTGTGTGACACTTACCTGTCACAACACTGCCTCATCCGCCTGCCGACATGCCTAAGAGGGGAAAAAATCGTCATTCCCCAAAGAAACTCACTGCTTTCTTCCCCGCAGTACCTCAGGAGGGAACACAAGATGGCGCCAAAACTCCATCTAATCACTCTCCTGCTCTGGATTTCATCAATACTGCACCTATGCACTGGACTTCCTGCATACCCTCATCGTCTACTTCTGAACCATGCCTTTTCTAATAACTTCCATCAATGCTAAAGGACTGAACAGTCCATACAAACGCTCCAACCTCCTCCGAGAGGCAAAATCGCTCCAGACTGATATTCTCCTGGTCCAGGAAACCCATTTTTCTACGTCCAAAACGCCTTAGCTTCACTTTAGAGACTTTCCACATGTTTTCTTATCTTCCTCAGAAAAGAAGAAAGCAGGAGTCCTTATTGCAATCAACTCTTCTGTTATCTTCCAATTATATAACTGCGTCTCAGACCCAATGGGTAGATACATCATTCTCGTATGTACCATAAATAACGTGCTTTGTACTATTGCTAATCTATATAACATTTAGCACACAGGAGGAGCAGGAATGATGTCAGAGGAAACACATTTAAAAATGCAGATAAACACAGGTAAATGCGATAAAAACACGTGTCAATGCATATGAACACAAATTAAAGTAGGTAATTGCAGATGTATTTTTAACACCCTTTTTTTATGTGTCCTCTTGTGAATGAGCCTATATGACAGTTATTTACTTATCATTAATTTCCCCCTGGAGAAAGCATACAAAAACAAATGTTGAACTATATGAAAACCATGGAAAAAGGCACCAAAATATAAAGGGCTCAATTCACAAAGCTATTATACAAGGATAATGATCCTGATTTTCAAAATAGAGCTATAGCTAACCGCTATTCTCAGCTGAGTCCAATGACATATAAAAATTACAGTCACGTGGCTAAAAATAAAGATACTTATCCTTTATGAATCAAGCTTACTACTATATGCGTTTTTAAAATTAAACTAAACTCAGGAGTGAATCTTAACCTCAGAGGCATGAGGTGGACCCTGAAAGGACAGAGAACGCTGGCATTTCACTCTCGGGGCAGATCCTTAGCCAGTGAAGGGATGTGTGACCAAGAAGTTGGGTGCCAGTCACTTTAAGTGTCTTTTTAAGTGCTTTGTTGAAGAACTTCATAACTGGGAGAGAGGGTATAGGGCAGGGCTCAAAATTTCCACTTGCCCCCTCACAATTGGCGAGTGAAAATTGCATGGGGGCGAGTGGAAATTCAAGGGGGGAACTGCTGCCGCTCCTACAGCGGCGATTGCCGGTTCAGCAGCGGCGATCGCCGTGTCAGTTTTCTCTGTACTATGCATCACACCACAGGTCTCTGTACTGTGCATCACACCGCAGGTCTCTGTACTCAGCATTGTTACTGATCTCTGTACTCTGCGTCACACCACAACGAAGTTAAGGCCGGAACAGGGTAGGGGTTAGTGGGACAACTTGTGGTGAGTAACTATTAAGGTCTGGCTAGTAACTTAGTACTTGAAATTTTGAGCCCCGGTACAGGGCATAGGACATCCATGGCAAAAAGATAGACTCAAGACTCACCAATTCCCTTTCAGTCTTCCACAGTGCAGTATCAGTAGAACAGGCTGAAATTGGGCTATAAAAAAACAGCTGAACAGGGATAGGCATAAGATCCTTCATAAGAGAGACACCAGACTTGCTCTTGGGGTCCATACCAGTACCTGGCACCTCCAGTTTCTCAGGCTCTCTTCCTCAATCAGTTCCTGACCCCTCCAAGGTCCACAGGTGTGGCCTCCTCCAGGCTTGAGGCCGAGTCAGCATCTTCATGTCTGAGCATCCCACACCCTGGCTAAGCCTGGGGGCAGGCTGGAACTAGACTGAGCACATGGCAATTCCCCTAAGTATATATGTACTCCCCCAGCATGCACCACTGGCCATGAAAACCCCAGCGATTGGCTGGTGAGCCACAGACACTCAAGATGTTCCCCTATTGGCGGTCCCACACTGCAGCAGGGTCACACCCCACTTAGGCAGGTACAATCAACAGCAGAATACCTGGAATTAACCAGATCATAGCCAACTCTAAATCAGCTAAACTGATTACAGATCTAGCACAGCTAAATCTCTAGTAGCCACCCCACAAATTGGTTCTGGACTGGTTCGTCTGGTGCAGTGTTTGAATCAACAATGGAATGGATCTCACCCACAATGAAGTCATCCGCAACGGCACCTCAGGACGCTCAGTCATTATGCCTAATATGTTCATCTATATTGAACCTCTTATTCATTGGTCAAGATACTCCAAGATGTTTGCTGTGTTTTTGCGTATTTTTATGCACGTTTGCTCATTAACATCAATGAACAAGAATCTGCTCAAAAAAACACACACATTTTGACGTATGCAAAAGAAGCACAAAACCGTGCATCAAAAACGGGCGCAAAAATGCTGACGCCTAGGAGTCAGCCCAGCATTATGCACATAAGTGCATGACTAGCACACTGAACTTACCAAAAGAGGTACATTTCTGTCAAGACTTCTGCATTTTTTATAGGTTATTTTAGCCTGACTGATAATACTCTATAACTGAATAATATAAAACCTCTAGATAATTCATACATAATGGTTGATCGCATTTGATAATGATCTACAAGCGCAATTCAAGGTGCATCGATAAGGGGACGCCGTTATTTGGCCTCATTTAGCAGATTAAATCAGCACATTCTGTCCTTCACTGTTGGCCACTCTGGATTGTCTAGCATTCTAATCATACCATAAAAACAGCAAAAAGACGCAACACACTCTTATCAGCCTTGCCTGAAAGATTCCAGGTGATAAGCCCTGGTGATTGTTTCTCTAATTTAATAAAGTATGTACTCTCCGGCATGGGTCACTTCATGCATGCTTTGTCATGGGCACATTTATTATTAGTAACTCCAAATTATAGGGAAATATTTCCACCCAAAAAAAATCAGCAAAAATACTTAGGGTGTTATTCAAAGAAGAGCCGAAGGATCCAGCTGTAGCTTCGGCTGATCCTTCGGCTCTCTTCACAATAGCCCGTACAGCACCCGAAGGTGGCCGAGCGGCTCATATGCTTCGGCTTGACTGAGCCGAAGTGTCAGACGAAGCAGGGCAAATGACAGCTGGATGGAACCAGCCGTGATCTCACGGCTGGCTCCGACCCAGTTGTAATGACAGGTCAGTGTTCCCAAAATGACCTGGGGACGCTGATCTGTAATTAAACAATAACAACTGGGCGGGGGCCGGCTCTGACGTCACGGCCAGCTCTACCAAGTTGTTATTCATTGGCAGGGACCTGCTAGAAGACTCAAGCAGGTCCCGGCCAATAGGAAACAGTGGGGAGGAGCTAGCTGTCACTGCTAGCTCCACCCATTTATTATTTTTTTCTATTTAAAAAAAATCTTTATTTTACTATTGATTTACATTTTTTTTATTTTTTCTAACTTTTTTTTCCCCTTCTACTACTTTCTATTCTGTTGGGTACAATGGAGGTACCAAGCAGAAGAGCCGTGCAGAATGCCGCTCGGCTATTCACTCACTGCCGTTCTGCCCCTATGTGGATAGGGGTGAACGGCAGGGAATGAGCTGCCAGAGCTTCGGCTAGGCCAATCCAGATGGTGGATCGGCTTAATCGAGTCCTTCTGCACTTGGGCTCAGCCAAACATGCCGAGCATATTCGGCTTACCGAAGTGCAGCCGAAGGCTGCTGAGGTACGGCTGAAATCAGCCATACTGACCCGAAGTGAATAGCTGAACGTTGTTAGGCTCACTTCACTTCGGCTCAGTTATTGACTCGGCTGCCTCCGACAGCTTAGTGAATAACCCTGTTAGAGAATTATGAGGTGAGTGCTTTTCACTCAGCCTCATAATCTGAGCCAACCTGTGACAATGAAACTGTCACAGATTGGCTCAGTAGATCGGGAAGTGAGCAATCACATACCGGTGCTTGCTCACTTCTTGATCCTGTTTCTGCAGAGAGCCGTGACAGGGGAGTGACTGGATTCTCCCCTCACCTGTCCGAACCTCCAGCGCTGACAGGCGGAATGGACGGGGGAGGGGGCGGTTACAGCTGGCTTTGCTTCTAGATAGCCAGCTGCCAGCCGTTTCAGCTGCGGCGTCTCAGTATACCGCGAGCTGCAGCTCGCGGTATACTGAGTTTTGGGTAACGGGAGGACGCTAGTTTGTGTCCTCCCGTTACCCTTCTGAGAACTATGGGGAAAAGCCCTAACCCCATAGTTCTCCTTTAATATCCATTTTATACCTTATTCATTATTTGCTAATAATCTTAAAGACCCATTCATAATATGTGTTTACCTGCGTTATTGCCTTGGTTGTTCTGGTAAACACAATGACACATAGAAAACAATAGTTTTCTATGTGTTTTGTGCACAGTACAACGCTGTTTATTTGTGTTACGTTTATGTGTGTTGAAGTGCAACATGATTGCATATTAACCTCCTGCCGTCCGCCCGTTGAGAAAAAACGGACGGCAGACTCGCATTTGCGGGTTGCCGTCTCCAGACGGCATTTCTTTCCTGTGTGCGCACGGGCAGGAAGAACCTGTCTGTTCTGCACAGCCGTCACCGGCTGTTTCACATACAACCGATCAGCAGCTCTATAGCCGCCGATTGGTTGTATGGGGTGATTTGTTCGCGCCACCCCCCTCGAGTGCCGCCGCCCCTCCTGACCGCTCACCTTCAATCCCGGGATCAGCTAGCCCATCTGCGGCCCGGGACCGGCTCAGGAGGGCGTCAGGAGGTAAGATGGGAGGGAGCTCAGCATCTTCCTCCTTGCTGATCTCCTTTCGAACTGTGAATGCATCATCTGACTGCTATAGATCTCTGCTTCATCAGCTTCTTTTGGGGTCCCCAGGTGACATTAGGGGTCCTAGAGACCCCTAATGTCTCCATAAAGAGGACCTGTGTGCCTTTGCTATTATATAGGGGGATTGTTATCCCCTATGTAATAGCAATAACAATAAGTGTAAAAAAAAAAAAAAAGTAAAAAAAAAAAAAGTCACATGTAAAAAAGTTTAAAAAAAACCCCCAACATTTTTAAGTCCCCCACCCCCACGTTTACGCACATATAAACGTAAAAATGCGTCAGATGCGTCAGCGCGCGAATACGACAATTGCGTTACACATGTTACATATCGCTACAAACATCGGAGTGAGAACAATAATTTTAGGGCCATCAATCACTGATAACACTAAACTGGTGAGTGTTGATAGCTTTTAAATCATCGCCTATGGCCAATTTTGGGTATTGTAGGTTTTTTGAGGTTTCGCGCGTGCGCGCAATTTTAAGGCTTGACATGTTTGGCGTCTTTTTATTACGTGACCCCGTCTCTTATATGTTACCAAAAAATTGGGTAATAATAAATGTTTTATAATCTAATATAGGGGAAACTGTTTTTTTTACATTTTCTGTAATTTTTCCTTAATATTACAAAAAATAAAACCCCCCAGTGGCGATTAAATACCAAAAGAAATTTCTATCTGTCCCCAAAAAATGGTATAAAATGAATTTCAGTACAGCGTTGCATGAAACTGACTCCCCATAGCAACAAAGAAAAACATAACAGAAATGGAATAACCAATAGCAGCACACATGTTTCTTTCTTTGAAGCAGTCTCCATGGACAAACAGGTAGAAAAAAAAAACCGCCCCACACACACCACATAAACAAAATAACACGAGAACTCAAATTGGAACCAAGGCAAAACCGGATACGAGAACCACCATCCAGAACACTGGGAGTGCCGTAGGGCACAGCGAGCTGTTAAACTGAAATGAGAGAACAGTGAAACCATAACAGCAAACCAAAAGTGACTGGGCTATAACATCACAGAAAAATAACATGCAATTAGCAACAAAATGAATACACAACATGTCATGAGAGACACACACACACAAAAAATATTCCCCTCCTGTCTTTAATAAAATCCTGATTATTCGGTCATGACAGCTAGAATAATCATCAATTTTATGACAAGACAGGAGGCTTCATATTTTGCAGTTTTAATGCTGAAGAGAAGTCACGGGATGTGCAACCGGCCTGAAGTAGAAGGTCTGTAAGGTAGATTCCCTGTACCAATCCACTGACCACATGTCAGTGAGAGAACTACCAAAAGAGTGAGCCCGAGAAGCTGCCGCACCTCAGATCGAATGAGCTCCGAAGAAGGAGTCCACATTGGCAAGAGAGAGGAGCCAACACATCCACCTTGCCAGAGTAGGTGCAGACACAGGAAGAAAAATTCAAACAAAAGAAATAAGCAGCTGGTGTTTGTTCAGACAGCGCGAAACAGCCATCCTGTGCAAATAAGATTGAAGACCACATATAAGGACAGTATCGCAGGGAAGCGGGATAGTAAACAGAAGAGAAGATCTTTGTCCGGCGAGAAAGGGAACAGGAGACCCCATCCGGCATAAAGGATCGAAAGCCCTGACATCAGACACTCGATGAAAAGAGACCAGACAAAGCAAAGTGGTTAACTTGGCTGACAATTGTTTCGGCCAGTTCAATACCATCGAGACAGCCCCAAGATGGGAATAACGAGGAGCAGGAGGCCGAGACAGGTGGATGGAGTAAGGGATCCCTGCCAATTGGCAAGCCAGCCACGAGGACGTGGACCCGCAGAGATAGCTGAGTGAAAGACATTGACCTGTGCTAGCATTTGCCCTCGACAAAAAGCGCAGACAATAAAAATTGACCATATTCTTCACAGGAGCTGTAAAGGGATCGATTTGCCTAGACCAGACACCAATCGTCTGTTCGAGGCAGAATGATAGCCATGTTGGGTACCCGGAGCCCAAGACTCTCGGAGCAAGGAGTGAGCTGTTAGGCGATAAGCCCAACAGATTTCAGGAATCCCGGAAATCTCCCAAACCACAAGTGAAAGACATTCCTGAAGCACCAGCGGGTGGGGGTTACCTTTCGGGTCCTGTAAGAGAAGGGGGCTCTAGGGAAGGAGAAGAGGGTCCACGCACGACAACTCCAGCAGAGCAAGTAATGGAGTGACAAGGAGGATCACCTGCTGAATCAGATGGGACATCATCGAAAATGGAGGAGAGGCAAACCCTCCTGTCTGCTGAGTAAAGGCATCCGATGCCAGTGAGAATGAATCGGGAAGCCAACGGGAGGCAAACAGGTCCAACATGTAGGGGACGTGGGCTGCAAGAAGAGCAAAAACTTAAATTCTCAGCATCCATTTGCTGGCATCCCTCCAAAACCGGGAGAACCAATCTGCCGTGAAATTGTATAAACCCCGTAGGTATTCAGCAGAAAGAGAGATGCACCTGTCAAAGCAAAAGTGGTAAAGGTCCTTTGTGAGAGTGGACAAATGCTCCGGACAGGCACCCACCAAACAATTGATGTAGCATACCGCGGATACATTGTCTATATGCAGCAGGACAGAACAGTTCAAGAGGCCCTTGGGAAAGCTGTGGACAGTGAAAGAGCCAGCTAGAAGCTCCAAGCAGTTGATGTGTAAAAAACGTTGTGGCGTCCAGTGTCCTCCCGTCACCAAGTCTGCACATGTCGCTCCCCAGCCCCACAGGCTGGCGTCGGATTCCAGCACAAAATCTGTCTGGGTACCGAAGATCGCCGTCCCATTCCACGCATCCATGTGTCAAAGCCACCATATGAGTTCAACATGGAAGTCGTCTGCCAGTTGATCGTAGGACAGATTGATCAGACAATACCTCGTCTTCAAGCGCTGCATGGCTCGGTAATAAAGAGGCCCTGGAAAAATGGCCTGAAGTGAAGGAGGAAAGAAGGCCCATGATCTTGGCCAAGGAGCGTAGGGAGATACAAGCCTTCTGGAGTTCCCTCTTGATGCTGGAGATTTTGGCAGCGGGAAGCCGGAAATTGAATCGATTTTGAAACTGAGAAACTGCACATGTTGGGAAGGAATGATGGAGGATTTTGGAAAGTTGATGATGAAACCCAAATCCTGCAACCAATAGATCACCCAAGAGGTTTGAATGTGCAGTCTGTCTGGATTGGCATTGAAAAGAAGAATATCGTCCAGGTAGATGATAGATCTAATACCCTGGGAGCAGAAATAGGCGATCACCAATTTCAATAGCTTGCTGAAGCACCAGGGGCAGAGCTCAGACCGAAAGGAAGGTGGGTGAACTGCCAGAAGCGGAACTGCCAGCAAAAACGGAGGAAGCGCCTGGAGTCTGGGTGAGTGAACCAGTCCCGGTCCAAAAGCAGTTCCCTGAGAAGATGGATTTCTTCCATATTGAAATTATGATAAACCACATGGTAGTTCAAGGACCAGAGGTTGCTAACTGGGTGAAATTCCCTGGTTTTCTTGTGCACCCGGAAAATGTTGCTGATGAAACCGGGGGAGTTTGGAGCTGGCTGAATTACCCCTTTTGTCTTTAGCTCACGCAATTCTTCGCAAATAAGTCGCTGAGCTTCTAGACTGCAGAAGAGGGGTTTGGGAGGGTGAAGCTGTAGGAAAACAAGACACTAATTTGATTACGAAACCCTCCACTGTCTGAAGGACCCAGCTGTCAGAGGTGATGAGGCACCAGCATTGAAAAAAAAAAAAAAAAGGCAAGCCGGCCGACCACAGGAAGACCTGTAAGGGAAGAAAGTAAGCAAAGAGGACTCACCGGCAGGTGATCTTCCTCTGACACAGGTAGTGTAGCCCTGCCACGAAAGTATCCTCTGGCTGAAGAAAAAGGTGCCCTCTGGGCTGAAGCATAAGAGGTCAATGTAAGAGGTCTTAGGAAACCTCGGCAACCTGGGACGGAGATACGGCTGGTGGCATGGTCCCTCTGCTGACTGGCCCAGTGAAAAAATACCAGGCTGTTATAAAAAACCCCCTTGAGGGAATTTTCCACCTTATCCAGGGACATAAAGGAGACGGCATGCTTCCGGAGTTCCATGATGAAGGGCTCACCAAACAGTTTGCCAACTGCTTTAGTGCCTAACTCTTTCTCTGCCATAGACAGTTAGGCATAGATGCGCAGCAGTGCAGCCCGGTAGCGTTCAGCGGAGATAGCAGTGTTTTCATTGCCTGGCAGGCAGATAGAGTGCTGGATCCAATCCAGAATTAAATGAGGATCCAGTGGAATGCCTTGTGCCATAGCCTCATCCACAAGGACAAAGATCTGTGTCCTGGGTCCAGAGACATCAAGCAGTTTGTTCTGCGCAGCCTTTAAGCCCTTTTCCAAACCCTGTCTGGGGGTCACAACTCTTCTTATTCATGTAGGTGACCATGAACTGGTCGAATTCAGTTACGCACCTCCTTGTCTAAGGGCTTACATAGCCAAACCTGTAGGTATCTGGCAATGTGGTCCGGAGGAGTCCACTCTGACAATTCAGGGTGGCGAATAAATATGGGATCAAAAAGTGCTTCCCAGGTAGGGTCAAGCTCCAAATCGGCATCCATCATTTCCGTACAATGCTGGATAACAGCAACCTTGACGCTGCTGGGCTCCCCCACATTACTACCCAAGGGTGGTTGGGTTTCAGTAGCCTCCTGAAAGGATTTACGATGTGCCTCCCCCGAGGCAGAAGCATGAGATAACCGTCCTGCCGAAGCAGGGACCGAAGAGCATTTAGCTACTTTGGCAAGGCCCTAACCCTTGTTTGCTGATCTACAGGACCCTTTCCACGGGTGTTTGCTCGGCCCCAGAAGCTTGGGAAATAAAGGAGTTGTCAGACTCTGCATCAGATGAATGGATGGTACGGACCTGAGGGAGCTCAGAGGCAATTGTTGGAGGTAAGGCCCTAGACAGTGCCTTTCTAATGGCCCCCTGAATCCAGGCTTGCATCTCAACCAGAGGGATGAGGGGGTCTGACATAATAGAGGTAGTTATCATCACTGTTATTAGCAGCAATACAGGTGGAAAGGCAGGATAACAGCAGTGGGGCTCACCCACAAAACAGAAGGCACAATAGCAAAAAGCTGGGGCTCACCCAGCACACAAAATGGCACAGGCACAGTAGAAATAAGCATAGAGGCATAGGTGGGGCTCACCCACAAACATAGAAGGCACAGACACAGTGAGTAATGCTGGAGCTCAGATCCAAGGAGGTAGAGGGAGTGTGGTCGGGTGCTGAGATGCTTTAGGAGAAACCGCGTCTCCAACAAAATGCCAGCCGCAACTGAAAAGGGTGGGCCACAAGAAAATGGTGATGGAGGTGGAGCTACCAAAGATTCAGGGCCGGATGAAAAAAAGGGGCAGGCACAAAAAGGAAGTGGCTAGGCCACGGCTACAACAAAATAGCAAAATGACCACTAAAAAATGTCAGTGGAGCCCGCGCCTGAAACAGCGGCTCCAGACAGGGACCATCACTTCCTGTCCCAGAGACATAACAAGAAATAAGAGAAGATCTCCCTAAAGTGAGGGGAAATCTCCTTTTAGACAGTTGTCACTAGAACAGGTTTGCCCATTGGAAGGTTTGCCCATTGGAGTGAGTGGGAAGGCTGCGAGCAGAGAGAGGTGGTCGGGGAGGTGGGTGGCGGTTAATACGGACTGAGGTACCCCACACCCAGAACGAAAGGTAGGCCGAGCGAATAGAGAAGCGGGGGGGAGGATGGGGGGAGCATGAGGGGGGGGGGGGAGAACAGAGG
>NW_017306481.1:1176016-1182729 GCF_000935625.1 Nanorana parkeri
GGGGGGAGTAAACAGAGTATAGGAAAGCACACAGTAGTATTAGTATCCAATACAAGTTTGCAATGAGAAAAAACACCCAAGGACAAGGAGAGAGATGTACGAGTCACCTTTGTGTTATTCCGTTTGTTATGTTTTTCTTTGCTGCTATGGGGAGTCAGTAAAGGGAGTTATGCAAAATATGAAGCCTCCTGTCTTGCCATAAAATTTAATATGACATTAAATATGAAATATGCTATAATTTAAAGCTTAAAAAGTGCTTTATTAAATATTAATTAAACGCAATTAATACATTTAGCCCACAACGGGAACAGGTAAATGTGATATACAGTATATACTCGAGTATAAGCCGTCCCGAATATAAGCCGAGGTACCTAATTTTACCACAAAAAACTGGGAAAAAGTATTGACTCGAATATAAGCCGAGGGTGGGAAATGAGGCAGCTACTGGTAGATAGATACCAATAAAATTACATGAATATTTATTTAAAAGTGTGTCAATACATATGAATAAGTATTAAAGCAGGTCATTGCAGATGTATTTTTAACACCCGTTTTTAGGAGTGTCCTAGTGTGAATTTGGCCCTATATAACACAGTTATTTACTTATCATTACATTCCCCCTGGAGAAAGCATACAAAAACAAATTATTCTTTTTTATTATGGATATTTTGTAGCAATTACATTTACACTAAGGTGCATGTTATATACATGCGGTTCTTCATTAATTTTTTACACATTGTATCACATTACCTCAAGGTCAATATCTACTATATCTGACACTTTTGCGGTTTCATTCTTACAGCGTGGCTTTTACCATTAATTACATACAAAAACAAATGTTGAACTATATGAAAACCATGGAAAAAGGCACTAACATATAAAGGGCTCAATTCACAAAGCTATCATACAAGGATCCTGATTTTCAAAATAGAGACCGCTATTCTCAGCTGAGTACGATGAGATAAGAAAATTACAGTCACGTGGCTAAAAATAAAGATACTTATCCTTTATGAATTAAAGGATCATTAAAGCCTTGCACGTTTTTGCATACAGTATCTACTGCTAGCGAGCAGTAGATATATGCAAAAACATTTAAAAAAAAGAACCAAATAAGTTAAACTCACCTGTGTCTCCACTGCGTGTTCCTGTTCCGAAGATCTGAAAATTCTCGGGCGGCTGCAAAATATCATGGGGCGGGCGCATGGGCAGTACAGGTCTTCGGCTGAGAGAAGAGGAGAGACACAGGGTAAGTCAATGCAGCGTGCACCCACACAGACTCCGTGGGACAGGAAGAGACAGGAGTCAGCACTGGATCAGAGACTGGCACCAGCGCTGGAGGGATTGCTGAGAACTCCTGAAAAGAAGAAGATGATCAGATCAAGAACCATCATTTAAGGCCTTGGTTCTCAACTGGTGGGTCGTGACCCAAAAGTGGGTCGTGACCTCGTGTTCAGTGGGTCGCCGCATGCCTTCCACTTTTCTAGGTGAGAGGCTACTCAGCCTCCCCCTAGCGCAACACTGTCCGTTCTCGCGCCAAGCAGCCATTCGAAATATGCTGCCCAGTGCAGAGTGTCAGCTTGAGGTGAGGTGGGCTGGAGCTGTGGCCGCTAGGGGGCTCCATCCATACGTGCATTGCTTACAGCTCCCTCATGTGTCCTATAGAGGTGCCTGGACCAGAGTGAGGTCAAATTCTGGTTCCCGGAAGGAAGCTGTATAAGCAATGCACGCTGGCGCTCCATCACAGCACAGCAGCCCACACTGGACCCTAGGCTGAGAATCCACTCCAGTTCTCGTAAGGTAGGGAGACTGGGTGGATCTTAAAATTAAATAAAAACGTTGAGCGTGTGTTCAGTATAAGTGTGAGATTGTGTCTGTCAGGGTGTTTGAGGGCCCATTCACACTAGTACAGTGCGTTCATCGAACAGTCCTGTGCCATTAATGCACTGTACAACGCAATATCGCACCTACTACACGTTCTGGTGCAGAAGGTGCTTTGCCATTCATTTGAATGGCACCCCAAACGCACCTCCCGCCCACAGTTCAGTCGCCCGCACCAGAACGCGCGGTACCGCAATGCCGTTCGTTCCATTGCAGTGCGACTTGGGTGATGACTTAACGACCGAGGACAAATGTGGGTCCTGAGGTTACACAGGTTGAGAACCACTGATTTAAGGTAAATCCTTAAAGCAGCATGGGTGGGGGGGATGACTTTAATGTCACTTTAAGCTTTTTATAGGGGGAATGTATCAAAACTGGAGCAGACAAAATCTGGAGCAGTTGCCCATGGCAACCAATCAGCTGCTCTTTTCAGTTTGTTCAGTTAAGCTTTGAAAATAAAAGAGAGAAGCTGATTAGTTGCAGTGCACAGCTGCTCCAAATTTTGTCTGCTCCAGTTTTGATAAATTCCCCTCTATGCGTTTTTAAAATGAGACTAAACTAATGAGTTAAATCTTAAAAATGTATGCAAGCACCTTAACTATAAACAAATCTAGTGCCCCCTTAACGTCAGCGGCCTGAGGCTGAGGTGGGACCCCCCAAAAGGGAAGAGAACGCTGGCATTTCAATCTTAAGGGCAGATCCTTAGCCCAGTGAAGGGATGTGTAACCAAGAAGTTGGGTGCCAGTCACTTTATGTGCCTTTTTAAATGCTTTGTTGAATAACTTCATAACTGGGAGAGAGGGTGTAGGGCTTAGGACATCCATGGCAAAAAGATAGCTGACTCAAGACTCACTAATTCCCTTTGAGTCTTCCACGGTGCAGTATCAGTAGAACAGGCTGAAACTGGGCAATAAAACAACAGCTGAACAGGGATAGGCATGAGATCCTCCATAGGAGAGACACCAGGCTTGTTCCTGAGGTCCATAACAGTACCAGACACCTCCAGTAGCCATCCAGTTTCTCAGATTCTCTTCCTCAATCAGTTCCTGACCCATCCAGGGTCCACAGGTGTGAACTGCTCCAGGCTTGAGGCCTAGTCAGCATCTTCATGACTGAGCATCCCACCACCAGGCTGAGCCTGGGGGCAGGCTGGAACTGGATTGAGCACACAGCAATTCCCCTGCGTATATTTGCACTCCCCCAGCATGCACCACTGGCCATGAAACCCCATGCGATTGGCTGGTGAGCAACAGACACTCAAGATGTTCCCCTATTGGCAGTCCCACACTGCAGCAGGGTCACACCCCCACAATCCCCACGCAGGTACAATGAACAGCAGAATACCTGGAATTAACCAGATCATAGCCAACTCTAAATCAGCTAGACTTATTACAGTTCTAGCACAGCTAAATCTCTAGTACCCACCCCACGGAAGGTGGTGGGTGCTACATGAGAATATAGCTTATTTGTGTATCACTCAACTGTAGATTCTCAAATCTCTGAATTGGTACTGACGCTGTCCTTCCTTCTGGAGGGTAGCTACTTCTGTTCCCCATGGTCCCTGTGTGTGTTGTAAAGTAGCCACCACTTTAAGCTTGTTCCCGTGATGGACTAAAATCT
Organism: Nanorana parkeri; assembly: GCF_000935625.1. Taxonomy (NCBI): domain Eukaryota; kingdom Metazoa; phylum Chordata; class Amphibia; order Anura; family Dicroglossidae; genus Nanorana; species Nanorana parkeri. Next base: position 1,179,515 of record NW_017306481.1, read on the forward strand.
CATGCTTAGTTTACTAATTTATATAGAGAATGTAGTACATCATGGGAGCAAGTTTGGAGAGGTGACTATTTTACAACACACAGGGATTATGGAGAAGAAAAGTAGCCACCCTCCAACTTTTGTTTTCTACCTCCGCACTACAAAGGGTAACTGCTCATTTTGATCTAGGGATGAAAATAAAGATATGCTCAACACATCCTCGGTCCCATCTGACTGCTGCACTGGTCACTGCAGCCTCATCTCCCCCGGGCTATGTCGGTCTAAGGACCCATGACATCATCATATCTGATGCAAGTCCATTAGACGGGAAGATTCCAAGGGGACATACCACAGTCAGAGCAGAACAGGAGAGAGGTGAGTCATTACTGCTGCTCGACCAAGGATTGGGTGAGCAGATCTTCTTTACTTTTGCCCTGGCGATCTTCTTTCAGGGTCTTTGTGTGATCATTGAGCATCTTTGAGAATAACCTCACATTAAAAAGCCAGAGAGCTTAGGGAAGGCTTTTCTTAAAGCTGTTTTACTACTTGTTAAGAATATGTTTAAAAAAATTATTTTCCATAGACACGTGTACTTTAAAGTAACAGACATTAAAAGTACTTTATAATGAGCCCTCGCTGACCTCTGCAGGCGCTGCAGAGTATATCATTCTTGAAATTTACAGCAAAAACAATAAAGTTGTCTGAGTTTTCCAGATCAGCTTGCACTGCTCTCCCTCCCAGCAGTGACTTTGTCATCTACCTCGATGAGAGCCTGACATGAGGGCAGCCTCATCATCTCAGCACCCCTGGGTAGTGGGACAGAGTATGCATGGATGAAGGAATGGCAGTGCAAGTGAGTTATAGCTCTAGTTTTTCAGATCGTACTGGACCGAAACGCAGGCACTGATGTGCCACGCGTTCTGGTGCGGCAATCGCATTGTGGGTGCAAGAAGACGAAGCCGGCCGTGATGCGATACAGTGCGTTTCAGCAGCTGACCGCTCTGGAACGCACTGTTTATGGTGTGAACCGGCCACTACTGGTGATCATTGTCTCCAGCACAGAAAGTGACAGGAAAGCCAACATTTTTTTAGTTGTTTCAGGAGAAGGATGTTAGGAGAAATTTTCAATGGGTTCTGGTTCTGTTCTGGTGACAACTGTCTAAAAGGAGATTTCCCCTCACTTTAGGGAGATCTTCTCTTATTTCTTGTTGTGTCTCTGGGACAGGAAGTGATGGTAACTCTCTCCAACAGTACACAGGCATAAAAAGCTGACAGGGTCCTAACCATTCTCTATTCCCTTCTAAAAAAATGTTCTGCCTTTACTTTCACTGTAAGCTGCCCCATGATGTGCTACATCTCACCTCTAACCAAATTTAGAAAAAAAGTCATTCCATTCATCATAAGCCATATCTATCTAATAGAATCAGAACTATCTAAACAAAATAGATACACATAGCAGGTGTGATCAAGCGGATCACAATATAGTGATGGGAGGAAGAACATGTGTGTTATTCTAGCTCTTCTGCCATTGGGAACAGCGACAAAACTCAGCTCTCCCTGCATATTACAGAAGGTTTTGCTATTTAATTTAAAATATTTTAAATAGCATAACAGCGTGCTATAGGGCCTCATTCATAAGGTGTGCTTTTATATGCATTCATAGGAAATTTCTAAATGTTTATAAATGTATGGACTGATTTTAAATGTTATATTGCACACTGTGCATTTACTTGCCTTCAGGTGCACTCAGTTTAGCTGTGTTTAGAAAGAATAGAAATATGTGCTTCCAGGGGCAAATTAGATACTCTGGACACTTCTAAGCATTTGTCAGAGTGCATTTAAATGCAGGAGAAATTGATCTGTGAAGTAAACATCCCATATCAAATTCTCCTACTTTTAAATAAAAAAGCAGAAGGACCCATTTGAATGAGGGCTAAACACACACAGAAAGCATACACATTGGTTTAGGTGTCATCCCACTCAAAACATATTTTCAATGGCTGGTATATACTGAATACACAGAATATTTGCATCAGAGACCTCTTTGGTGAGACCTTTGAGTATATATTCCCTGATCTGCACATCTGATGCAGACATTACAATGGGATCACTCTCCCTGTAAAGTCTTTAGTTTTCTTATATTATAGGAAATGCATTAGGTGGATGCTCCAAGCTATATAGAAGCAATCAAAATACATGGTTCTGTAAAACTTTGGCCAAGAGATCTAAGCACTACATTCCCCATGGGGTGTGAGCAGCCAGAAAACTGACTCCACCAGAATCCAGCTATTACTGAAATCAGTGACGTGAGAATAGTCATTGCTGCCCATTTGGCTGCTATGGGGCCTGGAGTGGGAGGGGGCCCCATTAGGGAGGTTGCAAGAGACACCAATGAAAATTCCAGTATAAAGCCTGAAGTCAGGTCTCAGGATAGTAAGACAGATCCCACTCTGTCCAGTAAGATGTATTTGCTTAGCTGTCTATGCAGTATGGATTTATTGCTATGAGGTTCCCATGATTCATAATTATGCCCCTTGAAATATAAGTTTTGGTTGAAATGTCCCAAAATGCCCCCTTCATTGTGTCCAGAAAAAGCGGTATGGAACTAAGAGGAAAGTTGGAAGCCTGGAAGAAAAGTAAAGACCTGAATTTTTGAATTGTATGTGTCATATATTAAGCTACTGTGGGTAAAGAGATCACAATCTAGCTGGTACCACTGCCATCTAGTGTTTCAATTTAATTACTGCAAGAGCCTCATACACCTACAGTATTTTATTATTGTTCTAGGCCAGTGATGGCGAACCTTTTTGAACCCGAGTGCCCAAACTGCGACGCAAAATCAATTTATTTATCTCAAAGTGCCAGCACTGAAACTAAGTTTAGTATTGCAGTTTGGGCGCTCGGGTTTAAGAATCGTTCAACATCACTGCCTTACGGCCTTGTACGGCTCTCACGGGGGACCCGAACGTCCCGGATCGCCTCTGTAGTCCGGCCGGTCACAATCAGGCAGCGGCGCTGACCTCTAAACAGGCAGATTAGACGGCCGCTTGCAGGGGCCTCCCGGGGTCCTAGCGAGGAGGAAGCAGCCGTCTAACCTACCTGTTTATTGGCTGCCGCTGCCTAATTGTGACTGGCCCGGATCGCATACCAAGGCGATCCGGGTCAGTCGGATCTATTTCAATTGGTGGTCCCTGAACGCAGTGGTGTATTGGGGCTGCCCTAGGCAAGGCAAAACT
>NW_017306481.1:1184789-1224920 GCF_000935625.1 Nanorana parkeri
GATCGCCTCTGTAGTCCGGCCGGTCACAATCAGGCAGCGGCGCTGACCTCTAAACAGGCAGATTAGACGGCCGCTTGCAGGGGCCTCCCGGGGTCCTAGCGAGGAGGAAGCAGCCGTCTAACCTACCTGTTTATTGGCTGCCGCTGCCTAATTGTGACTGGCCCGGATCGCATACCAAGGCGATCCGGGTCAGTCGGATCTATTTCAATTGGTGGTCCCTGAACGCAGTGGTGTATTGGGGCTGCCCTAGGCAAGGCAAAACTAAATTTACCCCACTCCTTCCTGTTTAATACTTTTTGCGTGACCTGTCAGTCACAGATCCTGCAGAGACCCCACAGTCTGCCAGATCTCAGGGGGGCTGTGGTGGACTTTGCAGGCTGCAGAGCCCCCATGGATCCTGCAAAGCCCACTAAAAGGTATTACACAGCCCCCCTGTGACTCTTTGGTGGGCTGTGCATAATGTATGCTGGGCCCTGCCAGCACAGTGCTCCTACCTTACACGGGAAGCCCAGCCTTCACTGCTTCACTGCTCGGCGCCCAATCGTCTCAGCTTCGCCGCTTGACTGGCCCCTTGGTGACGCCTCCTCCATCGCGGTCTCTGCCTTTGCCTCAGTCTTGCCTCATCTCCCCCTGTCTCCGCCCCCTGTCTCATGCCGCTCCGTCCCCGTCTCTTCATCGCATCCTCGATCTCACTCTGTCTCCGCCCCCTGTCTCATGCAGCTCAATCTCCCTCTGTCTCCACCCCCTGCCGCTCCGTCCCCCTTCTCCTCTTGCGCGCTCGCTCGCTCGCCCGCCTGCCGACATTAGACAGCTCGGCTGCCTTAATGTTGTGGTGCCTGAACCTTGGCTCGCGTGCCAGCAGAAAGGGCCTCGCGTGCCCTCCCTGGCACGCGTGCCATAGGTTCGCCACCACTGTTCTAGGCGTATATAATATTTGTAAAATATCACCATATTCTACAGCATTAGTGGAGCATCGCTATCAATGCAGTTAAGAAATATTATGCTAGATTTGGATAAATGTTTTTTACTAGGCTCTGTAAATACACTTAAAACAAATCAGTCACACATGAAGAAGGTGCAGAGCTGCAGAGCTGATGTTGAACACACAGAAATAATGCAAACTTCTAACAGTTTAGCAGACGTAAGTTACGTGGAACAATGTCACTGCAGGTCATACACTTGACACTGCAGGTCATACTAGCATAGTTCCTAGCATTTCCCCCAAAATTTCCAGGGACACATTGCTTTTCTGTGCGTATAGCAAGCCATTGTAGGTGGAAAATGTTCTTTAAAGGAGAGCTATGAGGTGAGTGCTTTTCACTCACCTCATAGTTCTAGCCGACCTGTGACAATGAGACTGTCACAGGTCGGCTCAGTAGATCGGGAGGTGAGCGAACACATACCTGCGTTCGCTCACCTCTCGATCCTCTCTGCCGTGACAGGCGAGGGGCTGGATTGCCTCGCCTTGGAGTCTTTTGGACCCCCAGTATCACCTTAAAGGGTACCTGTCACCACCAATATGCTATCACATGGGGGGCTTGAAGGTGCGTCCCATCCTGTCATGGTCTTCACAGATCACAAAAACCTAGAGTACCTGCAAAATCCCAAACGCTTGAAACCACGTCAGGCCAGGTGGGCAATCTTTTTCTCCTGTGTGCGCTGCGTTTCAGATGGCTGGCCAAAAACTGACTACAGGAGATACACGGGCAAAGCAATGTAATCCTATAACAACAAATGCCTAAACAAGGATCTTCATGGCAGGGTCACCTGGTTGTATTTTAATCAAAGATCCAGATTTTTTTTAAATACTGGAAATTATTTTGAAATGACATTAACATGTTGAATCTTATATGACATTTTAGTGATTGGGTTTGCATATATTTTAACTATAAAGGTTATCTTTACAAATATATAAATGTGTAGTGAAAACATATGTTTCATCATTTCATTTTAGTTTTGAGGGGTGGACCACTTCAAGGAACTTATAGGCTTCGCCAGCTGCATTTTCACTGGGGGCCTTGTGATGACTATGGAGCCGAACATAAGGTGGATGGAACAGACTATGCAGCTGAGGTAAGAAAATAATGGGTCCATGGTTCTGCAAGCTTAAAACTGAACTCCAGGTATAAGGCAGTGCCATCACAAGGGGGTTGCGGGGGGTGCGGCCCGCACCTGGGTGTCACCATTGCAAATGACTGACAGTCATTTTGGTGTCACCCCCCTCTAAAAAGTCGGCACTCGGTCATGGACCGAGAGCCCGACAGTGTCAGGAGAGAGGAGAGGACCCGGCGGCATACCTCATCCCGCCGGGTGAAGGTCCCCTCCCCTCTCTGCCGGCGTCCATCACCAAGATCATCATTGGATGGTCGTGCGTGTGCGATGACGTCATCACGCACGCACGAGGTGACGTCACGCGCGAAGACGACCAGGTGACACCCGACCTCAGGACACCCCTGGTATAAGGTATTATGCTTAACGCGATCTTCCGGGTCCTGGTACTGTGCTGAGCAGCTTCCCCCCTGCTGTAGAAACACAGGGGGTTGCTTACTCATCACAAAAGCTATTCAGACAATGCCTAGTATTCAATGGATACAAGGCATTCTCTGATAGGACTAGAGGTGGTGACATCATGATCTACCCCTCGTCCAATAAGGGAATGCTTTGTATTTATTCATAAAAAATACTAGGCATTCTCTAAATGACTGCTGTGCGGAGTAAGCAACCCCCTGTTCTTCTTGAGCAGTGGGGAAGCTGCTCAGCTTAGCACCATACAGGACTCAGAAGATTGCTGTAAGGCACTGTAGAAGCTCCAGCTACTACAGTGTTTTACAGGATCCCCATGGGCTGATCAGGCATCGTATGTACATACTTACACTGGGCCAAGCTGGACCATTCTAAGTATGTATAATAATTTATACATGTAATTTAGCTTTATACTTTGTCTCCTGTGCTGCTGGCCCCCAGTCCTCTACTATGTTGAATGACAGCCAGCTTCTTTCATCCTACTTCCTATGGGCCCAGACTGTCATGGAAATATACTCACTGGGGGAGAGTCATGATGCAGCTTGGGCTCACAATAGCATGCTGCAGACGAAAATGCTCACGTCACTACCTGAGCACTATTCTCTGCAGCACAGAGGACTGCAGACAGGTGGGGAGAAGAGGAAGAGGACCCCAGGATGTCATGTTAGCACTATTCTATAAAACACTGAGGACCGTCATAAACCAATGATGGGGAAAAAGGACCCCATTCATCATGAGAGGTACCTGCATTTAAGGTATATGTACACCTTACTTTATTAAAATGCAGAGAGGGGTATAGGGAGTGAGGAGGAGTGGTAGTTGTTAACATGAGTTTCATGTCCTGATCAGGTCTGGATCTGCAGACGCAGATGCTATGTGTTTTGCCACATTTTTGATGCGTTCCAGTTAATTAAAAAAAAAAAATCATTTTCTTTTTTGCTGGAGTGGGGCTGTCAGTATGTTAGCTGCAGTGCAGTGCGTTTTTGACGCGTTTTTGCGTTTCCGGAAGGTTCCCTGACCGTACAAAATGTGACATGCAGTATTTTTTCTGTCGTAACCTGAACGGACTGCGCACGTGAGAACTGTAGCCCATAAAACACATAGGGATACATTGGGATGCATTTTTAGTGCAGGAGCGTACGGATCAGGTCAGCACAGAAAACGGACGTCGTGTGAACAGGCCCTTAGTCATATGTGTCCCTTTTGCAGGGATTTCTCCTAATTTGCTGTCGTTACTTAGCGTTACTCACCAATTAAAGCTTGTTCACACCAGCCCTCAAGCGAAAAGCATCCGTTATAGCGTATGAGCTGGTGCATGATGTGTGGACTGGAGGGTGACGTTGTTACAACTTTTTTATTGTGCTTAAACTTTATTGAGATGTCAAAGTGGCATTTCATTCATTTGTAGTCACTGCAGCTTAAGTGTGGCACGGTGACCAGACATGAGGAGAGCTGAGGAAAAATGCAGCATGTCCACATTTTTTTGCTCTATACTGCAACCCACCTCAAGGTAGTGTTGTGGTGTAAACAGGGCACATTTGTTTTGTATGTGCTGTGAGGGTGTTAGCTCGGGAGCGGGTGTGTGGGACTCCCTGGATGAGTTCACACCACAGAAATTAGGCACAGCAAACAACGATTTCAGGTGAAAACATACTTATTTACAAGAAAAAATTGAGCAAAACAAACAAGACATGAAAAGAAATCTTTGCCTTTTGGCCACTTACTACACACACTGTTTCCCTCACTAACAACTAGGTGCAACCTTGTGCAGCCCCTAGCACCTATCTCCCTATTCAATAAACTGCCACACAGGCTGTGTCTCACCACACAAGTTTTTTTTGTTTTGTTTTGTTTTTCTTTGTCACCACACAGGTAGGTAGAAAGCCTCCCAGTCTACTCAGGCATAAAACTGGTTCCAGGGTGGAGAAAATCTCTGAGCAGTCTGGGAGTTCTTTTAGAGGCCTAATGAGCCAGCTTACTTCAGTTGGGCTCATTACCTCTACCATTCCAGCACTCCCAGCACTCCCTCTAGTGGAAAAAATCTGCATACAACCTGAACCTGGGACACACGTACAGTATATGCCAGCGGTGGCGAACCTATGGCACGCTTGCCACAGAGGGCACGCAGAGGCCCCTCTGGTGGCACGCGAGCCTAGGTCCCGGTTACAGTGACCCGCACACTCCAGCCATCTATAAACCTGGCAGGTGCCCAGATTCTGGGGGTCGGAGCCGCTATCATCAGCAGCACGCCGAGCGGTGAGGAGAGAGAGAGAGCCGCTCGGCCTGGATCTGACAGCCGGCGGCTCTCTCCTCACCGCACATGCTCCGTCCTCCGTCTGGTACATATCAGTGATATGTACCAGACCTCTGTGCAGGACAAACACTGGAGCGATCAGCTGATCACTCCAGTGTTTGTAAATAACCGGGGACACATAGTACTATGTGTTCCCAGTTATGAATGAACAGAACGTGATTTACATCACCTCCTGTTCATTCATGAATTTCTCAATGGGGAGAAGCACTCTGTACAGAGGCTCCTCCCCATTCAGAAACTGCTTGATAGTAAATATTTTCTTAATGAATGGGAAGCCTCTGTGCTTTCCATTCATTTAGAACAGAGGCTGCAAAAAAAGAGATTGATGACTTTGTGTCCTCAATTTCTTTTTCTATTTTAAAAAGGAAATATCAGGGGGCTGTTTAGACCTCTAATATTTCCCGAAGCCCCCCTAAGAGTAAAAAAAAAACTAAATTAAAAATATTTTTGATAATGTGTGTTTTTTTGATGTGTGTGTTTTAATGTGTGTGTTTCATTACGTGTGCGATGTGTGCGTGTGTTTTTAATGTGTTTGATATCTATGTATGTGTGGTTTCTTTTTACAATGAGTGTGTGATGTGTGTTTTATTGAGTGTATAACTGTTTGAATATGTGTGTTTCCCTATTTTGCCTAAGGCAGTGATGTTGAATGTTTTTTAAAGCCCAGCGCCCAAACTGCAATACAATACTATACTTATTTTCAGCGCTGGCACTTTGAGATAAATAAATTGATTTTGCTGGATAATCTAACGCATGTACAGATATTACATCCATTCTATCTACAGAGTCTACTTTGTGGGAATGTGTGTCGGTTGTATGACACACATTCCTGTTGACTCAAAAGTTTTCAAACAAATATATAGAGATCCAGAAAGCACTTCTAGTGCCCATATATAGTGCAACAATGTCACTGACACTTTGAATAGTGCAAATTACAAATAAACAACTGACTAGCTAATTAAAGAAATTAGAAATCATTATACACAATATATATATAAACAATTTAATTATTTTGTACCTTACAGCTGCACTTTGTCCACTGGAACTCAGAAAAGTATCCGAGTTTTGTCGATGCGGCTTATAAACCAGATGGGCTGGGTGTTGTGGCAGTGTTTTTAAAGGTATGATGCACCTTCAACTAAAAAACTTTTGCTGAAGCAGCAGGAGGTACAATGTCCAAATGTTGTATCTCAGGCACTCATAACAAAATTGTTCTCCTACAAAGGCACTGTGGTCTGTTGAAGCATGGTGCAGTGGTATGTACGGAGAAGGCATGCCGAAAACAGCCAAAGTGTTCTCTTTCATGGCGACGGAGGTGTGTGAATTCACAAGGGGCCACTCTAAAAGTATGCTTTAAGAATACACAGGCTGCTGCATAAAAAGAAAACCTATTTATTCTTTTTAACAGGTTATACTATACCACTATATAAATATAAAAGAAAACCTACACATTCTCTTTCAGGACTTTGAGCCTGATTCCTGAACATCCATCAGGAATTATCAGGCTAAACTTAATCAGAATATTTCTAAAAGTTAAAGATGATATCTATACATGCTAACTGAGCATATATTATTGCAGTGTCTGCCTTAACATCATTTTTGGTGAGTTACCTTTTAAAATGCTTGCTCTTCCATATTTTTGTTACTGTATTATATATGAAAATGTACAGGTTAACCACTTGAAGGACTAGAGGGACATAATGTATACACTACAGGTCACAAATTTTCAAACACCCCCATTTTTCTAGTTTGTATTGAAATGTAAGTAGTTCAAGTCCAGTGAATAACTTGAAATGGTACAAAGGTAAGCGGTAAACTGCAAGAAGTAAAAAAAAGAGGTTTAAGTTACAAAAATTTAAAAATAATGTACATTTCAGAGTTATACAAAAAGGCCTTATTCCGGGAAGAAGTAATGGGTTAACAACTGACAGTTGTTCTGCAGCAATGTAAGTAAATTAAGCCTTGAAAGTTTATGCTAACAATTCCTACAGGTGTTTCAACTTTTGTTGATCCCTCTGTCTGTATAAAAGCGGGGTTGGAACAGACTGTGTTACTACACCCTCTTAAGCAATATTTAGACAGTATTGTACTGCAGGAAGTAATATATTGCTCTCAAAATGGCGATTTCACAAAGGAACAACATTTAACAAAGGAAGACAAGCAGACCATTATAACCCTTAAAAGTGTAGGTCTTTCCTTTGGAGAAATTGCAAAGAAAGCCAAGGTGTCAGTGATTACACTTTCCTACACCATCAAAAGGCACTTGGAAATTGGAGGAAACTCTGACAGGAAGAGGTCTGGCAGACCGAAAGCCACAACAGAGTCAGAAGACAAGTTTTTTGAGCTGCAGGTTTTAAAGATGAAGTGTCAGTAAGAAAGCCATTGCTAAGTTGGCAAAATAAGAAAAAGATGCTTGCCTGGGCCATGAAGCACCACCAGTGGACTACTGAAGGCTGGCAGAAGGTCTCATGGACCAATTAATAAAAATTTTAGATCTTCAGCAGGGCTTTATATGCTGTGGAGTAGGCAAAAAGATCCTTTGGCGTGTGACACCAACTGTCAAGCATGGAGGACGTAGCGTGATGGTCTGGGTTTTTTTTTTACTATTATTTGATTTTTGTTGTAGAATGACTGTGTTCAGCTGTTATATCTGCAAAAGGTGGTCACTTTGATGAGTCAAAAATTTAGATTACATTTCATTAAAGAAAATTATTGCATGATTTCTTTTGGATGTCCAATTGTTTATTTGTTATATGCTTTATTTTCAGAGTACACTGGGACATTAAACTGGAAAATGGGGGTGTTCTTAAACTTTTGACCAGTAGTGTATATACACACACAGATCAGAGTTCCGTTTCAATAGACCTGATCATGCCGGTTCAGGGGTAATCTGATGTAAAGGGACACATGTCCACTTATATCCAATTGCCCATAGACCACCATGGGTCCAGTAATTTTGGTTTTTGAGTCCTTTGACACAGGCCTTCCGATCAGGTCATTTTTTTCAGCCAGAACTGATCAGAAGCCCAATGTTAGTCTATGGGCAGCTGGATATAAACAGACGGACGTTCGTTTACATCCGGTTACCCTGGCTCCTGCCAGGTCAATTTCGCCAGGAACTGATCATGCTGGATCGAGGGTAATCTGATGTAAACGGACAAAAGTCCATTTACATTTGATTCCCTATAGACCAACATGAGTCCGGTAATTTCAGTGTACTCCTCCACCACAAAATATTTAGTTTAACTGTTTGTAGTGAATGGTACTGTTAATGCTGCAGCATACCAGGGGTGGATCCAGAGTCTAGTCTCCGGAGGGGCACTTCCAGAAAAAAAGGTGTTGCTTACAGAACTGCCAAGAGGCTGTGCAAGGTCTTAGGGGGTTGTGCAGGGTCTCAGGACGCTCTGCGGGGTCTTAGGAGGCTGTGCATGGTCTCAGCGGGCTGCGCGGGCGGTCTCAGGACGGCTGTGCGGGGTCTCAGGAAGGCTGTATGGGGTCTCGGGAGGCTGAGGGGGGTCTCACCAGGGCTGTGCAAGTTCTTGCTGGTGGGTGCGGATGGTGTGGTTTCCCAGGAAGGAGGGGGAGTTGTGCAGTCAACGCTGTAAACAGGCGCGGGACCTCAGCACAGGACCTCAGACAGCCACTTCAGTTAAAAAATTTAAAATGCCCAATATTGCCATCAATACCGATACTGGTAGTGGTGCATCCCTACTGTATAATGTAATGTATTGCTGGGATTTGTAGTCCTGTGTAGCCGGTGGTATTCTGCTTTGCTGTAAAATCATTATACAGGAATGCAAAATACCACCAGCTGTACAGGACTACAAATCCCAGGAATACATTTTACAGCAAACCAGCAATGCTGAATACCACTGCCAACTACAGAGGACTACAAATCCCAGCAATAAATTATACAGCAATGCAGAATGGCACTAGCTATAGAGGACTACAAATCCCAGCAATACACTATACCACAATGCAGAATAATATAAAGCTACATACTCTATGTTGCTCTGGGTTCACGGCCTGATGTCACCAGGATCTCAGGAGTGCTGTGCAGGCTCTCAGGTGCGCAGTGCAGGCTCTCATGTGGCCAGTTAGGTCTCCCAGGTGGTCAGTGTGGCCTCTCCGGTGGTCAGTGTGAGCTCTCAGGTGGCCAGTGCGCACTCTCAGGTGGCCAGTGTTGGTGTAGAGGAACTTGAGTGGCCTTAGTCATAGGTGAGGAGGCGGGGATCCATACTGTCTCTTGACTCAATGGAATCTTTTTCATTTCGTGAAACCTTAACAAGGAATATATCCAATGTGACATTGCATTGTTGTTAAACAGACTCATCACTCGCACTGCAACAGCCTTATTCAGGTGGTGCTTTTCTACAAAATTTTGCTCTTATTGCAAGTCATTGCTTGTATATCAAGGCAAATTTTTTCAAAAATGTTTGCTTGTCTTGCAAAACACTCTCAAACCAAGTTACTTGTAAACCAAGGTATTACTGTATATATTTAACTTTTTTTCTAACTGACATGCCCCCTATGAGACAGTGTATAAACTGCCAGAGTTTTTTTTCTTTTTAAGACAGCTAAGGTCTTAGTAGAGTCCTCTGTGTTCAGAGAATTCAGATAAGGAAATGAGAGTCACTGATATGTAGTTCCCATGGCTCTCCGAGCCATTGGTCTTGGCTCACACAGCGTTTTGTAGCACTTTTTCTGCCCTAAAAAACGCTCCCAAAATCTGCCCCCCAAAAAATTCCATTCATTTCTATGGCCCTGTTCACATCTGAGCGTTTTGTAGCAATAAGCAAAATGCCTGTTGCTGGAAAAAGTACAGGAGCTTTTTTTTCTCATACTACAGCTCGTTTTGGCCCCATAGACGCAATAGAAAACTCTTGAAAACGCCCGTTTGCTGTTTTTATGCATAAAGATTTTTACTCATTAACATCAAAGAGCAACAATTTGCTCACAAAAATGTGCTTTTTGCCGTATGCACAAAAAACATGCTAAAACGTGCAAAAACGCTGTCACTTAGGTGTTAACCAGGCCTTAGAGTGGCTCTATGAACCCAGGACTACTGAGAACTAAATGCTCATGTGTTAAAAGAAAGCAGGGTAGATTTCCCACTATCCTAAAGTTCCTGGCTTCTAAGAGGAGCACTGTGATTCATAGAATGTAGGGGGGGAGGGGGTTGCACACTCCCAGCAAGCAACAAGCTGGCAAACACTTCCAACAGTGTAGAATTGATATGATGGTTTTCCAAGTTTCACATTACTTTTTATACAAAGAAAAGCTGGCAGGAAAATGTTAAAACATAATCAGCCATGAGCATTATTTAAAGTGGTTTTAAGGTCAAAAGGTTTTTAAGCTATTTCAAATGCTGATTAAATCCCTTATAATGGATTCTGCTCCTTGATGTTTAAAAGTTTTATCTTCCTGAAGAATCAGCTGGTCCCCTGATCACTGGCCCTGATATCCTGTTTTAGGGTGGCTCCTTTCCCTTGCAGGGCCCTATGGAGCCACCCTTGTGGGTGCTTGTAAGCAGTGTGTGTCTGCACAAACATACTGGCACAGCAAGGGCAAGCTACTCCCCTGCCCCTTGCACCCTCCTTCCTTCTCTCTTCTCCAAGCTAGTAGTTGGACAGCGTCTGGAGACTGTGATCTCTCTTGTAATCTTGAACTGGACAGGACGTTCAGTGAAGTTGAGCTGAGAGAGTTGGAGCCAACTGTTTAGAAACATGATAACTACTACTACTAGTGCTAGGGCAAAAATGTAAAGAAAAAATTTGCCAGGCAATGTATATTTGTTTAATATGGATTAATTATTGAAAATAAGTTGTAGAGTTGTAACACTACTTTATCATGATAGCCATATCGTAAGTGCCATAATACACTATATACACCCTTGACAGTCAAAGGCTTACATACATTGAGCTGTTAATACATTCCTGGAACTTCCACGTAAAGTATATATGAATTACATTAGGTATAATGGTATAAGACTTCTTTCTGTATAGTTGCCCTTAAATCCACAGATGAAAATATTCATATTTTTTTATATATATATGTTTATTTCTATTTTGTTCAGATTGGTGAACACAACGCAAACCTGGAGAGAATTACAGATGCATTTGATGCCATTAATACTAAGGTATGTTACTGTGATGTACATATAGAAGCTGTTCTGGGGCTGTATAATACCATGTTTCCCCGAAAATAAGACCTACCCCGAAAATAAGACCTAGTTGTGACCATTCCCAGGGCCGGTGGGAAGAGCCACTTGAAGAGCCACGGGAGAGAATCAGCGGTGCCAACGAAGCCAGCACTAGAGGAAGCGAGGCGGCACCGAAAGGGAGCAGAGCCGCATAAGCCGATGCCTCCTCTATAGCGCCGGCTCCTGCCACAGGCGGAGTGATACCAAATGCACTCCGCCTGTGAGGAATCGATAGTGAAAGTGCGCTTCGCTCATTCTGGCCAGCGATTGGTTAGCAAATTGCTCTTGGAAAGGTACGGCACCCCTGATTGCCCTGATCACCATATTTGTGTACATGAATACATATAGACTTTTCTACATGAATAAGTTTAGATTGTTGTACATTAAAAAAGACCTACCCCGAAAGTAAGACCTAGTGTGTTTTTTTGAGCCAAAAAAAATATAACACACTGTCTTATTTTCGGAGAAACACGGTAGATGTCATCGGAGGATCTACATTTTTTATTCATATTTTGGGATGTATAATATCACTTCTACCATACTTTGCACTTTGCATGGGAAGTTTCCCCTTGACATCTATCATCCAATCATGTGCAAGAAAAACGCTGTTTTTTCCCCTTGCACTTCATTAGGTATTTTTTGCAAGTGAAATTTCACCACATTCACCAAACTGAAGGAAAATTCCCTTACCAGATGAACCGCCTGCTAGGTTATCACTCCTGTATTTTTTTGTAAATCTGGCCATACACTGCTCTCTCTTTTTTTTGTTCAGCCTGCAGGTTAAATGAAAAAATAGAGCAGTGTATTGCCAGCTTTATAGAGCAGATTCCTCCATCAATGCTACAAGTTAATCGATCAAGAAATCCCCGCTGATCAAGGCATCCCCGTGGCCACTGTCAGAATAGTAGAACAGAGATGGTAACTCATTGGCTGCTGGCTCTGTTCATTCAAAGATTTTCCAACCAGCTCCTTCAATCAGCTGATCAAGGGATGCCGGCTAAAAGGGTACCGACAGCGTCAACCACTGTGGGAATTTCATCTGGTTCCTAAAGAACCGGACGAAATTCGCATACAAATGGCCACCTTAAAAGTTGAGCTTGATCCCACACTTCCCTAATGATCAAAAATTGTGATGGACAGTGTCCGTTTCTAAAGAGACTTCCGCCAGCAATTACTATTCATTACAGCAATGCTCAGTGGCGTGTGAGTTAAAGAGAAACTCCGGGGAAAAATATTCACCCTTGCAGTGTGATTACCCCCACATTGCAACGGTTAACTGCTCGTTTTCGCCTAGGGGCTAAAATAAAAAAGTTCTACTCACCTGAACTTTGGAGCAGGCTGTCACATCACTCCCTCCAGCCTTTCTCCAGCAGCGATGACATGTCCCTCAACGTCCTCAGGGGGGAGAGATGCTGAAAGGAGGGATGTAACAGCAAGTTGGCTCTGAGGATCAGGTGAGTATAACTTTGTTATTTTCAACCCTAGATCAAAATGAGCAGTTAACTCTTGCAGTGGGGTGGTAGCCCCACTGCAAGAGTTACTTAAAGTATGATAAACCTTATGCTAAGTTGTAAGCAATGATATTTTATGTATATTTGGTAAAAAATGACAGCATGTCTATTTCATAGGGCAAGCAGTCTTCCTTTACAAACTATGACCCTTCAAGACTACTTCCTGACTGCAAGGATTTCTGGACCTACCAAGGGTCACTTACTGTTCCACCACTGCTAGAGAGTGTTATATGGATAATTTTAAAGGAGCCCATAACTATCAGCTCCAGACAGGTAAGTGTGACGTATTGCTAGATTTGACACAATCATGGTCCATACAGAAGGATGATGCTTGATTGAAGCTGCCCTTGTTTTATAATGTTCTGAGATGCAATCACATTGTACCCCCACCATCTTATGAGTTAATATACTCCGCTGCATCAAAGCCTTATTGCCATACTGTATTACAGGCCTGTCAGGCTGTCTAAAGGTTGGGATAATGGTTTAGTCAGGCAAAAGGATTCACAACAACTTTGATATAGCGATATCAAACGCAGCAGACAAAGATTACACTGCATGTCTGTCCATGGTGAGCAATTAAAGTGACACTAAACTCAGGAGTTAAATCTTAAAAATACATTCAAGTATAAAAAAGTGGTAAAAAAGTAAACAAAATATAATAAAGTAAATAGAAATGTTTAAAAAAGTAAAAAGTAATAACATAAATATAAAGTAAATAAAAATAAAAAAAGTGATAAAAAGGTAAAAAATTAAATGTAAAAAATAAAGTAAAAGATAATAAGATAAATAAAAATTTTAAAAAGTAAATACATTTAAAAAAATAAAAAAGTGATAAAAAAGTAAAACAAAATAATAAAGAAACCCCAAAAAAATACAACTAACCCTGCTGCCCCTGCTATCCTGCAGCTCTGCATGCTGATAGGAAATCATCTTACATTCATTAGCTAAACAAACTTGTTTTTCATTTACAGTTTTACATAAAATGTAAATAAAAGAAATCTAATAATAATAAAAAAAATTTGTTAAAGTCCCCCGCCCCCGCGAGCACGCGCGTCGCCACGTAAACACGCGTCGGGTGCGCCTACGTATGAAAACGACGAACGCGCTACACATGTTGGGTATCGCCGCGCACGCCGGAGTGAGAGCAATAATTCTAGGGCCAGTATTTTGGGGTATCTCTAAATTGATGACCTGTGGGGGGTTTTAAAGCGTCTTCTATGGACTTTTTGGGGTACTGGGGTTTTTCGCCGTTTTACGGATGCACACAATTTGTAACCTGGGCATGTTGGGTATCGTTTTACTCGTTGTAGCCTCATCTTTTATATTTCATTAAAAAAATGGGTATTTTGTTGTGTTTTGGGGCATTTAATTACATTTTTCACTAAATATTGGGGTTTAATAAGGAGTTGCGCTAATATTGCGCAACATAAAAATTTGCAACTACCACCATTTTATTCTATAGGGTCTTGGCATTCAGAAAATATATAATGTTGGGGGGTTTTAAGTAATTTTCAGGCCTAAAATGTGGAATATAACATGGGTGCAAAAAATGAAAAAAAGGCCTCTGTCATGAAGGGGTTAACACACACACAGTGTACAATAAAGTAAGTAAGTTCAGTTTCCCAAGTAACTTAGGAAAATGGAATTACTCGCTCAAATCTGGACCCCTCCCCCCGCTGTACTTACCTTTCAGCGAACAGTCCTTTCCATCCACCAGTACGGGTGTACTATCTTTACCCCATACTGCTTTCCAGTGCTGCCCTGTGCCATGTATTCTAAATTTCACTCGCAATCTTAACAGTTCGTGTTAAGATCATTTTTTGCATCAGGACAAGTACGTAGATTTTCATGAGAGACAAGTAGATTGTTATGAGAGACAAGTAGATTGGGCCCCGACCTTAGTCCTTGGACGAGTAAGTTTTTTATTTTTTATTTTAATTTCACACACCTGAACACATACATGTACCATGGGGAACAAAAGTATCCCCTCTCCAGAAGGAAGGACAGTGTCAGCACCAATTCAGAGATGATTTGAGGATCTACAGCTGAGTGACACACATATAAGATATATATTTGTTAATAGTTAGGGTACTTGATTTCCAAGATTTAACTCCTGAGTTTAGTGTCACTTCAATAGACTCAGCTTAGTTTAACCATGTAACTGCTACAGATCATGTGACGTGGAGCCGACAGAGTAAGTAAGGGCCCATTCACACTATAGTAGTCAGCTGCAGTGCATTTAACGCACATGCATTATCATGTGTTAGTCAGCAATAAAAACCTTCTCTCAACCTGTTGCATCCAAAATAAAATAAACAATTTGACTAAAGCTGGAATCTAAGTTCTTTGCTAGAAAAAAAACCTGTTCTTTAAATACCTCAGTAGCTGAAGTTTACATTACACACACAGCTGAATGAGCAACCTCCTTCCCTACCTACTCTCTTTTGAAAGCCCATAATGCTCTGTTTATCATTGTCAAGGGTGCAGTCTCCATGAATAAAAATGTATACAATAAAACAATAAATACAACTGACCACAGATGATCAAAGTTTCCATTTAAAGACGTCTAGTAACCTGAATTAAAACTATTTTTTTCCCCAGCTCTCCAAGTTCCGCAGCCTGTTGAGCACCAGTAGTGGTGGAACTGAATCATGCTACATTGAGAGAAATCATCGTCCGGTGCAGCCACTCCGAGGACGGAAAGTCAAAGCTTCTTTTTTGTAGATGTCCTCTATTTCTTACATATCTACTAATGCAGAAAACAGCAAGCTGGGCACACTTACTGCAGGGCACCAGTAAACATGCTGCCAGATGTAGAATATATGTTTTCATAAAAAGCCATTTTATTGAGAATTGTATAGATGTTTATAACTATTCTGACATTTTATGTTGTATTCATTTAATACATTTTTGTATAAGATTATTGCATATTACATTACAAATCCTAGTGAATTGTTTGTAATGATTTTTATACCATTTATATTCTTATATAACTGACTTGTGTTATTGTCTGTTATTGTTATTTTTCTATGTTGTAAAAGCTTCCTCATAAGTGCATTCTTAAGTTCCCTCACAAAAGAGCAAAATGTTACCGTGAGATCTATTCCTAGAGTCACAAAGGATTCTCCATGGTTTGATGCAATTTTATTTTATCATGTCTCTCTTACCACTTCTGAGTCCTTCTGGTTGGCTGCACTGAGGATGGACAGAACTTCTAAAGATGTTCTTTAGGAATGAGCACAGTCATTTCTGATGAAATGTGATTTTGCCATGAAATTACAATTTTCATTGTATTTGGGGTAGTTGATTTTTTTCATTTAGTTTTTTTTTACATTTTTTTTTTTACTGTTTTCTTCTTTCTGTGAATTTTTTTTTTTTAAAAGTGAGGCTTTTTTGGCACAAAAACCTGCCCAGAATAGGTTAACTATGAGCTTCTATAACCTTCAGGATGGCCATTGCACACATAAAAACAAATATTCTCTATTGACTCTGATGCATTTTGCCATAATGGCAACATTTCTTTGAATTCTCCCAATCATCACTACCATTTTGTGTAAATGACAAGCTCCCGGTTGTGCTCATCCCTTCATAAGTAGTCTTCATATGCAAGTGAAATGATGAGACAATTAGCATCAACTTCCAGAATGTTGTTATCTGCTATCTGATGTGTTCCTATTTTAAAAGTTGAGAGAGATGAATGAATTGTAAAAGAAGCCCACTGTTATCCCTATTCTCAGACATGACAATCAGTGGCAAACTTATATTCTGCATGATCCGCTTTAAAGGAGAACTATGAGGTGAGTGTTTTTCACTCATCCTCATAGTACTAGCTGGCCCGTGACAATGAAACTGTCACAGGTCGGCTCAGTAGATCGTGAAGTGAGCGAACACATACCGGCGTTCGCTCACTTCTCCATACTGTCACGGCTCTCTGCCGTGACAGGGGAGGGACTGGATTCCCCGCTCCGATCCTCCAGCGCTGACTGGCGGAACGGACGGGGGAGGGGGTGGGTACAGCTGGCTTTGCCTCTAGATAGGCAGAGCCAGCTGTCACTCATGCAGCTGGGCGGATCCAGACATAATTGTCGGGATCCGCTTCAGCTGTGGCGTCTCAGTATACCGCCAGCTGTAGCTCGTGGTATACTGCGACGTCTCAGTATACCGCGAGCTTCAGCTCGCGGTATACTGAGCTTAGGGTGACGGGAGGACGCTAGTTTGTGTCCTCCCGTTACCCTAAGGAGAACTATGGGGAAAAGCCCTAACCCCATAGTTCTCCTTTAATGCAAAAAAATGGCATCCAGTGGCACTGCTGTAATGACTATGGAGGTTGATTTTCAAAAACATAAAAAACAAAGATGTATTTTACTTATTGTTATCACTTAAACAAATCAATCATTGCAGCTGAGGGAGAAAGATCTTACCACGTGTGGAGATCATACCGCAGTCGTCCTCGGGTGAGTAAACAAAGTTGGATGGTATGTAATCCTGCTAGAGTCCACCCAATTATGAAAAAATTAGTTGCATGTAAATTTTAAAGTGACATTAAAGGCAATTTTTTCCCCTCCCCCCAATGTTAGTGTAGGAACTTACCTTAAATCATGACTCTTAACTCCATCTTCTTCTTCCTTACTGTCATTTTCAGATGTCCCTCCAGTGCTGGTGCGGGTCTCCGATCCAGCGCTGACTCTTTTGTCCTCCTCTTCTCCGAAATCCCACGGAGTCTGTGCGGGTGCACGCTGCTCCATAGACTTACCTTGTGTTTCTCCTCGTCTCCTGGCCGAACATCTGAAGTGCGCATGCGCCCGCCCTAAGATCCTTTGCGGCCGCCCGAGACTCTTCAGATGTTCAGACGGCAGCGCGCGGCGAAGACACAGGTAAGTTTTAACCTTTTTTCAAAAGGTTTTTTTTTTAACTTTTTGCATATATCTACTGCTTGCCGGCAGTAGATATATGCACAAACACGTGAGGGTTTAATAACCCTTTAAGCCAAGTTTTGGGTAGAATGTGGAAGTGGAAGAACCCTTTTCTGGTTTGTATTGCTGAGAAGATTAACTTTCACTATTGGACCTGTTGACCACAGTCTCTAGTACCGAAATGAGTGGAAAGATTAGGTGAGTAGGTGAGGAGAAAACTTCCAATGGGAAAATGTGTTGCAGCGACAACTCTCTTGATGGGATATCCCTTTGCTTTGGGAGATACCTCTTCTTACCTCTGGTTGTGTCTCTGGAATAGGAAACAATGGGAAATCTCCCCAACCGGACACTCATCTACTTTGTGCAAAACTAAAAATATTTATATAGAATTCAAAGGTTTTAGAACTTGAAAAAAAAAAAAAAACATATGCCAGCAATGTACACCAACTGTACATGAAGCAGGCGTATGCAGTTGATGTACAGTACTGTGGAAATGGTTTAGGCAGGTGTGAAAAAAAGCTGTAAAGTAAGAATGCTTTAAAAAATATCGTTTTTATTGTTTATTTTTATCAATTTACAAAATGCAAAGTGAGTGAACAGAAAAAAAATCTAAATCAAATCAATATTTGGTGTGAATATCCTTTGGTTTTAAACCAGCATCAATTCTTACACTTGCAGGATTAGAGTCAGGTGTATGATTAACTAATTATACCAAGCAGGTGCTAATGCTCATCAATTTCATAGGTAGGTTGAAGCACAGTCATTAACTGAAACAGAAGTGTAAGAGGCTTAAAACAGGGTGAGGAACAACCAAACTCTGCTACTAAGGTGAGGTTGTGGAAGACAGTTTCATGTCACAGGTCATACAGCATGACAAGACTGAACACAGCAACAAGACACAAGGTAGTTATATTGCATAGTAAGGTCTGTTCTAGGCAAAGATTTCAAAGCAGACTGAGGTTTCAAGATGTGCTGTTCAAGCTCTTTTCAAGAACCACAAAGAAACGGACTGTGGATGCTGTGGTCGGCCAAGGAAACTTAATGCAGCAGATGAAAGACACATCATGCTTACTTCCCTTCAACATCAGAAGATGTTTAGCAGTGCCATCAGCACCGAACTGGTGGAAACAAGTGGGACCCAGGTACACCCATCTAATGTCCAGAGAAGTCTGGTCAGAAGTGGTCTTCATGGAAGAATTGCGGCCAAAAAGCCGTACCTCTGATGTGGAAACAAGGATAAGCTACTCAACTATGCATGGAGACATAGGAACTGGAGTGCAGAAAAATGATAGCAGGTGCTCTGGACTGAGGAGCCAAAATGTGAAATATTTGGCTGTGGCAGGAGGCAGTTTGTTCGCCAAAGCACTGCAGAGCGGCATAATCATAAGCGTCTGCAGGCAACAGTGAAGCATGGTGGAGGTTCCTTACAAGTCTGGGGCTGCATTTCTGCCAACAGGGTTAGATATTTGGTCAGGATGCCGAGGGACGTTCCAACGCTGGAGTAGAGGAGGAGACAGGCAGGAGGGACCGCTAGCCGGTGCTTAGGTTCACTTTTTTAGTGTTGGATAGAGAGTGGAAGTATCAGGTCTTTATTTCTGTCTTTGAACCTGTGTGGGAGATTCTCCCTCTTTGTTTGTCCTGGTTACCACACCAGGAAAGAAAGTGATTCAATTCAAAAATGCACAGCTGTTAGCAGAACAGGAGGAGTATCTTCCAATGAGGAAACCTGCCCCAGTGAAAATATTTCCTGCTTCCTGATCTAAAGCAAAAAAAAAACCTTGAGAAAATTAAGTTCTAGAAAAAACAGTTTTTGGAGAGTGTAGTGTAGAAGGATTAGAACCTGTTTTTTTTTGTTGCTATATGTAGGTATTCCTGCTGCGTAGCACTGACACCATTTTCTCATGGTTTCCAGCTTTCTACTACCTATCAACTTTACTCCCGTTACAAGGACAGGAAAGGACAGTGCTACCTGTCTATACTTGAGCTTTTGTGACTGTATTCCTTTTCAGGTATACTTAAAGGAGAACTATGAGGTGAGTGATTTTCACTCAACCTCATAGTTCAAGCCGACGTGTGACAATGAAACTGTCACATGTCGGCTCAATAGATCGGGAAGTGAGCGAACACATACCATCGCTCGCTCACTTCTCGATCCTGTCCCTGCAGAGAGCCGTGACTGTCACTCACGGCTCCCTGCAGGGATTACCCCCCTCCTCTGTCCGATCCTCCAGCGCTGACTGGAGGAACGAACGGGGGAGGGGTGGGTACAGCTGGCTCTGCCTCTAGATTGGCAGAGCCAGCTGTCAATCACGCAGCTGGGTGGATCTCAACAGTAATGTCGGGATCCATCCAGACTGCGGCGGTCTCAGTATACCGCGAGCTGCGGCTCGCAGTATACTGAGCTTTGGGTCACGGGAGGACGTTAGTTTATGTCCTCTCGTGACCCTGAGGAGAACTATGGAGAAAAACACTTAGCCCATAGTTCTCCTTTAAGTTCTTTGATCATCTCTTGATGTATAGATAATATGTTAGATATTGAAATGTTTTGCATTCATTCTATATGAAGATTACGTATTTTGTTAGAAATATTACTAACACAATAAACCAATATTTTGTTACTAAATACCATCTATGGAAATCATACTTCTGTGGCACTATATTTTCTGGAGTAGATCTGGTATTACAGAGCGGGGGAAGTGACTTTTCTTAGCATTCCGTAAAGTATCTTCACGACATGGATGGAATTGTATTTGATTATGCTGCCTTTCGACTTTTATTATCCATTAAATGTTTGTCACAATGAGGCTGGAGTTACTTTCATGCATTGCGATAATATGCAGTAAAATGGCCCCCCAACAAGATGTTACAGTAGCGGACAACACACCTTCACTGCGGCACACCACCACGCCATCCTATGTGCTATGGTGTTCTTCAATAAAAAAAGAAATGGGGCCAATTTTCTGAATAGCCTGCCCTTACACAGTGCACCTTAACACATGGCAATGTGATGAATGCTCCTTCTAACTTACATTTCGTGCATGTGCGCTCCTGGCTTTGTTCTCCAAAGTATTGAGGCCAGGCACAAATAGGAACCTAGCATTTTCAAGAGACCAACATTAGCAATCCTCACATCTTTCTCAAAAGAGATGTACGTTAAAGTGTATGTATAGACAAAACCTTTTCTTTAGTATTGGATAGAGCATAGTGCTTTCTGTGTGCCATTGGGAACATTTATTTAATGTCCCAGCGATGCAACAGTTGAAGGAAATCTCTTAAAGTAAGGGGAGCTCTCCTCTTAGATAGTTGTCCCCATAGCAGATGTCCCTATTGGAATTATCTAGAATTATGAATTTGCCCTCACTGACAATGGTCACCAGTACAAATAATGGGGTGAATCTCCCCAATGGGGACACATACACCAATAAAAACTTCACAGAGGGTCTAACCCTTCCCTATGCTATCCAACTAAACCCATTTTTAGCCTAGAGATACATTTTAAAGTGTATCTATAGCCCTTTTTTTTGTTTTGGATAGAGTGGGGAAAGGTTAGCAGGGCTATTCACACAAAGGTGATGATTTTGGAGAAGGCAGGAGAAGTGAACAATCTAGGACAGTATAGCTGAACTGGAAAGTGAGCTGATTGGAGAATTTTTCACCTATGTTGTCCTAGATTGTTCACTTCTCCTGCCTTCTGCAAACTCTTCACCCTTTTGTGAATAACCCTGTTGAACTCCTGTCAGATTACAGTGCAGTCAGAGACTCTGTTGGAGATATTCCTTCACTTACTGTCTGGTAGTTTACACACTTCACAAACCTCTTTGTAGGTAAAACTTTGCCATTTCAATTTAGCTGCACATACTTATTGGGTGGGAGTAGTCCTTTACCCAAAGCCCATATTCACTAAAGCAAGGCTTACAATTTCAACTCTAGACCTACTAGCCAGGCAAAAACCTTACTCTCCACCAGTTGTCCCACCAAACCTTATGAGCTGCTCTGCGTTCTGCATCTGACACAGATGCAGACCGTGGAGCTTCTCCTGCAAGTCAGGTACGCGGTCTGCGACCGTGTGCCTGACATGTCAGCTGGCTGTGGGCCCAAATTTCCACTCGCCCTCACCTTATTTTTACTCACAAAATGCGAGCAGGCGAGTGGAAATTTTAAGCCCTGCACTAAAGCACACACTGTTTTGATTTTATTCAAAGAAAGGTTGGTTGGATTGCAAGTAGTGCCGGTGGGACTTGTAAGTTGGAGGTGAAAAACACAAATCATCATCTTTTTCATGTATTAAATAAGGGATCCACAATCAGAATATCAGTTGAAATTCAGTTTATTGGTTTTATTACATACTAAGATTATTTGTCAATGCAATTGACTGTCATTTGGCTTTGGCATGAATTTTCACACATGGTTTCTATCAGAAGGATGCTTGGATTTCTCTACCCTTCAGAGGTTGAGGTGGACGATAGTTGCTCAGAATTGGACACTCCTTCTCACCTTCCCCCGAAGCTAGGAGGCTGCGGAATTTATTTAGCTGAGAAAACAAAATAGATTTGAAATTAAGATGATAATATCTACTGAAGCCTCATCAGTTGATGCAGATACACACTTTTCTTAAAATGTTCTTAGATGTCTACCACCATCACAACGTTTGCAATGTCCAAGTGTCACCTGTGCTATTAAAGCATATCTAAGACCTAACAATTAATGCCTCTTATTTGGTCCCATTTGGTCTGTTAAATACAGACAGTAACAGCAATCACCATTGCTCAAACACCATGAACCATACACTTTGGGGAACAGTACCATAAAGTGAAAAAACTGCAAGAGGCTCAGGGCAGATCTGATTCTCCCCTGAGAACTTTGAAATGGGATATTTCCCCAACAGTCCCCTGTTTTGCACACCTGCCATCACAACTGCAAGGGAATCCTATGGATCTTATTGAATTTTTCATTTATAGTATGGGAATTTCAACAGATGCCGTGGGAACACCTGGAATCTCCCTTTTCATAGCAGGAGAAGTAAAAGGAAAATGAAGACCCCTTTAGGATGCTATACAAATGGGACACACATTGAAGATTTCCACTTTGCTTGCAAATGCCTCTTTCAGTTCAGTCTGTTCATCTATGAATAACATAACAATAACAATGACTTGTAGCTCGTCTATGCATTTCTTGCTTCTTCTATGTTTCCATTACCTGGTCAGCACTGGCACTTATGGGCTCTTTAAATATAATCCAGGTGACGCACTCAAGCAGTGGTGGGTGGGTCAAGGAGCCAATGTATGTCCAGTAGTCCTTTGATGCCGGAAGGAGGGATGATGGATCAAAATTGGTAAAGGCTACTTGCTTACCCTATAACAGAATTTAGCATTTAAAAAAAATTATGTATACCTTACCAAATTAATATTATTATTATGTTTTTTAATCTATTCATTGCTTAACTTACATTTTGAAGTGATCATACTAATTACCCCTCAGGGTCCTTCCAATTGTATTAGTCCAGTACAGGATTCATTCAGCATTATGAAGACCTGAAGAAGGGGGACCATTTGAACCCCCAAAATGGATTGGATTTTTTGATGCAAGAGTCTAAATATCATTGATCTGGACTTAATACATTCTGCTTTTGGAACTTTTCTCCTTGCACACCCAGTCCCTTCTTGAACAAAAAGCTGACCTTTGACTATTACCTCCAGGGGAGCTGCCTAAGGATAATCATCCCCTCTGCACTGCTTATGTCCTGAGTGGGAACATTTTCTGCTTTATTAAATCCAGCTCTCCACACCTTTCTTTACTTCCCAAATTATATTTTGTGACCAAAAACACTTTTTTTTAATAAAGTGAGGAAAGGTTATATCCTCTGACAATGTTTTTATTGTTGTTTGTGCCTTCCTGAAGCAGTGGCAGCTGCTCCCCCCGTTTCTTATATTACAGAAACAGGAAGGTATTGAAAATTCCCTAGGTTGAGCCACAGACAAAAATAAAGTCCTGACAGAAATGAAAACTCTTTCACACTATTCATCGCACACATAGATTTTCAGTCATTCCTTTTACTGTGTAGAAGATTGTTTTCACCTGTGTGCTGCATCAATTGGGCAGATGTGTCACCAAGGTTGTTCTCAGAGGGACATCTTCTATTTCTTGCCAAAAAACATACGGTGTAATAACTGCCATACATGGCCATCATATACATTATTCAACTCAAATGTATGTGGTGCAGCCTGGGATGGATTACTCCCAGTAAGAACCGCATTATATCTAGAAAGTGCGTGAAATATATAAAGTGTACATGACAGGAGCTAAATCTCTTGTAAACCAGATGGGAATAAATAATAAATCATTGAGAGGATGAATTAACAGATAAACATTGCTTTCAGGCACAATAAGCAGAATCATGCATTGCTGTCGTATATTTTACCTTATAACTGTCTACTGTGCTTTAGAAACTTTAATAGTCACTTATTTTTCCTGTGCTTTGAAAGTGAATAATAAATTGAACATTATAATACGGCAAATACATTACTCACCTTTGTTCTAATTAGACTTAATGCATCCACCACTTTCTGCAGTCCTGGATGGGCACCGCCAACCTGCAACAATTACATATTATCTGAAGTAACAGGCAGCCATGATGATAAGACATATTTGAAGCTGGATGTAGACATCAGATTGAGTTATAGATTAGGAAAGAATAATGTGGGTGCCAT
Source organism: Nanorana parkeri (assembly GCF_000935625.1). NCBI lineage: Eukaryota > Metazoa > Chordata > Amphibia > Anura > Dicroglossidae > Nanorana > Nanorana parkeri. The sequence goes on from NW_017306481.1 coordinate 1,208,960, forward strand.
TGTGTGAGTGGCCTTCAGGAACATTTAGATGCACTTCCATATTTTTTATATAAAGTAATGTATGTGCAGACATTTTATGATAATGACAAGTTTACTTAAAGGAGAACTATGAGGTGAGTGCTTTTCACTCACCTCATAGTTCTAGCCGACCTGTGACAATGAGACTGTCACAGGTCGGCTCAGTAGATCGGGAGGTGAGCGAACACATACCGGCGTTCGCTCACCTCTCGATCCTGTCACGGCTCTCTGCCGTGACAGGGGAGGGGCTGGATTCCCCCCTCCCCGCTCCGACCCGCCATTGCTGACTCGCGGAATGGACGGGGGAGGGGGCGGGTACAGCTGGCTCTGCCTCTATATAGGCAGAGCCAGCTGTCACTCACGCAGCTGGGCGGATCCCGGCACAATTGTTGGGATCCGCTTCAGCTGCGGCGTCTCAGTATACCCCGAGCTACGGTTCGCAGTATACTGAGCCTAGGTGATGGGAGGACGCTAGTTTGTGTCCTCCCGTTACCCTAAGGAGAACTATGGGGAAAAGCCTTAACCCCATAGTTCTCCTTTAGGGATAAGGCAGGCCTTCTTACTACATACAGTAGTTGTTGGTACATAACTATACACAACTATATATCTACATAATTACAGATATTGTATGAGCTTAGAAACACTCTAGGAAAGTTAAATAGGTTTATTTAGTGATTTATTTTCCCTCTCTGTGTTGTACCTAATTAACCTACACTGCAGCACACGGCAAAACACATACAGTATGGTAACATGTGACAGTTTTGGCAGTGTGGGTACTGTAGTACCATGTGACAGTTATGGCAGAGTAGGTACTGTAATACCATGTGACAGTTATGGCAGAGTAGGTACTGTACTACCATGTGTCAGTTCTGGCACTGTGGATACTCTAGTATCATATGCAAGTTCTAGTAGTGTGGGTACTGTAGTACCATGTGACAGTTCTAGCAAAGTAGGTACTGTAGTACCATGTGACAGTTCTGGCAGTGTGGGCACTATAGTATTATGTGACAGTACTGGCAGTGTGGATACTGTAGTACCATGTGACAGTTCTAGCAGTGTGGGTATTGCAGTACCATGTGACAGTTCTAGCAGTATGGGTACTGTAGCACTATGTGACAGTTCTGGCACTGTGGGTACTATAGTACCATGTAACAGTTCTAGTACTGTGGGTACTATAGTACCATGTGACAGTTCTAGTACTGTGGGTACTGTACAGTAGTAACATGTGACAGTTCTGGCAGGTGGGTAGCATAGTTCTATGTGACAGTTCTGTCAGAGTGGGTACTCTAGGACTGTGACATGGCACAGAGTCCAGCGACATTTCTCCTCATACTGCTCAACTCATACTCTTATCAGATCTGAGTAAGCACCTTGGAAGGAAAAACATTGATTGCTGGTTGCTGGGGCCTGAGGGCCTCATAATAAGTACCAGTGGACTGCATGCATTGGGTTGGCCACCAAAGCACAAAATCTTCTGTTTCTCTGAACATTTTACAATGTACACACTGGGGGAAAGGTTAGACGCTCTATCACGTTTTTACTGCTGTCCCCAATGAGGAGATAACAGGAGTGCAGAAGGTGGACATAGTGAAGACAAACTAAGTGCCATCATTTGTTTCTTGTGTCCATGACACCAAATGAGTATATTAGACCTATTCAGTAAGACTGGAGGAATTTAATGAAGGTGATGAAGCACTTTTAGGCACAATCCCCACATTTAAAGGGGGATTGTAGAAAAATGACATTTACATGCTCAGTGAATAAGAATTGTGAAACCATTGCCCATATGTAATATATTTATTCCAGACCTTTAGGAACACAGTCAGTACTGCACATCCATCAAGATTCTTAGAGGCCTCAGCAAAGCTTAGATATTTCTCAGCGTTCCAGTGAACAAGATGTAACTGTAAGAGAAGAATGTGATTCAGCCAGTCGGTGAATGAAGAATCCATTTACTGACTAAGCAGACGTAATGCTTGTTTTACTATTGGATAAAATGAGACCACTGCCCTTATCTTTCCCATAGAAATGTTTTTATTATTTTATCACAAAAGACAATCGACAATACAAAACATCACAGTATGCGGTGCGCAGACCGTAGCATCAACAGTATTACATGTAGTAGTAGTAGCTAAATACATATTGGTATTCAGATAGGGGGTGGTTACAGGTTTCGGGTCTATCACATTGACGGGGTAGTAGACCTGGTTAGACAGTGGTCCTCGGGAAAAATCATATTATATATATGTAATATTGTCATAGCATGTGTACATTTGGCCTATAAACTGGTTGGAATCCTATGGGTCAGTTAATTATTCGTCACTGAGGATTGTAGATTAGAAGACACTCAGGATACTTCTCAAGTACCCTTAGGAGTTCCCAAGGCTATGTAATGTCAGAGGGTGGCGGTATCTAGGCTACTTCTAGTTTAGTTTGTAACCAGCCGGTTAGAGCGTCAGGCAACGACACCACAAAACACAGACAGGACGACATAAGGTAGGGTGGACACACAGGTAGAGAAGGAGATCGTCAGGCGGTACGGGGGTCAGGTGTTAGAGAGGAAGTAGAAGAGAGGGAAAAAGAGAGGCGGGAAGAAGAGTCGGGCTGTACAGTGGCGCTAGAGGACGATATATAAGGCAGTTATGGTAGGTTAGTTAAATAATACATAGGCGAGGGGTGCCTGGGGCCAAATATTTGTCTATCCACGGGGACCAGGTGTTTTCAAATTTGGTCATTCTATCGCTAAGTTGCGCAGTTAGTTTTGGCCACTGCCCTTATCTTTCATAGTCATTGGTAATATATTTACAGTACCAAATATTAAAATACTTTAAGTCCACTATTAGTATTAATAAAGATTCTGGTACTCGGCTCAGCTCACATTACCAAGTCATGAACACAAGAGGAAATGTGAATATTAGTTGTATTGTTCCACTGCTTTATGCTGTCCCACAGCTGACATATCTGCTAACTGGTGATAACTTGTAAAAAAAATTAAATCACACATGCACACAGTCCAGAAGATAAGCATCTATGTACATGCCAACCAGTGCTACAACCATTGTCTATTTATTATTTAAATCCCTGCTCTAGCCTTATTGCTAGCTGTGTCCCCCTAAGGAGATGTTACCTGGTTTCCTATCCCAGTGAAATGTTCAGGGTTAAAACCGTTCTGTGCTCTATGCAAAACCTTCTATGCCAGCCTTCTTTAGCGCTCTAAAGGTACATTTTCAAGCTTGTTCTTCTTTTACCATGTGTTTCCCATAAAATGACAAGACATACAGGGGGGAATTTATCAAAACTGGAGCATACAGAATCTGAAGCAGTTGTCCTTGGTAACCAATCAGCTTCTCTCTTCAGTTTGTTCAGTTCAGCTTTGAAAATGAAAGATACAGTAGAAGCTGAAAGATTGTCATGAGTAACTGCTGTCTGCTCCAGTTCTGATAACTTCCCCTTCTAGTATCTTCTTTTTTTATTTATATATATATATATATAAAGCAGTAAGGAAGTTAGCTTCATTTTTGGTTTACAGAAGCAAGCTGCTACAAAGCTGTGTTAGCCCAGAACGTTCATGATAATATGCATTTACCCGTTAGCATTTTTATATAGGGTTTGGTGCCATTCACACATAAGCACTCTTTTGTGGTAAGTTAACACACGTGCATTATGGTACTCATTAATGTGTGTTGTGTTAAGCGGCCCATTTCTTATTAATAGGCTGTTCACACACCACAATGGATAAAAGAACGCACAGCATCTCTGTTCTGAGTCATGGTTCTAGAAGGAATATGCCTGAGCAGTGGAATTTGCATTGAGGACATATAATGCACCTACAGATTACTCATTATAGACTAGAAAATCAAATCAGCCTTGCCATTGAATGCACTACCCTAACTCTGCCAACCTTGGTGGACACATAATGGTTAAAGAAGTACTCTGGGCATATTAACAATTAACCCTTGCAGTAGGGATACCTGCATTCTGCAAGGGTTAGGAGCTCATTTTGGTCTAGGGTCTAAAATAAAAACGATAATCCCACCCGATCCATGGTTCTCCCTGCTTGCTCGAGTGGCCCTCACATCCCCTTCTCCGTGGGCTCCAGAGGTCTAAGGATCCTTGACTTCACTTGCACTGGACATAAGGAAGCTGAGGAACAAACCACAGCCGGAGCGGAGGGGAGAGAGAGGTGAGCAGTCACTGCCGTGGGACCGAGGATCGGGTGAGTATAATGAGAGTTCCTCTTTAAATAGAGAGAGAGAGTAAATTGGTGCTATAATGATAAGTCATGTACAAGGTGAGGTGATACCTCTGCAGAATACGTCTTCCCATCCACAGTGTGCTCTGATCCGTGCTCATTGGAAGGTCCCCAGTGGAAGTGGAATTGGTTTAGACGGTAACTTCCTTTGAGAGGACCTCCTTTCACAGCTGAAAAAATGACATTAAATAGCTTAACTTGATCGTAAGGCCCTTATGTACACGGTGCTAAAATTCATGCAAGATCTTTCTGGCATCACGTGCCTTTGTAAAAAATGGTATGAAGTGCAAACATTTTACATTTCAACTTTACACACCTATGTCCGTATAGAGTAGGGCTGCGTACATAAACAATGCCATTTATACAGGTTATTTTGTCTTTGGCCCCCGCAGTTGCCTAGTGAATAACTCATTAGGGCCAGGGGGTAGATGTACACAAAAGCGAAGTGTAGGCAGGGGCACATGGCTCAGACTCAGTATTATCTCGGCCTTTATTCATACTGAATGAATGACATGAGGGCAAGGTCCATTTATGTGTAATGCATGTAATTGTTCACACAAACATTCTACATATGCACTGCACAAAATACTTTTAAAATTGGACCACAGACACAGATTTTTCTTGTTTTAGTTTATGCAGCCCAACACTATGGGGGTATATGGGCCACAATGCAGCTGTGTGCATAGATTGTGTTACCTACAAAACTGCTGCCTTCAGTTCTGTATACAGCTGTGCACAGTACAGAGCTGAACGCAGCATTTTTACGCCCATATGTATGAGCCCTAAAATAAAATATCTGCTTTATCTTGTCAAAATGGATGCAACCAAAAGAAGGAACAAACCTATGCTCATTTAAGTGCTCAAATAGGGTAGATGACATTTCTCTAATTTTCACCCAATAATAATAATAACATAATAATAAAAACCAAATCATCTGAAATAAGTAATGTTTGGGGGAAAATGATGCACAACTAAAATATACATGGATAACTCTGGAATATAACATTTTCCCTGCAGAATTGCAGGTGTTCTATACTAAATGTGTTGCCTAGAATTACCTGAGATGTCTTCCTTGTCTTCAGAAATAACATGGAAGGAATGTCCAATGTTGACAATGGATTTGATAGATGCTGGGTTGTAATTGATACTGAGAGACTTCAGTGACTCATCAGATTTGACTTCCTTGGTTTTTATATCAACTGGTGATTGGAAATTTCCTTGAGCGATGGGGTAAAGCTTGTGCCACTGCTCAGGTCCTAAAAGAACATATTATAATATCTTGAGATGGGCTCCAACACTATGCCCCTAACTTCTTACTATTATTTTGTTCACATTGTAGATAAATACATTTGGTTCATAAACGCATAACTAAAAGATGAAAAACATATTTATTATGAAGATACTTAAGTGTACTGAATTATGGAATAGTTACAAACAAAACACAGTTAATTGTGTGACAGTGAGCGGACCCCTAGCCCTGGTCTTGTTTGGCTGTAGCTTATGTGGATGCAAAGTTAGAATGGTAAATTTGGTTCAAAAATGACCTAAGATAGTAACTCATGAAATCTCATAAATGTCTTAATCTGGTTGTACTAGAATATAATACAGACCTGTAATGTCATCACGTCTAATGAAGCTGAGGGAGAAAGAGGTGAGCGCTCACCGCTGCATGACTGAGTATCGGGTGAGTACATCTTCTTTAGGCCCCATTCACACTGCGCGATTCGCAAATCGCGCGTTTGTCGCACGATTTGCATTTTGCGCGATATGTTAATTGCAAATGCTTGCATTGAGCAAGCTAGAATCGCGGCAAAATCCGCTCCAAAAAGGGTCCTGCTGTAGCGACGCACGACCTGCGACAGCAGGACCCTTTGCCCCATTGCCAAGCATTGGAGAGCGATATCGCGCGGTAAATAGCCGCGATATCGTGGGAATTACCGCGCGATAAATCGCTCAGTGTGAACGGGGCCTTAGTCTGGACCCTAGATGAAAATAATCAGTGTAAAAATTAACCCTTGCAGTGGGGGCTACCCCCGCATTGCAAGGGTTAATTTTTACAGTTCCTGGAATTATTCTTTAATCTGATAATCCGTGTTAGTAATTTTTTAACATGAATGACATTCTACTTTTCAATAACTTTACCTGACATCCTGAACATATACCACATGTATAGAAATCTTACCTAGAAAAGTATATTGCTTATTCCTATTTGGTGGGTTAATTACGTTCTATGCAAAATAATAGACATTCCATATTATGTTCACTTCTCTTTCCAAAGCTTGCTTGACTGCTTCTATATCTTTTTACCTGGAGGATGTGTATTATTTTTATGAATCTTTGGCAAACAATAAATCACCAGAATTTGACTATATGATGAAACCAAATATTTTTTTCTTTTTTTATTTAAAATACCCCTTATCATTTACTAATGATTTCAACGGTTATTAATATGTATGTGTAGGATTCTTTTTTAAGATTGAATACATATTTCCATCATTCATTAGTCTTCATTATGCTCTTGCTTATCTAGTATGACCATCCCTCCTTCTTTTTCAGCTAAACATATAACTACATCTTTTCTCTGTTCCAGATCTGTAATTCCCAATTGAATGAATTTCTGTATTACCTCATTTTCAGATTTTGTACTTCTTTTTTCACCATATATTTAAATACCTGCACATGTTAATTGCTATTATTTTTGGTGTTGAATACCAACTAATTAGCCAGACCACTATTCATTTAACCTTTATTAGCACCTACTGTATATCACTGATTTTAAAATTAGAACCCAAATATTTATTTAAATTCAGTTTTCTAATATACTTTTTTTTATAGGTAAACAGTATATTTAAAATGTATTTACATTTGTTTTTTTGGTGCACATTTGGAAATCAAATTTAAAGTAGATGCTAATAAGGGATACATAAATAGTATTTAACCCCCCCAAAATACAATCAAATTAAATAAAATATATGATAAAAAAATAAGTAAAAATATTTAAAAAAATAAAAAATTGAAATTCATTAGCTTAGAGAACATTAGCTTAGGGGTAAATCTCCATTCACACCTATGAGCTTTGTTGCAAATTTTGTCGTGCAACAAAACTCTTAAAACAAGAAATCCTATTTATTTAAATGGCCCCTGTTCACACATGAGCGTTTTGTTGCAAGCTGTAACACCTGAGGCTGGAAAAAGTACATGAGCTTTTTTCAGACAGTTTACAGCACGCTTGGCCCCATAGACTTCAATGGAGATGCCTGGAAACATGCAACACAAGCGGTTTGCACATTTCTGTGCGCGTTTTTGTGCGTTTTTAGTACAATCTCAATACAAATCAGTAAACTAAACAGGAGATTGTAGTCCATCACGTGAGTGAGCTTGGAGCGGTGACTACTTTACAACACACACAGGGGGAACAAAAGTAGCCACCCTCCAGAAGGAAGGACAGTGTCAGCACCAATTCAGAGATGATTTGAGGATCTACAGCCGAGTAATACACAAATAAGGTACAGTATTGTTAATAGTTAAGGTACTTGAATGCATTTTAAAGATTTAACTCCTGAGTTTAGTGTCACTTTAATGAAGCAGCCTTACTTCAAAGTACTTGGCCCTGTACTGTTCCATCAGATGAATTGAACATCGGGGGAGCAAAGGAGAGGTGAGTATGTACTGCTTGAGGGATAACTCCTGAATTTAGTGTCACTTTAACTGTCTTTGACAATATTGTGTATTATTTAATCTATTAAGCTTTATATGTTAGATTAGTCGCTTAGAAATTCATTAGACTTTCTTGATAGATAAAGAATTAATCTTTAGAGTATCTAGCTCAAACGCTCTGTCCCTTTGGAAAGTCCTAGGAAATATCTTAAGGAGCAAGGCACACACTCAGTCACACAACACAAGTGTAAGCCAATATAAGGTAGGTTAGAAGAACAGAAAAGTTCACATCTGCAGCATGTCAAGCTCTCCTTCTCTTGGGCACACACTCCTTATAGCAGTGGAGGATGTGTGAAAGCAAAGAGAACATGGACCAGTGGGGTAAACAGGATTAAGTGATTTAGACCGGTGTGGTTTCGTAGAACTGTTGAACGTAAGCGAATATATCACATTGTCTTTAAATAAAAGTTAAAAACCTTGTTATACTATTGGAGCTTTTCAGTTGCATTGTTTGGACTGGAACTTGATGAAGATTGCATGATACAGAAGGCGACAGGATTGGAGGAAATGAGGAAAGCCCTATTGCAAAAAAATGCAGTCATTGCAAAATTCCACCCAGACAAAATTATGCTATTTTGGTTGCAATGGTGCCATACTATTTGACAGCAAAGTTTATTACTGTGTGCTTAACATGTGGTCCATTTAAGATTAATAACCTTTTGCCAAAATAACCCTGGCATGACTTTCCTAATGGTTAACAAAAATGGCCTGGAAGATCTTAAATGTCTAAAATGTCTGAGATCTTCATACTGCACATCTGTGCTGACTTTGACTTCTGTAAGCAGCTTTTAAAAGCACATAAAATGTGAACCCCAAATACCTGGAACATAAATGATAATGAGTCACTAACATGGAGCTGGGTTCTGGAAATTAATCTTATTACATTATTGTTAGTTTTTCTATTGCATTGTTAGACTTGATGAAGACCACAGGACACTGGAGGAGACAGAATTGGAGAAAATGGGAGTTGATACAAAACCCCTGTAGACTTTTTATTATTAGAAAGGTCATACCGGTATGTGTCTGGTGAGTTATCTTTGTGTGAACGCAAGGCAAGAAATATCACATTGAGTAAAGCATATTATTCACAGTTGTGGGGAATGACAATTTACCCCAAAAATATACACATATTGTTTTCATATGAAAGAAATTTGAATGTGTATTGTAACATTGTGTGGATTGCACTGTTATATAATAATTAGAAGGTGGTGAGAGTTTAACCTGAAGGGGGGTGGGGGAGTTGTGCTATTTTATATTTATTGCTATTTAGGCGGTATTTTTAATATTTATTTCCTATTTCGTCAATTTGGTAGATTTTTAGATAAAAATTTATTTTTTTGTTCCTGATTACATTAAAGCACCTGACTGATTTGTTAAATAATAACATCTACCTTGCATAAAAGCCTCAAACAATATAGCAACTTATGGAGCATGAAAATTACTTTTTGATAATAATTACAAGAGTTTTTTGGTGGGGCAGCAGATTTTACAGTAACATTATTATTTATTATTCATTTTTCCATCTTAAATCCTCAGGAAAAAAACAAAACAAAAGAAAATAAATAACAGCTTGTGCCTCATGAGCCCAACAACTATTGCTACTAATAGTACCCCTGTTGGTATCCCATGATTGCAGTACACTTACCATTGCTGGCCTCATAACCCCAGTTCAGGCTGCTCATGGTATTGTATTTCAAGCAAGCTCTTCTCCTCTTTGCTGTAATAGTGTACTTTTCTGTTCTTCTAACCCACTTTATATAGGCTCACTCTTAGGATTTTACAGCTTAATTTCTGCGTTCGTGTCTCATGTTGCAATAAAATGTAGTCATTGCAAAATTCCACCCAGACAAAATGATGCCATTTTCTCATAAATGGTTGCAATGGTGCCATACTATTTGCAAGGTTTATTACTGTGTGCTTAACACGTGTCCATCATTTAGGATTAACAACGTTTTGCCAAAATAGCCCTTTTATGACTTTTCTATTGGTTAACAAAAATAGCCTGAAGATGAAAATAGGAGCACCTTAGATCTGAGATCTTCATTTCTGCACATCTGCACTTTTTTCAGTAGCTTTTGAAAGCACCTAAAATGTGTACCCCAAATGCCTGAAACATAAATGATGACAAGTTACTTACATGGAGCTGGCTCCTGGAAATAGCTCCTGCTTTCCTGTGTAAAACAGAAAAATAAGGCTTGAGTCGTATTGGTCACGCCACTTACATATTGTATTAATGTATTAGACACACCTGGCACCGGCCTAATGGAAACATTCAGCCTTGTCAATATCCCCCCTCCCCACCTTCCCAAAATAAATTGGCTAAGAGTTTCTTCAGAGGTCAATATATGGGCATAGATATCACACTAGTTACTTGGTCCTGTTAAGTCGGCAGGTTAAAGTCTACATTCACCTTCTGCATAAAACGGCCAATGCAGGGACCTCAGTTGGCTAAAATCCACTGTGCAGTTTGTCAAAATCTTGTTTAATATAAGTGTCATACCTGCAGGTCTTTTCTGGCACCCCTGAAGCCTGGCCAAAATACCATAACATCTCAATGCCCATGTCCTGGCTAGTTTCCAGGAAACTCCAGATGTTGGCCGTTGGTCCCCAGTATCACAGGAGCAATGGAAAGTATGGGCACATGGGAGTATTTCAGCCATGCTTCAGGGGTGCCAGAAACGACCAACAGTTATTACATTTGCATTAAACAAGATTTTTACACAGTGGATTTTAGCCTACTGAGGTCCCTTGTCGGCAAGGGTGATTTTATGCAAAAGGTGAACTTAGCCTTTAAAATAAATCTAAAGACAAAACTTTTTTTTAAATTATTTTGTATGCAGTGTATCCAAAACCCATGGCAGATCTTTGCCACCTGTGTCTCATTGGTTAAATTTCCCTTCACTTCTTGTACTGTAGACACACAATGAAGCAGGAAATCTCTAATATGAGGGAAATCTACTCTTACTTGTCACCATAGCAAGTGTCTTTATTGTGACGACTCAAAATTGTGGATATTCCCTCACTTTCAGACTCACTGAGCAACAATGGTCACCAGGACAGACAGAGAGGAGGAAAGATAAAAACTACCACACTGGTTCCTTCCCCTGACCCCTATGTTAGTTGCCTAGGGTATAGAGAAAGAAATGGGAGCGGGTGGTGGGAGACACAGGCATCTGACACTCCTGGACATGTTGATTGCCGAAGAGGCTTTCAGAGGCTGCAGCACTGGAAGGTAGGAGCATGATCTGTCTTCTGTTGCAGGTCAGTGTTCGTTTTTAATCTTAAGGAAGTAATGCAAAATCTTCCAAATGGGACACAGAAAAAAATAAACCTGACAATGGTTTAAACCATGTCTTACTCTAGCCACCTTCAGGGATATGAAATAGAATGCAAACATTTAAACACTTATATACATCATCAATGCAATAATTATGAGAGCTCATCTAGAGATATTCCTACACAATAAAGAGGAACTGAACTCTGGAAGTTGTGCCAAAAAAGGCAGGCAGAGGGCAAATAACTTGCTGCCAGCATTGCCTGTGGTCTCCTTGCAGCTGATCTTTCCTCCATTACTGACTCACGTGCCTTGTCTTGCACTGTTTCTCTGTATGGAGGCAGCCACCGATGTAGCGGCTGAGCATTGCATTCTCATGTTAGAGCCCCCAGCAAGGAGAACAGAGAGCAAAATAGTATTGAGATTACAAAATCTCTCACTCTAAATCTTTTGAGACTGACAGTCAGAGGCACAGTGTCTTATATCTCACACTGCAGATATACAGTTATGAGGCTGCAGGCTACCTTGGCATCATTACATACCAGGAAGCGCACTCCTATGTATCATGTGGGATTCAAGACAAAAAGTTCATTTTCAGGCTACTTTTTAGGCACAATTAACATTTCTACATATTGCCTGTAACATAGCAAATGTTTACTTTAAGTTCAGGTCTACTTTTACTAGTGTTATGCCAGCAAGCAGTGCTTTTCCTTTTCCTTGGGTACTGGAAGACTGAAAGTACTAATGTAGCCTCTTAAAAGCTTCTGGTAAACTTCCAAATAGAATCATATTCCAGAGTAAGTCCAATCAGATCGTATACAGAGATTAGTTAGTTATTCTGATAATTATATTAGTATCTTTTTAACTCTATTATTTTATTTTGTGGTATATTTTTTGTGATGCTGTTTAAGGATGCTAGTGTGTTGTCTATTTTGCGTTCATGATAAAGGTTAATAGAAGTATGAGAAACAGGCTATTATTATGGTGGAGATGTCACTGTTATAGTCATGGTGATTCCATTGTGGTGGCCTGGGAAACCTGGTTTGCTGTTGGTAGATATTATTAAAAGAGATATCGTGGAGGTGGAATATTAATGTTGGTGGAAGGTAATATTATGGTAGCATGGTAATATTATTATATTGTTAATTGATATAGTTTTTGTCATGGTGAATATTCTAGTATTTGGAGATATTATTATACTTTTGGGGTGTTTTATTATTTTTGTTATTATTGCATTTGGCTATATTATGGTGGGTACGGATTATTAATATTATTGAGGGTATTATTATCATAGTGCCGGGAGATGCTACTACGAAGGTGGAGGATTGTTTGTTTTTTGGTGTTTGGGAATTTTGTAACAGAGTTGGAGCATTATTATGTAGTGGTGATGAACATTACCACGGTGGTGATGAATATTATTATTTTGTGGGAAGTATGGTTATGGTCATTGTTGTGGCATTGGGGGAATGTATATTCTGGTTTGGGAGATATATTATGTTAATTGTGTATATTATTATGGTGGCGGTGATTAATATTATAGGGGTGAGAGAAAGTATGGTGCTGCAGTATATGTGGCAGTGGATATTGTTATGTTGCTGGAGCATATCGTTGTGGTCACGATGGATATTATTTTAGTAGTGTGAGGTATTATTATGGTAGGATGGCATATGGTTTCTGGAAGTATTATTATTATTATTATTACAGTGATGGGAACTAATATTATGGCAGTTAAAAATATTATTATGGTAAGCAAACATATTATATAGATGATTGAGGAGGTTTTTGTGGTAGCATGTGACATTTTTATGGAAGATTTTCTTTAGTAGTGGGTAATATTATGGTGGCACAGTATACAACATTGATGGTAAATATTTTGTTTTCGAGGGATATAGTTATTATTGTCATAGAGGATATTATTATGATAGGATGATATTATGTTATAATTATTATCATGCTATATATACTTACACTAAATATATATTTAATGCTTTTTTACTGAATTCTTAACTAAATATTTGTGTTTTTTTTCTTTCCCTGGAGTTCAGCTTTAAGGTATAATTCTACTCTCTGTGACAGTTTGAAACTAAAGCAGTGCACTGAAATTTTAGGTTTAGGGATATTGGAAATTGTATTCATTACCTCCTTGGCTTCATTAAAAAACTCCATGTTTGTTTAAAATAATGTCAAACCAGTTTGTAATATAATATGATCAAAAAGTCTTTCCATTTTATTCTGCAACCGATTATGATTTTCAAAAAATGGAAAATAATTTAAACATGGCTTCCTTGTGCAGAACTCCTTCAAAATTGTATTTCCTGCTCATGTGGTGGGCTCACAGTTTTCCTTTGCAGTTTGCCTCTTAGCATTAAGCCCGTCGTGACACACTGCACGCGAAGCCGCGAGCAGCAAAGCGAAGCTGAGAGGCGAGGACATTTGCAAGCGGTGTGCAAGAGCTCGAGTAGCTGAGCGCAACGAGATGAAAGAATCATCTTCAGCCAGTCGACTCATGTTTTTTAACTCAATGAAATTTGCGTCCTAACGCGTGGAGTCATATACACAAGCTGATTGGAGCTCTCAGCTATGCAAGCTCTCGCCAGCTCATATGCGCAAGAGGAGATTGCAAGACACATTGCACATGAAGGTCCATGCACCGCCGCTTCCCTTTGCTCTACGCACCTTCGCAAGCAGTGTGTCACAGCCTTAACTCTGAGACTGATAATGTGATTATAGCAGGCAGCTCTCAGATAGTAGGGAGTGACTGCATGAGGTAAGAAGTGAATACTATCCATGTATATGTCTAAACAGAAACAGTAGCAGGTAAATTTCTGCAATGAGGATTGCTACAATCCTTGCAATCCATGTAAGTGACTAGGAAAGTATCTTTTGCTGACCAAAAGCAAGGTATCTACTCTGCTCTACTGGAAGTACTCCAATTTTCTTTGGTTCCTTGGAGGTCAGCCCGTAACTCTCTACAGTGAACAATGGATTGTCTAGAAAGACACAGGGGTTGATTTACTAACCTTTTAAACACACCACGAACGTGTATACACCTCTGTAGTGTGTTCCCTCCCAGCATGATCTATGGGAGGAATCGAAACACCTTTGTAGTGTGTACACACCCAGCAGGTGTGTTGTGCAAAGCCCTGCAATGAATTGCAAGGTAATGTGGTGTAAATTAGCTCTATGTTATGTTGCTTGCGTTGATGAATGCAGGAATGTAAATGCATGAGCTAACCATTTTTGTCTAAACTGTGAAGCAGCATTATATATGCATCATGTGCATGATTTTTCCATATATGGCATTAGTGGAAATATGCTTTTAGAAACTTTTTGGTTGATAAATACGTTTTGCTGTGTGAAAATCACACACACCTGGTGTGTGTGTGTGTGTGTGTGTTTAGGTTAGTAAATCACCCCCACAGTATCACATAATGAATTTCCTTATCACTACAATAAAACCTGAACATTCTAAGTGAGGCAAAGTGGAAACTGGAAGACCCGGTACGAACATAGAACAAAAGAGGTGATGAATTCTATTTACCAAGCTGATTATTTTACTGCCATTTGTGTTAGGGTATCAGCTTGTTCAGGAAAATGTGATAAAAGTGGATTAGCCTTTAACTCTTATGAATTTGCAATAGTCATGCTGATTATTCCTAACATTACTACATCAAATCAGGAAGGTAATTCACCTTATGATCACCTAGGGCTTGTTCACACCATGTGCAGAGACTTCAGTTTTTCTGCACCTGTAAAATGCAAAATATTGCTAAGCATGACAGTCATACGGGGTAAAAAGAGATGATTTCCTCTAGGACTCTGCTGATAACTAATCTACAGTCTATAATCTGCTTAACACAATCGGGTCTATTCACTAAGCTGCCGTAGGCAGCCGAGTGAATGACCGACCAGAAGTGAAGTGAGCCGAACACTGTTCAGCTATTCACTTCAGGCTGGTACGGCTGATTTCAGGTGTATATCAGCTGAAATCAGCCGTACATCGGCTTGCTTCAGCATGTTTGGCCGACCCGAAGTGCAGAAGGAGTTCGACTCAGCCGATCCATTTGTTGGATCGGCTGAGCCGAACCTCCGGCAGGCTACTCACTGCTGTCCGGCCTATTCTCATAGATGCCGAACAGCAGTGAGTGAATAGCCGAATGCCACTGAGCGACATTCGGCTCAGGTGTTCTGCTGGGTCCCTTAGAGGGACCCAGCAGAACAGAAAATAGTTACAAAAGTTTAAAAAAAGTAAATAGAAAATGATTGTGTGGAGCTAGCAGTGACAGCTGGCTCCGCCCAATAGTTTTCTATTGCCCGGCGGTTCTGCTGCCGTAAAAAAAAACCTAAAAAAAAAAGCTCTCCCGGGCGCTCTGGTAGCCTCCCGCTCCTGGCCGCCCAGGAGAGAAACAATGCTTTTTCTTTTTTTTTTCTTTATTCTGACACGCTCGGCCAGCTATTGGGACCCCACTGTGTAAAATTACATTAGTCTACAGCAACAGATGGGTTTTTTTCTGCATTCATTGGATTAAGCTTTTTGGTTAAGACCAGAGTAATTATTTACCCTGGGCTGCAAGACCCATGTTCTGGCACCTTGGTACCTTATTTATTTTCTCACATTTTGTACATTTAACTCTTTTCATGTGTCATTTTTCAATGCCCTACATTAAGGGCGGGGGGGGGGGGTCGGGTTTGGTTTCACT
>NW_017306481.1:1224975-1241773 GCF_000935625.1 Nanorana parkeri
GTTGTGTTGCCATCAGATTCTATGCTCTCCTGTCTCGGAAATCTTTTCTGGGGAGCAGTCACCCAGTCCTTTGGGGTTGGCTTTGCCTGATCTAGAGGAAAGGGTTCTTGCTTGGCTTCAGCTGGGAAGGCAAAGAGTGTTTTGTCCCTGTCAGGAACCTTGCTCCGTGGGGTGTCAGACGGAGGCTCATTCTCTTTGGGAGAAAGACCATTGACACACCCTTGTATACTTTTTTTGTGTATATACATGCAATTTTTGTTGCACTTCGATGTACTTAGGTGTGA
The DNA here is from genome assembly GCF_000935625.1 of Nanorana parkeri. Classification (NCBI taxonomy): domain Eukaryota; kingdom Metazoa; phylum Chordata; class Amphibia; order Anura; family Dicroglossidae; genus Nanorana; species Nanorana parkeri. Next base: position 1,225,260 of record NW_017306481.1, read on the forward strand.
GGTTTTTTTTTTGCATAAAAAGAAACAATATATCAGAAAGAAGAGATTCACAAGTGTACAGTGGAGATATTCACTTTTGAAATTTTCTACCCTGTGAACTTCCTCATTCTCCACCACTGCACCAAGGGAACACTGCATTAGCAAAAACTACCCCACTCTCCCACACTGCATCAACATGCACTTCCTTATATTCTGCCACTGCATCAACAGGAATACCCCACTCTTTGATGCTGCACCAGTTTGCACTTCTTTATACTCTGCCACTGCATCGACAGGAACTACCCTACTCTTCGATATTGCAACAATTTGCACTTCCTTATACTCTGCCATTGCATAAACAGGAACTACCCAAACCTCTCATTTACAACACAGATAAGTCCAAAAAGCTTTAAAATGAAACTATACATTTGCTTCTGTGCTGCATCATAACTTTTCCTTTATATTGATAAATAGCTGGGGTTCAATTTATGGTTGGAAAGGACATAGTTGAGGTCCAGGTCAAGGTGTAAACAAGATGCAGAGATTTGGAGGTGTAGGAACAAGCAAATTTGTGATCGGAAAGCTAAGGTCACAAAAGGATGAGAGAGAAGAAAAAATACATTATCAATAAAGGGCTGGCTTTCAGGCAGTCACTTTAAGAAAATAGGAGCCAGTGAAAGAAGTGTGGCCAGGTTTGTGCACATAAGGCCCCTGTGAAGATGCAGAAAGCAATTGGTGATGGCAGGAGATGTGTTCAGGAATGCAAGTACCGAGGGGGCCCCTCTATTGATACACTGCTGTTGGCTGTTTAAGTAGATCTAAACCATAACTGGATAACAAAGCACTGTGGATCATAAACACATGCCATGTTTCTTCTGTAGCGCCCATCACCTTTGGTGAAGTGCTTACTATCTATTTAGTGATAACCAGGGCTGTAGGCAGCCTGGTTGAAATTTGTAGCAGCCAGCACATGGTTAATCCCAGGTGTCCAACCTTGTCTGTACCCTCTAGGGCGGAGTGAGACTCTGTCACATTATGGGACAGCCTATGGGTGACACTGTGATATGTGTATAGGGCAGCAGCCAGTTACTGGGCTTCTTGTAGCCAGTGATGTCTGCTGACAAAGGATATATATATTGGTGGGAGGTCATGTGCTCGCTCGCTTGCCTGGACCAGCCATGGACTGAGGTTGGGTCCTGTTCAGCCTGCCCCTAGGCTAGGCCGAGGCCTGGGGGTGGGAGTTGGCTGAGCTGCTGAAGGAGAGGCCTCCTTGAGAGTTTGCAGTCAGGAGAATGCCTGTAAGAATGGAAGAATCAGGACCCGTGTGGGCTTTTGAAGTGCCTGGTATTCAGAGGGACTTCCGAGTGGGGCCAGTGTTCTTCCAAGGATTGTGGAGATGTACTTCACGAAGATAAGATCTGGTGAGTCTGGAGCTATGGAGGCCGGTGCACCTAGACCCTATACCCTCTCTCCCTAATTAGAAGTGAATGAACTGTTTAACCAGCATATCACAACTGGAGCGGACTTCAATTTATGGGCACAAGAAGAGGGCGGTTAAAGCTAATGGGGCAGTTGGTGATCTATCCCTAGACTGACTAGATATGGACCTGTTCATCCAGCGGCTCCTTCAGGGGTGAGCGCTACACTTCCATAAAATTGTTTCACTTTTTTTTAGCTTTTCCATGCTCCTGATCTCCAGCAGTCTCTTTTAGCCACTGCCTGTGAACCCATTCCATCATCAGATACACTTCATTTCTCTAGACTGGCTGTCTGAAGGTGACAACACAGGAGTACAATCGGGAGACAATCGAGAGACAGTTGCCACCTCATTACAGAAAAGGGCCTAAACAAGGACCTTCATGGCAGAACCATGAGGAACCGGTACTTGACAACATGTTATATTTTATATGAGATTATAGGGATTGGGTTTTATTTTTAATGTTCAGGTCTCTTTGTGTCATGTTCACCAGTAACACAATGAGCTCTTCAGAATGTATTTCAATGCATTAACAGTCTTTGCATCATATAGTGATCATGGAACCATATAAAAGATAATGCAGTGAACTCTCAACCTAACATTTTACAACAGTTTTTACTGACATCTTGTGACTGGCATATTGCAGGCACATGACAGTCAGGCCAATTTGTATACTGGGAGAGTACAAACGCAATCAAACTGTTTGGCAAGCTATGAACTTATATTGATGAAAGTAAAGCTTTCTAAGCAATAAAACTGTGAACCTAGCTATAAAGTGATGTTAAAATATCTGTTATGAATGTTAAGCACAATATAAATGTAAGGCAAGGGTTATAAACCTATAGGTTTTCATGGTGTAATTACATATTACCAACTGATAATTTTTTATTCACATGCTGATTGCAAATATCTATATTTATTTAGGTCTTATCCACCATTATTTTTTTTAAATTAGTGTAACAATTTTTCCTGGGCTACATATATGATAGTCTTTAGTGCCCCCTCCCCAAGACCGTCTTTAATATTATTTGAGCCCGCCCCAACCTAAACATTAACAATACCGGACCTTATTTGTGTATCACTCAGCTGTAGATCCTCAAATCATCTCTGAAATGGTGCTGACACTGTTTTTCCTTTTGGAGGGTGGCTACTTTTGTACCCCATGGACCGCTCCAAGCTCACTCCTGTGATGGACTACAATCTCAGTACAAATTTGAGACTACATGAGACTTTGAGACTACACAGACTACATGAGATTATAGTCCATCAGCACAGATTTAGAGATGATTGAGGATCTACAGCTCAAATAAGGTTAAGTTTTGTTGATAGTTAAGGTAGTTGAATGCATTTTTAAGATTTAAAGCCTTTAGTTTCAATCTTAAGATATGTGATCCATTTCAGACAGAAGCAGCTGCCTCTGGATAGGCAGAGCCAGCTGTCACTCACGCAGCTGGGCGGATCTCGACATCGATGTCAGGATCCGCTCCGGCTGCGGCGTCTCAGTATACCGTGAGCTGTATCGCGGTATACTGAGCTTAGGGTGACGGGAGGACGCTAGTTTGTGTCCTCCCGTTACCCTAAGAAGAACTATGGGGAAAAGCCCTGACCCCATAGTTCTCCTTTAAGCCATTTTCTATGGTGGTAGTACAGCAGGTTAATATACTGACATCTTGTGGTCATTTTGGTTATTGCACCATGTTTTTCTGCATTCCCTCCGCTTGTGTGTAATGTACACTTCTTCTCCAAGTAGTCTTCTGGCATCAAAATGGCTGACTGTTACACGGTCACATATTAATCTGCTTGCATGCTTCTAAACATTACCATCTCTGAACTTCAAATACCATCTGTTCATTATTCTGATGTATCCTGTTGTCTGCTGTAACTTGCTGCATTCAATAAAGAACTTTGTGGATGAAAAGGTGTTTGGTGAGTTCAGCTATCTGATAAGGATTGTCCGCAGTGATTATATCTGCTTATACAGGCCAGACATAGAGGTCTCAGCAAGGGATAAATCGCTAATACAACAATCGGAGTCAGAATAATATGGCCTTCATTTTGCAGGTTGATATTCAGGGCTTTTCAGCCAGGAAGTCAGTCACTTGCACACAACAAGGCCCACTATGTAAATTATAGGCACTCCGCAGGCTGCTTGTGTCTCTTAGGGTTTATCACTGGCCGGTAATTCACCATTCTTTTAGCCAATGTTATTAATGGGAAAGTGATTATCGGGCCAGTACTTTTTCCAATTAAAGATGGCAACTTTGGTGTCACTTGAATCTGTTGAGGTGCAAAATGTTCACGTTTGACTAGAGAGAAACACAGCCAGCACTGTCCTTCTTCTGCAAATGGTAATCAGTTTGGCCATGTCTGGCCTAAAGAGACCAGCTTAAAAAATGCAAGTAAAATCTGTAAAATCTGCAAAATCAAGTATTTTAATGCTTACTTACTGTGTTTTTTTCTTCCCATATGTAATTTGTATTGACTTGCACTGTGCCTTTGAACATGATGGATAATTTGAGTTGTCCAGTAGAGCAAATTCTGTAGCAAAGCCCACTACCTGCTTATACGTCATCACCCTCTACTCTGCTGGGAGTGTCTAATTACTGTCCATGCTGCCCTACTCCTCTTCCCCCATCTCCCTACATAACCTTTGTATGTACTGTAGCAGCCAAGGGAGCAGTGTAGCAGAATTTTAAAGAATGTCAGGCTTGAGTGACAGCACTAAGTCAGCTATGACTGACATCACATCCAAGATGTTAGCTCCTAGCAGCAGTCTCTGCATTTTTGGATATCTACACAAGGGGGGAGGGGGCGGGGGCTGGAGGAGCAGGAGAATAACATGCCTAAAATACATTAAGGAAGAACTCCAGGCTATTTAAAATGTATCCCTTGCAGTGGGGCTACCTCTGCACTGCAAGAGAATGTATTCACCTGATTCACCACTTGGCTGCTAGACCGGTCCCTGCAGCCTCTTTTCCCCCTGAACTCCAGTGGTCTAAGGACCTGTGATGTGATGTCATGCAGCTACATTAGACATGAGGATGTCAAGAGACATTCCATCGCTAGAGCGGAGAGAGGTGAAGGGTCATTGCCACAAGACTGAGGATCAGGTGAGCATATTTTCTTTGTATTAGCGCCTAGACCAAAACAAGCAGTTAACCCTTGTGTGTGTGTGTGTTTGGGGGGGGGGGGGGGGGGGGGGCGGGTAGCCGCAGGTATACATTTTTTTATTTTTTGGATTCTCCTTTAAATGATCATATAACCTTATGGGAAAATTGTTGTTGAAATGAATTGTCTGACTATAGGGTCTCTTAAAATAAGAGTCACAGAGGGAGAAGAAGCATGTAGCATGTGAAAGTCAAGAGATACATAGGATAAATGATCTCAATTCTTGTTCTAGGAGAGTTACTTAAGCCGCAGCATTAGCATGACAACAATAGTACAAGCATTTTCAGAGGAAGAAGTTAGCAATGGTAGCCCATATAGATCTTTAATGACAGGTGTACATTAATCCCCCTTTATCCTAATCTCCTACCACTGTCATGGTAATAGCAAATCATAAAGTAGGCTAGTAAGCCTGATAGCCTGATGCCTCCAAATGACAAGTGTGTGTGTGTATTTGTGTGTATGTGGGTCATTTGTGTGTATATGTGTGTGCAGATAGGAAAGAGGGGCATTTGTAAAGTTATATTTCATCGCATTGTGAAGAGTCAGTTGTGTGAAATTCCTCCACTGAGCTAGTTTGGACTGATCCATATTTTGTGCGCTTGCTCTATGACTAGAATGATAGTATTCTGTATGTATATGTATATATATATATATGGAATTATGTATATATATATATATACATGGAATATATATATATACATGGAATTATGTCAGCAATTACCTAATTTTAGTCTTCATACAGTATACTGGTGTTTATTGTTGTTTTGTGACTAATGGCGCACACTCGTTCGATTGTCCCCCACAGAGCGTGCATCTGTCACCAAAGGATTTACATAGATAAGCTGGTTCACTAATGCCAACATTCTACACACCTTTGTCACCAGTTTAATAAATAGTCTAGTAAAGATGATATATGTTACTGCAGACAATTTCATTTCATGTACAAGTTCAAAGAATCTTTCCATATTTTCCGTATTGTGAATGTCAATAATTCCCTAAATTGAGGATGTCTAACTGAGCCCTACATGTAATGGGGTTATTGGAGTGTACATTTTATGAGCAAGTTTTGTGTACATAAATATATAAAAGAGGTATAGCATGGCCCCGGGTATGTCCTGTTATGAGCAGCGGGATTGCTCCAGTTTATATTAGTGCCCACCCCGAATTCCACAATCATTTCTCACATAGGCAATAACAAAATAAATACCTTTTTAATCTGATGCAGCTGATTGGCTGCTGGTTATGTTCAGCCAAAAATTTTCCAACCTGCTCCTTCGATCAGCTGATCGAGCGATGCTGGTCAGAAAGATGCTAACAGCGATGCCCACTGTGCACATTTCAGCCAATTAATCAGGAACCTGGCGAAATTCATCCCGTTTATACCTGACTTAAAGGAGAACTATGAGGTGAGTGCTTTTCACTCACCTCATAGTTCTAGCCGACCTGTGACAATGAGACTGTCACAGGTCGGCTCAGTAGATCGGGAGGTGAGCGAACATATACCGGCGTTCGCTCAGTTCTCGATCCTATCACGGCTCTCTGCCGTGACAGGGGGAGGGCTGGATTCCCCTCTCCGATCTGCCAGCGCTGACTGGCGGAATGGACAGGGGAGGGGGCGGGTACAGCTGGCTCTGCCTCTAGATAGGCAGAGCCAGCTGTCACTCACGCAGCTGGGCGGATCTCGACATCGATGTCGGGATCCGCTCCGGCGGCGGCGTCTTAGTATACCGGGAGCTGTAGCTCGCGGTATACTGAGCTTAGGGTAACGGGAGGACGCTAGTTTGTGTCCTCCCGTTACCCTAAGGAGAACTATGAGGAAAAGCCCTGACCCCATAGTTCTCCTTTAAGAGAGGACAGGACCCTGAGCAAAGTAGCATCTTTAGCCCTAATTTTATTTTGATTCACATTGATAAGGACTGCAATAGACATAGAGAAGCCACCCCGTTGACATTGTCTGTTCTGACATGACCCCATCAGATACCACCTGCCTACAAGTACATCCTCTCTTAAAGTAATATTAAACTCTCAACATGTTTTTCAATAACTAATCCAGATTAAACATATATACATTGCCCAGCAAATTATTTATTTAGATTTTTGCCCAAACACTTACAATCATCATGTTTTAAAACAGCTGACATAGAGCCTCTTAGCTCGGCTTCCCTGGACTTCCTGCTCAGTACAAGAACACAAGGGAGAGTGCAGTGTCCAGCAGCAGTTCATTTACTAGCTTGGAGAAGGGAGGAGCGGGGAGCAGTGGGGAGGGGAGTGACTTGCCTAGCTGTGCCTGTGTGATTGTGGAGACACGCACAGCTTGATAGCACACACAAGGGTGGCTCCATAGGTCCCTGCAAGAGAAATTAGCCACCCTAAAAAAGGATATCGGGGCCAGTGTTCTGGGGAGCAGCTGATTCTGCAGGAAGCTAAAATTTGGAAACATCAAAACCAACAGAATTCATAGTATGTGATTTAATCAACATTTGAAATATCTTAAAACATTTTGACTTTAATATCTCTTTAAGAAAAAACAGGCAGGCAACCAACTTTGACCAATTGCTCCTGGTTTACTGCAGGTGCATAAAGGTTGTGGCCGGGTCCCCTCGACATCCACCCCCAATGAGATCATTTTTGTAAATATAATTTTGCAAATGCATACAAAAATCAACAAATGCTAAAGTCAGTAACCCAATAAACATGCAGAACATGCAATCAAGAATATCTCAATCATAGAATAGAAATCCTACTGGAGTTTTGTTTTGGCGAATTAACCCCTTTGCTTCTAACAGATCTGTCAGTTCAGACTTAGCATATATGATAATATGTCTAACGGAGACTGTGACATTACTATTGAATCCCTTGGAATATGCAGTGTACATGGAAAATATATTATTCTGGGTGTTTGGGCTTCCTCCAGGTGTCACCATGTCCTTCCACAGTCCACAGATATTTCAAGAAGTTATTTGGCTTTTTGCTAAATAAGCCATGGAATATATGGTGGTGTTACCGAGGTATTAGATCCACAGGGGGTTCTCAAAGAAAATATGTGCGTTTGGAATCCTGACAACATTTCAAATTCATTTGCAGAGGCTGTTTGCCATAGCAAATCACATGTTCCTCTCTCAAATGTTCCTTTTAAGCTACAAAAGCTGTTCACATTGATTTTACTTTATGCTGAACCCCATATATATATAATTATCAATGTTTTCCTTTAACTATTTTAGCCTACGCCAGCAATGAATTTGGTTGATGTGGGTAATTTTTTGAAATATTAGTGTAATTAAATGTTTAGTGATATTTCCTATCATGCATTGCAGAACTATATTTGGCATGTTTAATGGTGCCCTCTAACCCTGCTCCCTTCATACCCATACCCTAATAAAATTCATATAATGGAGTTGGTTTTCCTGCCATAGGAGTTGTACGACTGTTCATCCATTCCTGATGTTTGAACAGCCATTTGGGTGACACCACATATAGTAAGGCCCCATTCACACTGGGTATTGCTCGTTTTTCCGTGTGATTTCGTGCTAAACGCTTTTGAGCTACATTGCGCGATATTGAGCGACAATGCACATTTTATCGTGCTACATAGCACGTTTTTTGGGCGGGACTTCGTCGCTGCCACATTGGTCTGTAACCAATCAACAGGGATCTTGATGTGACATCATTCTTTCCTTCCATTTTAAAGTGCAAAAGTGACCCCTCTGTAGCGCCATATCGCGCGACGGAGTCGCGCAATATCACCGGTAATGCGCGATTTGGCCCGACACCATAGAGTTTATTGGAGCCGAATCGCGTGACATCCGCGCATAAAAGGGTCGATGTACGAGCCACAAGCTACAGCGACGAGCTACAGGCGACATTGAGCTGTGAGATGTGAACAGCTCCATTGAAATGCATTGGACAAGCTACTTAGAGCGATATCGCGTGGAAATATGCGTGATTTTGCGGCAGAAATCGTGCAATAAACCCTTAGTGTGAATGGGGTGTTGTGTTAAGGAATACACAGGTGTCCTCTCTCCACTTTTAAACGTTTGACTGGGCAGTGGAAGAGCAGCAGCAGACTGACAAGGTTATCTCTTTTCTCTCTTTGAAATTCATAGGAAGTCATCCTTTTATGATATTAAGGAAAGAACTGCTGGATTGATGACATCATTCCTGCATCATTCCTGCGGAACTTCTGCTCAATTCTATTTTGAAAAGCTTCTGCAGCCTACAGGAAAGGGTGATTTAAAATACATTTGAGTAAAATACTTTACATACATTTGTAGGAGTTGGAGGTTGTCGACCTTTTAAACAAAGCTGGAGTTTCTTTTCCCTTTTGTTAATTAACTACATAGCAGCTGTCATGCTGCAATCCAAACTAGCAGTATGCATCCTAGGGTATTACAGGGGATCCGCGTGATGCTGGCATGTATAGTTAAATACCACCTTGGCAGCTGTACAGTAATAGTTCAAATCCCATCCCACAGCTCTTCTTTACTAAAGCAATGCCTTGATGACTTTTTTTCCACCCTAGTAAAGCAAACCTCAGCTGGTATATGTCACCAAACATAGCAATGTCCTTGTTTCTAGAAATGCTGCCTGTAAAACTTTACAGGGGCCAACATGTCTGGGACATGACCTCACTGGACATGATCCCGCAGGCGGGATTATACTACAAACCCTTGAATGCCATTGCTTTGCTTTAACATAGGCCTGATTTGTAAACAGTAGCTTTCCAACACTCATGGTAAGCTTAAATAAACTGATCACAGCAGAAGGGCATGTTTGAAGGAAATGCTGATAGAAATATGGAAGCTGCCATTGGGGATCTCTTCCTGCTTGTTTACTGGCTGTCTCTTGCTTTAGTGTATATATATGCTATAAATATGTAATCAGTGAAGTCAGAATATACTGTATATACTTGTTCTTGGTTAGTTTTGATGCAAATAGTTCAGCATGACAGCCAGGAAAATTGCATTTTTAAATGGACAGGTCAGTAGTGGTAGCCTCCGTGCAATTGTATACGCCTGCTTTCACTGCAACCCAAAATGCACAATACAAACAACTAATAAACAGAATAAAACAGCAGACACATAAGTGTCTGCAGCCCTTTATTGAAGTTTAAATGTAACTTATATTAAAGACATGTGGGCTAATGCTGTATTGGGGCATTGGCTAATTAACAATGAGGTACCTTTAACGGAGTGTGCCCTACATGTGGCTGCTGCTTCTTTCTTGAAAAATGTTACTTACCTGCAGCCTCTGATGGTGATGTTCTGAAATTCTGACTGTGAAACGGACAGTCGGGGCTGGGGCATATCAATCACAGCAGGTTACTTGCTCACCAGCTCTGCCATCCAGAAAATGTATTTTATTCTTTTGAAGGGATACAAGGCATTCTGAGATTGGAGAAGGGGTATATGAACCTAACAATGTCCCACTGTCCAATCACAGAATGCCTTGTATTCCTTGAAAATAATAAAATACATTTTCTGAATGGATGAGCTGCAGAGCTGGCATGGCTGTAAGTAAATAACATTTTAAAAAAGTAGCAGCAGCCACCAGAGGGGCACACATCATTAGAGGTACCCTATTAGTACCTAGCTAATGCCCCATTAAAGTGTTAGCCCACACTTCTAACACAAAGAAGAAGTGTTAGCCCACACTTCTTCTTTAACTTCTTACGCTGTTCGGCAATTCACTTCAGTCTTGTACGGCTGGTTTTAGCTGTACATGGGCTAAAATCAGCCGTATATCGGCTAAAATCAGCCATACATCAGCTGCCTTCGGCCTGCCGAACGTGCTCTGCATGTTCGACTCAGCCAATCCAACATCTGGATGGCGAGGTACCAAGCAGAATAGAAAAGAAGTGAAAAGAATGAAAAGAAAAAAAAGTTGAAAAATTATTTTTAAAATGATAACAAATAGGAAAGTGAAAAAAATAAAAATATTTTAAAGAAAATAAAAAAAAAACAATTGGGCGGAGCTAGCAGTGACAGCCAGCTCCACCCAACTGTTTCCTATTGGCCGCCAACTGCCAGAGTCTTATAACAGGTCCCGGAAAATGAATAACAACTGGGCAAAGCCGTCCGTAATGTCACAGCCAGCTCCGCCAGTTGTTATTGTTTAATGACAGATCAGCGTCCCCAGGTCATCTGGGGATGCTGATCTGTCATTGCAACTGGGTAGAGCGCAGCTGTCATTTGCATGGAGATCGGTCGGCTTCAACCAACCGTTCTCCATGCTTTGGGTGTCCCTACAGCTCAGCCCAGGCGAAGCATATGCCTTCGGCTTGGCTGAGCCACTCGGCTGCCTGCGGCTGCTGTACGGGCTATTGTGAATGGCCCGTACAGCAGCCCTTTGGTTTGACTGAACCGAAGGGCAGAGGCAGCCGAAGAGAGCCGAAGTATCAGCCAAAGCTATGGCTGGATCATTCGGCTCTTTAGTGAATAACCCCCTTAATCTTTAAGACTCAAGCACCATAAATACAAAATAGAACTGACCAGCCTCAATTTTGTAAAATCCTGTCAATCAATAAACTAGAAGACATTTCCCAAACCACCAGGCTTTTTAAATGACTGCAAATGAAATATAATTAACCATCTAAAAACATGAAAAACACTGCCCACCCACAAAGCAGGTAACATTACCCCCATAAAAGAAAAAACGCAAACTGCAAGCTTCCTGCATGCCAAACAGAGTGAGTATGCAGGATAGCTGGCAGCTTTCTCTCGTAGATACAATTGCTACAAGCCCTTACTAATAGCGTAGAAAAGGTGAGAATACTTTGTCATCGGATGTCAATTTTAATTTCAAAATGTCAGCCAGCAATCCACCAAAGCCACCAATCAGCTGTGTCTCACCCTGTACAGCAAAAGTCGCTGCATCCATTTCTAGCTTCAACATCATCAAGACTTCACCCTGAAATAAAAAGAAGAAAGCCAGCAGACCAGCCCAAAATCCTAGTCATCTTTTAAACTATTAATGCAAATGAATAAAATTGTTAAAGATTATTATAAAGTTTCTTTTGTGAAACTAAAACTAATATAAAATTCTCAGCACAGGTTTGTTTTAATAAAATCTGTGTAGATCATATAAAAATATCATAAAACTAAACTGTTATATTTTGATAGATCTAGACTATCCAGACAGGATTTTCCCCTTATGAGTAAATAGTGGCAGGTTGACTAACCCGTTGGCTTACTATATACCTAGGACACTCCAGGTTGAACTCGATGGACATGTGTCTTTTTTTCAACCTGACTAATGTAACTATGTAACTATGTAAGACCTTTGTACCTGACTCTTCTATTATGTTTGAAGGCCAAGGGCATTAGTAAGGAGTCTTGCTTGTCTGTTTTTGACCTTTTAATTCCTTTATATAACAGATATTACAATGGAAAGCATGGGGTTCACCACTCTGTTGTTTGCTCAGAAGGCATGAGGGTGTATAAGGTGGAGCTGTGACTTTTGGTAGGAATATCTTGCTACAGGAATCCTCTAATTATTTTAAATAGTTCCGCAGGGGTTCCCCAGTGATATTGCAAGCTAACACGTGATTCTGGTTTGTAGTATCCACCATAAATGGAATATCAATTTTCAGTGGGCATATCACCTAAAGGTAGAGACACTTGAAAAACCTAAACCTGTTCATGCTCAGTTGTATGTAAGTTGGTTATAAAGATACAGCACATGTGAGGAGGAATTACCTTGAAGTCAGCTTGCTCTCATTGTATAAATTGCTATGTATGTATTGTTGCTGCTTCCTAATGATTTGAATGGTAACACACTTTACTGGGGGCCTGATGGTAACTTTGGCCCTGTGACAGATGTACATTACTGGGGCCTGTAGTTCCACAGCGTTTGGTTCGTAAAGAAACATGCTCTGCTAGGATCACCTCTTTTACAAAGAACATCTGCTTGTTTTTTAATCCTGTCCTTACTTAGAGTATTGTGACAATGTGTAATTATAGGAGATTACTATATCTCCACTGGTGATAAGAAAAGAAATGTGTGGTCTTTAACTATAGAGAAACAAGCTGCCTCTTTGTTCCTGCCACCTGGTACTGTACCTACTGGTAAATCTGGCTTTAACTTTGGCACATATTTGAAAATACATGCATTTCAGACCACTGCTACTTATGAAACATCACTCACAGGTTATAATTAGACCCCCTTTGTTGGTACTGTACTCATGGTTAATCTCTGGGAAATGGTTTATGAGATCATTTGTTGTAAACTGTGAACTTTCCTTTGCTAGTTGTACACTGACCAAGTGGCTGCCATTTTCTTGTCTGTGAAGATTCTCATTCATCCAGCTCATGGTATATCTGTAAAAAATAAATCAGGGCAACTGGACTTGCTGTATTTTTCTTGAAGACGTTGGATGACCAGTGAAACCTCTTCAAGAAAAATACAGCAAGTCCAGTTGCCTTGACTTATTTTTTACAGATATGCCATTCTCTTGGTTAGCATCTTCATTTCTTATTTGTCATCTTGAAACTTTTAAAGCATTTCCTGTAATCACATTGAACATAGCTACAAGTATGTAGTATTTTGATGGAACTAGGCCAGCCACCTTTTTTATACTGACAAGATGAACTTATAAATGTTCTAATCATGTATGTGTTAATCGCTCTCAACACTAACAGCCTGGGTGAGACATTTTGTCACATCATCTGTAGTGATCCAGTTACTGTCAGAATGTCAGTTTCTGTGTCTGAATGTGCCTGGCCGTGTGATGTGTTCTTGTGATCAGATTAGCTTTGCGCTCTTCAAATATGAGCCGACAACAGGATATCTCCATTCGTGTCCCAAAGGGCCAGAGGGCTTGTTAGTCAAGATAACTCTGTAATTCCCACTCTATCTAGCAGCCATGAGGGGAGGGGACGTGCCATCCTGCTCTCAGCATGGGTTAGTACAGGTCTATAAATGGCACAATGGGAGACTGCACAGACACATAAAAGTACATCAATACTGTATTACCTGTAACAAGGAGAGAGAGTCATTACACTGATGTCACGAAGATATGAATGGGGATATGGCCCTGCCAACGGTGAGTGACTCAGACTGACTTAATAACATACTTGTATATAGCTGCATCCATACAGGCTTATTTATAAGGGCAGATCAATGTTTAATGTATAGTAGTAACCAATCAGAATTCATCCTTTACGGATCTGACTATTGAAATCTGAATTGTGATGGGTTGCTAGGGTTTACAGCAGTCTGCACATAATCATTGCTCTTCACACTTATTACAGAAAAGATTAGCGGTCTAAGCTATAACCATACCAGGGAACTCAGCATTTCTTAATGATTGTGTACTGTTATTTTACTAGGATACCATGTGTTTGCCATCCTGTATGTATATCTTTAGTAAATCAGCAGCCGTTTTGCAATATTACGTTGACACTCTTTGTCTTTCCTTATTTAGGTCCTGACATGTGGCTAGACTACTTTCCATTTGCCAAAGGAGAATGTCAGTCTCCTATTGAACTTCATACACGGTATATCAAACATGATGGCAGCCTGCGGCCATGGTCCCACACTTACCATCCATCATCCTCTCTAACAATCGCCAATGATGGTCGCACTGTCAGGATAGTGTTTGATGATTCTTCAGACAAATCAGGTGATGTTTTCTCTAACAGTTTGTCTTATGATCAGTGCAATCCCTACCAAGGTAGGAATTTAGCCTCAAACAGCTCCCCCTATGGGCCCTTATGGGATGAACTTTCCCCCTACCCCTTGTCTTTCTACTGCCCCTCGCTCCTTTGGATACTCTTGGAAGCACCTGTTTTTACAATTGCAGATATGGATGTTTTGTGTTGTGCTTAGAAATATGGGCCAACGAGGCAGTGCCAAGTTCTGGCCCTGGTGGTGCAAAGGAGCAGAAAACAATGTTAGCAAATGGATACATAGTAAGAGTATATGAGCCCTGGCTCTTCTGTAAAATATGTAAAAATCGAATACATACATGATTATATGCATAGGAATAACACCTGGGCATTCAAATGATGTAATCTGAGAGGACAAATAATGCTTATTGCACTGTTATTGGAAGGGGGCTCCTAGAGTGATTAATGTCCTCCCTGTTATTGCAGGTAAGTGAAATCCTCCTTTAAGCCATTACTTTGGTTAACATAATTTAAACTAATCTATTGCATGTTCTTGTGACAAGATAGAGCTACTACAGTGTGATCACAGGACAATATGCATAATTTTCAGTATAGATTCAGAATAATATTGTACTGTATTGTATTTGCACGGTTTGGTTTGGTTTTATATAGTGTATTCTTGTTTTTGTCAGTTATACCCATTTCCATCAGGGCAATGAATGTCCTTCATTTTAATCCTCCTTAAAGCACCCTCATTTCACATACCCTTATGCACTATGGAGTTTATGCATCATCTGTGCAATACTTACACATTTTTACTGCACTTTGCTGATGTAAACTGAAACATGCCTACACAGGTTCCTTAACATTACAAAATTAATGACTGATATGTTACAGCTCATAAATAGTTCTACTTTAAAATTAAATGTGCACTCTGTGATCAGTATGGCTGACCTAAAGATGTTAAATGATGTAACTCTAATGATGGGGCAGTTCTGTTGTAATACCATATTTATTTATTTATTTACCTAGCGATAAAAGATGGTCCTCTACATGGAACCTACAGACTTCGGCAACTGCAGTTTCACTGGGGTTCTTCTGATGAAAAAGGATCTGAACATATTATAGATGGGCTAAGATATGCTGGAGAGGTGCAGAAAATAATTGTATAGTTTTTTTTTTATTGACTATAGAAATGCAGTGACAAATACACCATGTACTTTCGGTATAAGCCTTCATTTTCTGAGTCTACCACAAGCCATGAGCCACAGCTGAATTTGCTCTAAAGCATATGTATATTATAAATTTATATCTGCCACTGTTTAAGTTTTTGAAAGCAAGACTCAACCCGCAAAAGCATATGGGTTAAAAAGGGCCTCCAGCCCAAACTTCTCAAAAAAAAGCTTGTACAATCTGGCAGATGCAGAATAAAGGAAGAAAGGATATTGATAGTATAACTGAAACCCAAAGTCCAGACCATTCCCTGTGAGCCCAGGCATTTAAGTACCCTTACCCTACCTTGGACTCACAGGATAATACTGCACAGAGTGGGGACACTTTATTACATGGCATCACTCCACTCTCGGCAGTATTCAGGATTGCTGGAGCAAATAGAGAATGAAGAGGAGCTGTGACACCATAGGACCAGACCAAAAAAAGACGCCTGTAAAAAAGGTATGTATACAAAGTTTTTTTAAGGGTCGGGGGTGCTCCACTGGGAGAGTAGGGGGCAGTCACCAATGATTAGACGAATTTTGAGCTGGGAGTTGGGATTTACAGTGAAGGAGATAATGAGGTCACCAGCACACAAGCATTTGCTTGTGACACCATGTTTATCTATACGTCAGTAAAAGACGGATCGATGAAGTGGACCTTGGTGTGCTGCGGACCTCATTATCTCCTTTAGTCTTACAGTGCCATCCGTTGACCATTTCAGCCCCCCATTCAAGCCACACATTAGGATACGTCGGTTTGGCGTGCAATGAGATACCTCTGAGGGCTTTAAAGCAGGGACGTGCGGTCAGGGGAGGCAGGTGAGGCAGAGCCTCACCTAGAATTATGGAGGAAAACGCTGTCAGCTTCATGTCTGAAGCAGACAGCTTTTTCTCCATTGAGATCGGCATCTAACAGGTTACACAGCAACAGAAGGGAAATCCTCCCCGCTGTGTAACCTGTCATGGATGGAGCGCCTCAGCAGTGAGGAGCAAGTGAGGGACAGATAGGCTCCTCCCTGTCTCCTCCCTTCCTCATTTACACTAGTTTGGGGGCAGGGCTTGGTCGGGGGG
>NW_017306481.1:1241900-1260664 GCF_000935625.1 Nanorana parkeri
TTGGCCGGCAGGGGGCAGGGCGGTACGTGCTGGGGGCGAGGCTAGGGAATGCATCACCCCGAGCAAGAGGTATCGCACGTCACTGCTTTAAAGTGACACTAAACGCAGGCGTTAAACCTTAAAAATGCATTCAACTACCTTAACTGACGCCGTCCTTTCTTCTGGAGGGTGGATACTTTTGTTCCACATGATCCCTGTGTGTGTTGTGAAGTAGCCACCAACCCAAGCTCACTCCCATGATAGACTACAATCTCACATTTAGTTTACTAATTTGTATTGAGATTGTAGCCTATTACGGGAGCAATCTTGGAGCGGTGGCTACTTTTCAACAAACACAGGGACCAAGGAAGAACGGTGTCCGCACCAATTCAGAGATGATTTGAAAACAGGGACCATGGGGAACAAAAGTAGCCACCCTCCAGAAGGAAGGACAGTGTCAGCACCAATTCAGAGATGATTTGAGGATTTACAACTAAATGATGCACAAATACTGTTAAATGCATTTGAAAGGTTTAACTCATGAGTTTAGTATCACTTTAAACAAAGTGCCATGCAGTATTATTTTTCCAGAGTAGGTTGAACTTGGCCAAAGGTTCCTAGCAGAGAAACAAGAGAAGAAAGAAGTATGGTAGAGTTGTAGATAATTGAAACGCACCACCAACTGTTGTAGCAAGGAACTATGCAGGTAAATAAAACCCGAGATTTCAGCACTGCTAGATCTCTGAGTGGGATTAGTAGCTTTTGAATGAAGGTAAAAACACTAACTGGTTAAACAACTTGATAAGACTAATCTCTCTCCTGGGAAGTAACATGAAGGTGCTCAATAAGGTAAGTATGCTGCTGTTGGGGTTACTCCTGTGTTGGATATTAGGTTCAGTATTAGGGTAGGGCAAATGTTGTTGTCAAGGGTTATAGTTTGACACCTCATTCCTCCTGGGTGATATGACAGCTCTACACTTAGCAAACACCTGAGAGGGGTGTTTATTCTGCCTCAACTCAGCCCTTAGATTAGGGAATGGTTAAATCCATGTTTTCCTTCACTTCCTGTCTCGACACACAACAAAAAGTAAGAAGAGATCAAGGAGTTCCAAATTGTCAGTTGAACAGGTCTCAGCGTTGCAAGGTTTCCATCTACTCCTGTTGCATTGAAAATTTAACATTTTAGATTTTTCTTCACTTTCAGTCTGGTAACAGTGGTTACCAGGACAAACAGAGTAGATGCATCTCTCCAGCATGGACATAAAAACCCGGAAGCTCTAACCCTTGTCTATTCTACCCAAAACAAAAAAATGGCTTCAGATACCGTATACTTTTAGTTACCTTGTTGATGCCATTCTTTGAGGACAAACATATGAACCATTTCTGTGGCAACAGGGGAAGTCACAACACTTCTGACCCAGAATGTGTGAGTCTCCTGAAGGCACTCCACACTTCCTTCAGAATGTGTGTTTCTCCAGGGAAGGAGGAAGTGGCATTTTTTTTTTTTTAAAGTAGGATAGGATTGGTTTTATGTTGTATAACGTAGATAGGATTCTCTGCCCCCCATGCATGTTAATATTCCAAAGACCACAGGAAGTCAGCAAGATTCAGAAATGTAAGTTATGGGAATATCAGGAAATGAAATGGGCAGACGATACAATATGTACCACTTTTAGATTATTTGCATTCAAACTCTGGGCACAAAAAAATGATGCAAATATATTCCTTAATAGCCATGAAGGATATACATCCACTTTGCATGCACCAAATGCATTTTTAAACACAAATAATGCCTTTTTAAAGTAGCAGTGACATCATCACTGTACTGTACATAGCCTCGTACAGAGAGCAGAGCTGTGGGAGAAACCCAGCAGACTCCACCCACTACAAGCTATCTGCAGAAAACTAAATGAGGGGGCATATACAAGACCAGTCAGCCTGTACAAGGACAGAGAGCAGCAGTGAATGGTTTTTATTACAGAATCTAGTGCACAGCGGCAATTTTAAAAGCTGGATAACTGCACAGATCTGGAAGAAATACATAGAGCACACCATGATTCAAGTAAGACTACACATGCCTCTTCTATTAAGACAACACTTGCTTATCCTGGAATTCAGATTTAATGTTGCAGGCTAAACTCCTGTAGCTGGGGCAGCAACTAGTAATATGAATAGTGGAAACATTGTTGGGAGTGTATACAGAATCTATACACAAGTATAACTTACAATATATACTAGATATACACTTGAGTTTATATATATATTAAGACAGTATGCACTTTATGCCAATAATAATATTATGTAATCTAAACAAACCCAATGTATTATTTCAGATTCAGTTTGTGCACTGGAACTCAAAATATGACAATATTACCGAAGCCAAGAAAAACCCAGATGGAGTGGCCATAATCTCAGTGTTCCTAAAAGTAAGTGTCAGTTCTTCAGCCAAGTGAATATAGTCTAAGTTTTGCATTTTGTCAAATCTGACAGTGAAAAAGCTGTCTATTTCATAAACATCCTAAGCTAATTTAACCCCTTCATGACTGAGGCCTTTTTTTCATTTTTTTGTACCCATGTTATATTCCACATTTTAGGCCTGAAAATTACTTAAAACCCCCCAACATTATATATTTTCTGAATGCCAAGACCCTATAGAATAAAATGGTGGTAGTTGCAAATTTTTATGTTGCGCAATATTAGCGCAACTCCTTATTAAACCCCAATATTTAGTGAAAAATTTAATTAAATGCCCCAAAACACAACAAAATACCAATTTTTTTAATGCAATATAAAAGATGAGGTTACAACGAGTAAAACGATACCCAACATGCCCAGGTTACAAATTGCGTGCATCCGTAAAACGGGGAAAAACCCCAGTACCCCAAACTAAATCCTAATAATGAAGTTCTCTTATTTGCTCCCTTTGGTCTGCGGAATATACCAATAAAAGCATGTTGTAATATCTTTTCACTCAGCGCAAAAAAAATACCCATTAATCTAGCCAGAAATCTAGTAAACTGAACTTGCTGTACTCTCCACCTCTGCTGACTGGTATCAGTTAGCATTGTTCCTGGCTATTAGGGATGAGCTCAGGTTCAGACCAATTCCGGGCACTTCAGCTCAATTAGCTGCAGGCCAGGCATTACCCTCTCCTGCAGCTGAATGCAAACAAAGGAGCCGAATGCTTGTGCTGATGTCATTGACCTTATATGGGTACATACCCATATTTGGTAAATATAATTTACCAAATATAGACATGTAGCCATATAAGGCCAATGACATGCCCCCTGCCCCCTTTGCTTGCATCAAGTAGATTTCATTGTCCACAGCTTATTGGGTGGCAAAGAAGGAGCTTCCTTCCATGTTCAGGAGATGCTCCTTTTGGGTTCGGATTAGCTCAGGTTCAGACAGGATTCAGTCCGAACCTGAACTCATCCCTACTACATATATATGTGGACTATACAAGAACTGAAGCTGAAATACCAGGTATTGATGGCCTTGTGCGTCAGTGTTCCCTCAGACATGAGATAATTGCTGGATTGGGTAATGATTTGATTGAGTGCATAGGTAGAGGCAGACAACAGCAGACACCCATAGACAGTTGTTCATGGGAGAACTGGTGTTTCATGTGATCGCTGCTATTGTCTGCTCTATTCCCTTTTTCCTAAACATGATCATGCAGACCTAGGAGGATCTGACCATGTAAGGTTTTAGATTGGGAAGGGTTTAGGTTTGGTGCTACAATGGGTACACAGTGAATCTTGCGTGTTTTAGATCTATGGTCCCAGCAAATTTATGGTGGATTTCAACAAGCCAAATTTTTTTGTAACCTTTAAGTACTGCATGACCTTCAAACATGAGTCAGCTAGTTTAGAAGGGCCAATAATGGGGACTTTGTTATATGTCAGCCCCTCACTATAAAGGAGCAGCCATAGTGTAGGTAAAGGTGACAAACTGCTTGGGGAGAGATTAGGGTCAGTTAGGACGCTGTACTTTATTTTTTAATTGCTAGATCTCTGGGCAATCAACTCTGTAACTAACAGCAGATAATGGCACCTTTTTATTTCATACACAGCACTGACATTTGCACATTCTGTGCAATTTACTATCATTTACAGTATAAGGATACATGGCAGTTGACCATTGTCGATATTTCTAAACTCAAATAGAAGCTAATTCTATGTATCTGTTGTTCATTGTTGAATGAACAAAACATTATTTTAATTGTTACATTTACATCAACTACAAGGACACAGAGCTTTGACAGTTATTTATTGTGGAGACAATAATAATTCCCCCCCCCACCTATTCTTTAATTGTTGGAAAGCACCTGAGATCACAGAACTTTGTGATACTGCATCTCTTCCTGCATTCCAGGGATTATATTATGTTGCTGCTATAGCTATGTCATGATTTTAAATTGATAACGATTTTTGTACTGTATACTCCCCCATGAGATTTTGTATATTCTTTCTCTTCTTTTTGTATACAATCTTTTTAGATTAAACTGCATTTTCTTTTTTTAAAGTGGGCTTTTGTTTATGGGGTGGTATGTTGGAGATTTCGTTTCTTGATTTTTGATCTTGGAATTTCTTGATTTTTATTTTATTTTGATAGGGCGCTTTTATAGGTTTGAGGTGCTCAAAGTGCAGCACCATTTTTGTGGCCAATCTGTTCTGATAGCTGCCCTTCGTTTTGTCCTTGCTGTATTGTATAGCACTTTAAATTGGTTTTGCATTGGTTGCACTTTTGTCCTGTGTTCTGCCTTAAGATCAGCAATCCATCCATGTTTTTTGTAGGAAATAAAAACATCATAATAATAAGCATTGTCATTACTAATATTATTTGAAACTGACTTCTGCTTCCACTCCATTTGACACATTCCTTTAATGCTGTATTTTTCTTTATCAACAGATAGGGAAAGCCAGACCACAGTTGAAATCGGTTTTAGAAGCATTGGACTGTATTAAGGCAAAGGTAAGACAAGCATATTTATACAGATATAACAAACACTAGACGTGCAATTCCTTTTGTAAAGATTCATTATTTGGACACATTTTCAGAAATTCGTACATTTGGATGCATATGAATTTCTTTCCTGAATTAAGTTTTATTGTGTTAAGCATCAAATTTAACCACTTGCTGTCCGGGGCATTTTCTTACTATTTGCACACACATGATAAAATATAATATTTTGGCTAGAAAATAGCTTCAAACCCATAAACAATGATATATGTTCTGAAAACAACGGCCCTGTAGAATAAAAAAAATGGTAGTTGCAATTTTTTTATGTTGCACGTTTTTTGCGAAAATGTTTATCAAACCAGTATTTTTAGGAAAATATAAACTAAATTAAAATTTAGTGCACAGAAACATAATATAATACCCAATTGATTGGTAAAATATGAAAGACGGGATCTTGTTGGGTAAATAGATACCAAACATGTCAAGCCTTAAAATTGCCTTCGCCCGTAAAAGCCGCAAAAAAGTCAATACCCCAAATTTCCCATAGGGAACACTTTAAACGCTTTTACCGATCATCAGTTTATTGCTAACAGTGATTGATGGCACTAGAATTATTGCTCTCACTCCGACGTTCGCGGCGATATGTAACATGTGTATCGCAATTGTCGTTTTCGCACGTAGGCGCACCGACGCGTGTTTGCGTGTTTATGTGCGTGCACGTGGGGGGCGGGGGACTTAACATAATTTTTTTTGCATTTTTTTATTTTTCTTATATGTTACTTTAATTTTTAGATCTGTACAAAATAAGTCAAGGCAACTGGACTTGCTGTATTTTTCTTGAAGACGTTTCATTGGTCATCTAACCAGCTTTCTCAATTCAGAATGACCAGTGAAACGTCTTCAAGAAAAATACAGCAAGCCCAGTTGCCTTGACTTATTTTTTACAGATATACCATGACCTGGATGAATGAGAACCTTCACAGACATATAATTTTTAAACTCTTTTTTTTTTACACTAACCATGTTGCTACCACATAGGGAGCTAACAAGCACCCTATGTAATAGCAGATAGGGTATGTCGGGTCCTCTTTATGGAGACATCAGGGGTCTTTCAGACCCCTAATGTCACCTAGGGACCCCAAAGAAGAGATCTGCTTCCCCAGCTTCATCTCCTGGCTATAAGTGCAGGAGACTGTAACGAGTGACACTGGAAGTGATGTAATACACATTACTTACGGGTCCAGTGATCGGAGGAGAGTTCAGCGGCTGGAATCTCTCTCTGATCATATTTCTTGAAGACGTTTCATTGGTCATCTAACCAGCTTTCTCAATTCAGAATGACCAGTGAAACGTCTTCAAGAAAAATACAGCAAGCCCAGTTGCCTTGACTTATTTTTTACAGATATACCATGACCTGGATGAATGAGAACCTTCACAGACATATAATTTTTAAACTCTTTTTTTTTTACACTAACCATGTTGCTACCACATAGGGAGCTAACAAGCACCCTATGTAATAGCAGATAGGGTATGTCGGGTCCTCTTTATGGAGACATCAGGGGTCTTTCAGACCCCTAATGTCACCTAGGGACCCCAAAGAAGAGATCTGCTTCCCCAGCTTCATCTCCTGGCTATAAGTGCAGGAGACTGTAACGAGTGACACTGGAAGTGATGTAATACACATTACTTACGGGTCCAGTGATCGGAGGAGAGTTCAGCGGCTGGAATCTCTCTCTGATCATTGCGGGGAGACCCGCCGAGCCGCTCCAGAGCGCCGCATGGGGACAGAGGTGCCCAGGGAAGCCAAAGGCGGCCGCAGCGGGGTCGCACGGTACAAACGATCCAGCAGCTGTACAGGCGCCGGATCGCTTGTACATTAAAGGAGAACTATGGGGTTAGGGCTTTTCCACATAGTTCTCCTTAGGGTAACGGGAGGACACAAACTAGCGTCCTCCCGTCACCCTAAGCAAAGTATACCGCGGCAGCTCACGGTATACTGAGACGCCACAGTATACCGCAAGCTACTGTTTGCGGTATACTGAGACGCAGCAGCTGAAGCGTATCCCGACAATTATGTCTGGATCCGCCCAGCTGCGTGAGTGATAGCTGGCCCTGCCTATCTGCAGAGAGCCCTGACAGGATCGAGAGGTGAGCGAACGCCGTTATGTGTTCGCTAACCTCCCGATCTACTAAGCCAACCTGTGACAGTCTCATTGTCACAGGTCGGCTAGAACTATGAGGTGAGTGAAAAGCACTCACCTCATAGTTCTCCTTTAACAGCAAGTGTCTGCTCTTAAAAAAGATACCAAGAACAAGGCTGCTGCAGTGGTTAAAAAAAATAAGATAAAAATTTTAATGTCACTTTGCTGCAATGAACATTCGCTCGAAACGAAAATTTGCTATGACTACCGCTAACAAAATTAACGAAAATTCGAATTATCCGCATCTGAATCCAGAAACAAATTGACTTTCAGACCCAAATCCGAATGAAAACGAAAAGAAACACATTTTTTGCACGTGTCTAATAAACACAGACATTGTCAAAAAAATGATAGTAGGTAAGATAAACCAGCAAAAATTCTATTTTCTGAAAACAAGGTAGATGCTTTACGGCTCATTCACACCAGCCCACATGCTAAAATGCAGGCAGGCTGGTGTCCGTTGTGTAGTGGTGATGAGGAGTGGTGCTTTGTGTTGTTACAATGCAAGAAACTTTTAACTTCTTTTTTTAAAAACTTTTTTGAAGTGTCACAAAATGTCAGTCCATTCAGTTTATGCACCACAATGTGTTGCAATGCGATGCAGTAATTTGCGCTGCATCAAAGTGCATGTCGTATTTGCACTTGGCAGTGGGATGTCCCTCCTACTGCACATGCATCAGCTTTCATAGCATCTTCAGTATCTGCAGAGAGCAGCTGCATGGCATTGCCGCATTAACCTAACTCTGATTGGTCTGGAATGCGCAGTGAACAGAAGGGACGGTTGGACATTGCCATGGGGTTGGGAGCTAATCAGGCAAATCTGTACTTATACTGGTACAAATTCTAATAGTCTACAAGTTTAGTAACCATACCACCATACATACTTCTATAAATCACACAAAAAGTAAATAGCTGGTACAGTTGCACTCATGTGACATGCCCCTTACTTACACATAGCTGTTGAAAAGTGCTTAGCATTTTGTAGGCTGTTTTCCAAGTTTCACTTGTGTCTTCTCTCATATTCAGGGGAAGAAGGCTCATTTCACAGACTTTGATCCATCTATTCTATTTCCTGCATCCCGTGAGTACTGGACGTATCAAGGGTCCTTCACAACCCCTCCATGTGAGGAATGTGTCACCTGGTTGCTTCTGAGAGAACCAATCACAATCAGCCCAGAACAGGTATGTATTACAGACATACAGGGTTTCCCTTACTCATAAGAAGGCAGCCTTAAAGCAGAAGTAAAGTTTAATTTTTAAAAAGTTGTTGTCGGGCAGGTTTTTTTTTTTTTATAGAAGCAGAGACTGTATGGGTAGGGACAAGTCATGGAGAGAATGTTTTTTTTTTTTATTGGAACCAACAACCCTGAGCTGAGCACCATCGCAAAGTAACACCCCCAGTTATATATGTATTTTAATGAAAAGTTACACTAGTGGAATTCAAATTTTACAACTATAGCATAGAGCCCCTACTTCAAAACTATAAATAGGTGGGCAGAATTAGCATATCAGCAATCAGATCAAGCAACATGTAATCCAGAGAACCTGACATCTATGCTAAAGTCAGAAAGTTTACATTAAAGTGAAACTATAATGTCTTTGTGCAATGTGGAAAGGGAAGGTGTCTTTTTTTCTAAGTGATTGAGCTGTGTGTGTATAATCTGATATCCTGCTATTTAAGTCAAATCACAACATAACAGTAGAAAAGCATGGTACTTACTTGACTCTGCTACATCGTATTCACCACCTGCTGAGTGCAAGAATAGTAAATATAAAAAAAAGTTTTTGTAGTCTTGAACATAAACTCAAGGTAAAATATGCAAAAATACTACATATCCCTTAAGATTAAATGAAGAACCTAAACCCCCTCACCACCACTGTGACCTATCTTATATTTAGTGCCACTGTCCACTGTCCTGTTAACTGCTGCCATCCCAGAACATTACTGCACACTCTTAGTCACACATGTGACAGTCCTCAGCCTGGCCAATAGCTGTTCTGGTCTTTAATACTTTGTCTGATGTATCCCATAGCCATACCATAATTTTGGTAGCATAGTGTGCAGTGAGCTAGGAGGTAAGATTAGACACCATGTGGTGCCTAGTCCAGACTAAGTAGGTGGGTTTGAATTTTTAATTCATTGACAAATTTACTTTGAAGTCAAACATAATATAATTGTATGCAGCCAGATTAAGAATAACTGTAGTCAGGATTTGTTCTGTGCCTCTTCCCATCTCAGTGATGCTTCCAGGAGACTGCAGTCACAAAGTAGAAGGTACATACATAATTTCTTCCTCCATGATTAATTATGTGCTTAAGCAAAGTGTGTTTAAGGATGTGCAGGGGGACTTAGGCAGGGCACAAAAAGACTTGACTGACAGAACCAGAGGCTCAGAATTTGGTGTTTAGAATAATCAGTGAGCTGTGTGCCTTTTATACATTATTTATGAATGCTCAGTGTTCAGGTTTGAATAGAGTTTACCTTTTAATGTTGCTGTAACAGATGGAGAAATTTCGGAGTATCTTATGCAGTATGGAATGTGAGGTCCCTCTGCGTTTGGAAAACAACTATCGCCCCACCCAACCGATGAACGGAAGAGAAGTCAGAGCATCCTTTGATTAGATCTTTCATTGATCTGCATGATAATGGCATTAACAATACAAACAAGGTCATATCTTTCTGTATAAATATTAAAAGACAAACATACCAGAAAATGGTACATCATTCTTGCACATTGCTGTTCCCAAATATTTAAAAAAAATTGTCTTTCAGGTTAATAACGGGGCAATATTTTATTTTAAAATATCTATTTGAACTGTGCAATTCATAAAAACACTGTTGTAGTTTTATTTATTTACAATTTATCATCACATTTTGAATTGTTTATACATACAGTTTTCATATCCCTTGCACATATAAAATAACCAAGACGGATTAAATAACTACGTAACAAGTGTTTATAGATGCCCATACAGGAGTAAATAGTGACACCAGAGGATTGAACTCTGTCCCACTAAGCCCCCCCATTTTTTTTTTTTTTTGAGTGCAACATGTAAATGCAATTTATAAACATGTTTTGAGTGGCAAAATAATATATTAATAAATCCTAATTTTCACTCTGCTTCTTTTTATCCTTTTTCATGTGTCACATTCTGGCTGCAAAAATCCTCATCTTCATTAGTGAATGTTTTGGGGTTTTTTTCTTTATATAAATCACTGCTTTCCCACCAGCAGTTGTTCTCTGACTTGTAATCAATGTGTCTACACATCTATTTCCCCCCTTTAATCCCCCCAGTATAGTATAGCTTGTGTCTATATCTATGTTCAGATGGATGCTAAATCTGACCATTTGGCACAGCCAAAACCCTGCCAAGTGCCCTAAGCTGTCAAGTCTAATTGATTGAAGAGTGGAATGGCTCAGCAAACTTGCCCACACTTACTGTGCTGGCTTCAGGATGCATCTACTCGATTGTTATTGAAGTATTCAAACATTGCCCAGCACAAGCCTAGCACATCATAATGGCAGCTAAAGCCCCCTGTGTATCCCAACACCAAAATCCAAAAATGAAACAAATGGCAAACAAACTCATCAATTCATAACTAGCTTTAAAGAAGAACGCCAGGATCTTTTTTTATTAACCCTTGCAGTGGGGTGCTCGTTTGTGTATAGCCGGCTTCTCTTCAACATCTCTCCCTCTCCTCTGCAGCAGTCTAAGGTCTTGTAAATCATCATGTCTGTACAGTGTATAGATGTGAGGACGCTGAGGAAGATTTAAATGCTGCAGAGAGGGGGAGACAGGCTGGAGGGATCGCTTTGACAGCTGGCTGGGAGCTTCAGGTGAGTATAACTTTGTTATTTTAGTACCTAGACACAAACAAAGCATGTAACCCTTATAGTGCCGGGGTAGCCCCACCGCAAGAGTTAATAAACGATTTCCTTGAGTTCTTCTTTAAGTAAGGTGCACATAAGTAAGGTGCACATTAGTAAGGTGCACATACGCAAAACGTTTCCCAGCACTCTGAAAGAAAAAAAAAAACAATTTAACTGTTAGTGTTAAAAACACCTTATTTTAAAGCTTGTTATGAATTGATGAGTGCATTTGCCATTTGTTTCGCTTGTGGGATTTGGTCATCTCTTTTAGTTTATTGCTAATGCATCTTTGTTCTTGTGTAATTTGTAGTGCTATGAATATGGGTTACATTGCATAAGTGCAGAAAAAGGGGGAGATAACCACAGCTTTAAACCATGACGGGAGCTTCCTAGATCTGAGCGGGAATATTTAAAAGTCCCGTCTGCCACGCCCACTCGTGCACGGCGCGCAGCACACGCGAGCGGGTGCCTGCCAAAATGTAAAAAAAGGCAGCGATGCCGTTATAGAGCCAGTGGATCACTTGTATAAGGTGCCTGTGTGTGCGCCCCCCACAGCCCCCCTCCCAATAATTCTAGGGCTATTAATCATTGATAACACTAAACTGATGAGCGGTAAAAGCTTTTAAAGCATCAACTATGGTCAATTTTGGGTATGGTACTTTTTTGCGATTTCGCAGGTGCACGCAATTTTAAAGCTTGACATGTTTGGTGTCTATTAACCTGACGTGACCCCGTCTTTTATATTTTACCAAAACATTGGGTAATAATAATTGTATTATAACATAATGTAAAAAAAAATTCAGTCATTTTTCCTTAATATAGTAAAAAATTAAACCCCCCAGTGGTGATTAAATACCACCAAGAGAAAGCTCTATCTGTCCACAAAAAAATTGTATAAAATTAATTTCAGTACAGTGTTGCATGACGGAATAAATGTCAGTCAAAGTACTACAGTGCTGAATACTGAAAAATGGCCTGGCCAGGAAGGGGGAGTAAACATCTTGTATTTAAGTGGTTAAAAAGCAAAGAAAAAAATTGCTGAAATAGTTTACCTTTTCAAGCATTATGCTTTCTAAACATAGTTTTAAAAAATGTGCTATTGGACTAAAGTTCCACCTAAAAATGATCACCATAGGGGTATACAGATGTTCCTCACTTACCGACTTACCTGTTTTGCGACCACTCGCACTTACGACGGACCGCCGCTCGACCTCCGACCTTGCGCGTCAGCGCGCCGTGTCGCCGGCGGAAGTGGTGTCCTCCGATCTTCACTGCGGGTTCCGGTAAGTATTTTAATTGCCCGATGTACAGTACACTGTTCGGTACTGTACATCGGCAACGCTATACAGTACTGTACTAATGCAGTACAGTACTGTATAGCGTTCCTCACTTAACGACCAATCCGTTTAACGACCTGGTCGTAGGAACGGAACTCGGTCGTTAAGTGAGGAATACCTGTACTTACGAAGCATTTATTGGCAAATTTACTGATATATCTTTTTGGCAAGTGCACCCTTCTGTCATTTATCTGTCATTTATCCACATTCACCTGACATCCAATGATGTCAGTGATGTCAGTGTAACTCGGTGTTATCATTGGAATTGGATATATGTGCACCAGGCAGATGTGACAACCAGTGAGCAGCTGCTGAATGTAGATCTACCATGAAACATTTAATAAATATGCCCCATGAATGAAAGTCTACCATTGTATGAAGTTGCTGTGCTTGTTGGAATATCACCACTAGGTAGCAGTGTAATACTTCAATATTCAACTCTGTTAGCCATCATGTGTAAAACCGTTTATTTGTATAAGTAATTCTATTTTATTGCTCCTCCTTGTAACTCTGTGTATTAATATGGAGGTTATAGAACCATTTACAGAACCGTATAAAGTCCGACAAAGGAATCTAAGGCACCCCTGAAGCTTGCATCTTTAATAACTTAAGATAGCCATTAAAGGTCAAACTGGTCATACACTGGTCGCATTTCAGCTAAGTCCTACAGACTCACGCAAATTTTGACCAGTGACAAAACTCAATTTTTCAATGGACTTTTGTGGAAGGAGGCGGCTTGAAAATTCTCAGCTGAACAGTGCCTGCATCCTATCAAATGGGGGATTTTGACAGCAGCACAACCTCTGCTGTCAGAATACAATAGCTGGGGGGAGGGGGAAATTGAGAGTTTTTACTTGTTCAGCTAATCCTTGCAGTGTAGGGGTAGCTTCACTGCAAGAGGAGGATTTTGCTTTGCTTGGAGATAGGCCTTAAAGTGCGACTGCACCGTTGGTACAGTTACATAGTGAATACGGGTCACAGATCCATCAAGTTTGACGTCTGTATCTCTATCTTGGGAGCTCCAAGCTTGCTCCTGTGATAGACTATAATTTAAAAAAATGAGTAAAACAAACATGAGAGTGAGCTTGGAGTGGTGACTACTTTACAACACACAGGGACCATGGGAAACAAAAGTAGCCACCCTCCAGAAGGAAGGACAGTGTTAGCACCAATTCAGAGATGATTTGAGATCTACAGCCGAGTGATACACAAATAAGATACATTTTTATTAATAGTTAAGGTACTTTAATACATTTTAAAGATTCACTGAGTTTAGTGTCACTCTAAATCTCACTCTCCTGACCTGCATACTTAATTGAGGTCAGGAAGCCAGAAAATGTTCTGAAGCAGTGGCTTACTCTCCTCAGATTGGTTGCCATGGGTGACTGCACTGATTGCCTATAAAGATTTTCTGATTGGTTGTCATGAGGTAACTATACATCGCTGCTCTTTCCTTTAATTAATTAAATAGCTCACTTGTTGAAAACATGAATAAAGACATTTTCTGTGTATAAATGTTTAGCTCTGTATTCTAGGAATATGATGGAATCTACAATGAAAATCCAAAAAAGATTTAAGAACAATTTTCTTTATCCTTAATGACTAAGAAGCTTTGTTTTATCTGTGGAGATTTGATATAATTATAGTGCTATAACAACAGTTGTAGACATGGTTTAAATACTTAATGATTTATGGTGAGATAATGCATTTGAGGCAGTATTTGCTGTATCATAATATTAAGTTAATGACAGTACTGAGTAGTTGCGTGTATAAGCAGGACGTAGGTACGTTGAAATCCTGGCCTGTTTGCTAGGGTTGCCACCTTTTCTTCAGGCCAAACCCGAACACTATTTGCCGGGGTGAGTATAAGTGCATAGGTTGAAACAATATAATACCGAAAAACAGGGCCGGTGCTAGTCTATTTTTCGCCCTAGGCAAGACCAGCTACTTGTATCCCCCCTCCCGTGGCTCAAGCAATAAAGGTTTAATCCATATTATACAAGCTGGCCATTCCAGATACCCCCGGCAGTATTATATGGGTTGTCCCAACCCCTGTAACTGCAACTTTTGCAAGACAGCTTTGTCTGCACCCAAATGTGGAGAAAAATATAAATAAAGGCACAAATCAACAAATAATTCAAATACTGAATGCTTTATTACAGGTTTTACCCCCATACCGTTACCATACAGTACAGTAGTCCTTTAATTTTAATGTGCATATAAAAGTTATGATTTACTATACTTGCCCCGATGAACCTGTGTTAACTTAAAACAACAGCAGTGAAATGTGAAGACAAAAAAATAAATATATAATAAAGTAAATATGTTTTGCGTAAATAAAAAAAATAAAAAATGTACACCAAAATGTTATTTGTGACTCTCCCTGGTTCGTTTTGTTCCTAATATTTAGAGAACAGGGACACTCTAACCCAGGTAAATAATTGTGTCATCTCTGTCAGTGGGTCAGTGGAATACACACTCCTGAAGGGCGGTAAGGATGAGGGCAGTTCAGAGGAATATGTCATTGTGTGTCTAATGCTGTACTTAGCTCCCATCTGCCTTCTGTAATGTAGGTCATTATTGTCTTCCTTATATGGCAGTATTAGACGTGTTATAGAACTCATGCCAGAAGTCTGTCATTATGAACTGTGTATTGGGGATTTATGTTGAATCCTGTCATTATGGACTGTCTATAGGTGAAATAGACTGTAGCAAAGATTGGGAGGCCCGCTGGATCCTTTGATGATCTTGATGTTAATCAAAATTAGATGTCAAAGCAATAAGTTTTCTCTGTGTTGTCTTGCTTATGTATTGTTGACAGAGAGCATTGATGAGCAATGGTGGTCTTTCATCACATTGACCAGACCGGCACAACGATAATATGCCCCCTTAAAGGCAATTGTCCTAAATTGTGTTACCTATGTGCAACGTTTTCCCGCTCCATTGGATTCTCAGATTATTGGGTTGCATATTACTTCCAGGGCAGCAATATTTAAATTTTAAATTAAAGGAGAACTCAGGGCCAATTAAATCTTATACCTTGCAGTGGGACTCCCCCCGCACTGCAAGGGTTAAGTGTTAATATTGTCTAGGGACGGAGCTACAAAAAAATACCCAAGTCACGATCTTGGCTGGTTGTTAGACTGGACCCTTTAGTCTCGCTCCCCCTATACTTCAACTCCAAGGAATGAAAAAAGTGAAAGACTTTCTTTAAAAAAACATGCCAAAATATAGGTTTTTACTTGCACCTGATTGGATGATAAAAAGCAGCACCGCTTCACCCTTTGCATGGTTACATTTCACTTTACTAAGGGGGTCATCCACTAAAGACCCAAAGGATATAGCAGAACTTCGGCTAATCCTTTGACTCGCTTCGGCTTCGACCGTTCTCCCTGCAATAAAGTAAGCAAAAAGTTTTTTAAAAAGTTTTTAAAAATGCGATTCTGACCACAGGGTCAGGGTTATTGGGAGGAAGCCTAAAGGGTCTGGTATGAATCGGGAGGGGGACCCCATGCTGTTTTTTTTTTTGCCTCTGTTTAGCAGAATTACTGAGCAGAATGTGCATGGTAGCATCCGGCTATTCACTCACTGCTGTTCAGCCCCTATAAGGATAGGGGCGAACAGCAGCGAGTGAACTGAAAAACGTTCGCCTCCGCCGATCCAGATGTTGGATCGGCTGAGGCAAACGTACTCTTCACTTCGGCTCAGCTGAACGCGCTGAGGCTGTTTGGCTGAACCGAAGAGAACCCAACGAAGCCGAAGCCAGCCGATGTATGGCTGAAATCAGCTGTACTTGGCTAAAGTGAATAGCCAACCGGCGTTCAGCTCCCTTCACTTTGGGTCGGTTATTCACTTGGCTACCTTCGGGGGCTTAGTGAATAACCCCCTAAGTCTTTGAGAAGCCTATACCCCCTTAGTAAATTTGTCTACCTAAATCATTTTTACATAGTTTTTAAAGGCCATATATGTAAGTCTTTTATTTGATACAATGTTTTACTATAAACCCTGCTCAGGTTTTTTTTTATTATATGCTGACAAAAGACCAAAAATATAAAAAAAAAAAATTGTTGAAAATATATTTTTTTAATACTGTAGTTGTATCTTACAGGTACAGTATTGAACAGAGGAAAACTGCTGAAGTGATATCTGCAGGCTAAAGAAGTTTATTTTGTAAATCATCTCCAGGCTGCGTGTGATCAACATGATTTGCTGTCATGGAGCTTGATTGATTGGGAACCATATTTATCGCTTTCTAATTGCTAGGCTAGACCTTGAACTGTCATTTGACAGCTCTAGCTCCAGTGTGGATATTAGTTCTCAACTGGAACTATTCTAATGGCATGGAGCATTGCATCGGAGAACATTAAAATCCAGACTGCATATGCAATTTGGTTTAATTTTAAAAAAGGGCAGCCCAAAACACCTTTTTCTAGGGGTAAAATATTTGGTATGTATTTTTGGTTATCCGCGATTCATTCTTCTCCAAATGTATAAAGTAGGTCGATAAAGGAAAAGCTATTAGATGTGATGAGAGAATTGGATTGCCCCAACTCCCCCAGATAGGAAGTAGGATATGGATGGACCTCTTTACCAATCCAAACAATAATCCACAATGAATAAAGCGCCCTGCGAGTGTCCTATAAAATGAATTGCTGGGCCAAATTTGCTCTCTTACCAAACTTGTTATAGTTATGGTTTGAAAACAGTTCACTGGCCACTAGTTATGGGCTCGATGTTCTAGTCAAAACAAGAGTTCAACTCGAACATCGCTAGTTCATCCGACTAGCGCCCCACAAGGCACTGCACCTCGCTGGTTACGTTGGTGGATCCATTTTTATTTTAAATAAAAGACTCGTCAAAAACATGTCTTTTTTTTCTCAAAAGTGTGGCCTTTTTAAAAAAAAACTTGAATTTAACCCTTTAGTGAATTGGTAGGGGTACAAGTATCCCTTACAACCAAACCTAAAAGGTCTGGTATGACTTTTGGGGGGAATCCCATGCTTTTTTTTCCTTTTTTGTAAATGGGGTCCCTCCTAACTTTCCTACCCGACCTAAAGGGTCTGGTATTGTTTGGGAGGGAGAACCGCACACTTTTTTTTTTCTTTATAAATATCATTTTTTTCTTTTTTTATTTATAAATGCCACTATTTTCTGCAGCAGGTTCAATATATCATACAGATCCGCCACTTTATAGGCAGTTTAAGGGAACCCCACAGGCACGATATTTAAAGGAATTTTTCATTGTTATTTTTTCACTTTAAGCAATGTTAAAATCATTGCTCCTTTAAAAACTGTGTTTTTTAAAAGTGTTTTTTGCATTCACACATGTCCCCCAGGGCAGTACCCAAATCTCCATACTCTTTTTTATGGCCAACAACTTGCATATAAGCCTTCAAAATGGGGACATTTGATTTTCAGAGTTCTATGTCCCATAGACTTTCATTGAGTTCAAAGTTCGAGGTCGCACTTCTTCCATGTTCTAAAGTTCGAACTTGCACCGAACTCGGGTGTGTTCGGCCCCTCACTATTGGCCACCCATTTTCTTTTCACCTTTAGTCATTCTTTACTGAATATGCAACTCACATCAGCTGCAGCTACTGCCTTCTGTCTTACTCACTGTATCTAGTGTTCCCCTGCCTGTGAGATGTATGAGGTTGATTGGACAGGGACTTACTGCTTCTTGTTTTTATATGTTTTGTTTGGCGCACATGTTTGGTATCCATTTATAATTTGTGCAGTGCTATAGCAATAATAAAGAATAACAATGATAATAAAAATAAAGGTCACTTTGAATAAGGCATATAAGTAAACTTTGTAAGAGTATATGAATTTGCACATTTTGTGTAACTTTTCTGTTGTGCCAGCGTTACTTATACTTTGGGTTTCCCTTTAAATGAGTAGACTTCATACATATGGCTTGTTAAAACCTTTCCCTGTTGTTTTATTGCTAAGGTGGGGTCAACGGCAACCTTAACATTTCATTGTAATAATTTCTTCTACAATAGAACCATGTTTAAATTAAAGAACATTTTACTTGTATAAAATTAATCCATGTGACGTTGGGCTGATACAAAATATAACATGTCAAGAAAAAAAAAGCCTGCTGTTATCTGGGAATTAAACAGTCCAGCTTAAATCAAAGCTTGTAAATTGTCCTCCTCACCGCCACACCTTCTGTGCAGGAGCTGCTTAAATATTGGCTTGTCTACAGCTTGTGATTGTGAACTTTATTTAGGATAAAATTAATAATCAGAACCACCTTGTAAGTACATAAGAGATTACACTGTAATCAGATACAATGCAGTAGCTGAAATCTCATGTAGAACCAAACGACCTTTGAAATCTGTTCAGAAGTCTATAGGAAAATGTATTAAAATCTTGGTCTAAATTGTGCCTTTGAAAAATATATA
>NW_017306481.1:1260784-1276416 GCF_000935625.1 Nanorana parkeri
ATTGAGAGAAATTTGACGGCCACTGCCATTGAACTCATAAAAGTAGTTGCCTGGCTGTCTCTTAGTTCAATACTAACTGGAAAGAGCATACAGACATTAACAGTTACAGCACATTTATACTATGGTACTATGAGTAGTATTGTTGCCACTTCCCAACCTTTAAACAATCTAAATGACTTGGAATACCACCCTTCATTGCTTTCTAATAGTGTACTCTACTCCACCATCTTCTCTGGACTCTTTCTTCCTGCTAGTTGGAGGGATCACAAACAGAGGGAAGTGACATCAGAAAAGGGCAGGTGCCGGCTGGCACTGGAAGCAGCTACAATGATCCATCCATCACCATGCACTGCCCCTTTTTGATGAGTGTCCTGATATACACAGAGGGAGGCTGAGGAATACTTCCAGGTAGTGTCAGAGCTTGCCACTTTGACCTGCTCTTCCAAATTCATATTGGTCTAGCATTATGATGGGCTGCCTCAACAACCCATATGAATGTACAGGAGGCAGGAAGGGACTGGCAAGCTTCCTCATCATCAGTACCAATAGACATTCGACCATAATGACCAGGGGTTTGGAGACTGCTTCACTTTACATCCACAGGCGTTCTTAATAGAGTCTCTTTAAAGCCTGTCCCACGGCAAACCAAAAAACTACCCTTGCACACGGGCTACCCAGGGTCGTATTTATCATTAGACCTCCCGCAGCAGGTAAAGGTGGCGGCTCAGGCTAAACAGATTTCCATTCGTGCCTAGAGGCACCTGAAATGGAAATCCGACCCTGTACAGCAAGGGTTAAGTGCTCGTTTATATCTAGGAGACTGGAGTAAAGCACTATTACTTGATCATCGCTGCCCCGATGGTGAGAGCTTGCCTCTCTCCACTCCAGCTGGTGGAATGTCCCTTAGTGTCCTCAGGTCTAATGCAGGTTGATGGAACATGCAATACATCTGATGATATCAGTGGTCATTAGACTTCCAGAGTAAAATGGCGAAGAGGCTGCGGGGACCACTCTAGCAGCCCAGAGGGAGCCAGTGGGAGCAAGAATCAGGTAAGTAAAATAGCTTCTTTTCTTGTGCCCTAGACATAAACAAACACTTGAACCTTGCAGTATAGGCATAGCCCCACTGTAATGGTAGTCTTCTTGGTTTCCCCAGAGAGGAGCTTTAAAGACATTTCTGCTTTGTGTACTGTAAGTTACCACAGATCTCATTCTTAATAAGAAAACATAATTTATAATACAATTATACAATAACAGTTTCACTTTATAAGCCCTTACAAGCAAAGGTGAGCCCAAACTGACAATATGTTAGCTAGCAGAAGGGCTGACATAAGTTGTTATAGACTGGCTTAAATCTTGTGTGCTGCTCATCGTTAATCACTCTTATATGAAGAACATAAGAAGATTTACTGGTCCCTACTAACCCAGGACACCAGTACTGCCAAGCCACAACACTAACACAGGAACCCTTGTAACTGCATGTATGGCTTTGTTTAATGCTGACCTCTGGGCAAATTTTAAAAGAAAACACCAATTATTATTATTATACAGGATTTATATAGCGCCAACAGTTTGTGCAGCTCTTTACAATATAAAGCGGACATTACAATCACAATACAATTCAAGACAAGATGGTAAGGAGGGCCCTGCCCCTGAGGGAGGGGGGAAAATACATTTAGTTTTGTATTTCTTTAAAAAAATGTTTTTTATTTAAAATGCCAGTATTATAAATACTTTTATTTAGCATGGCTTCTTCCCCGTATAATCACATAAACAGCAGTATTTAAATGTCCTCCATTTACCTGTGCTCACAAGGAACATTTTAATTGGAGGAGAAAGCACAGAGATGACCTCATCTGTCTTTTGCTGCTCCTTTACATTTCAGCCAGGACTGGATGGCAAGAAGTACAAATCATTTGGCATTCAATACAGCCTTAGTATATCTGCATATTTAGCAGTTTGCCTAGAGTTCAGATTTAAGGTCCACGGTCTACAGAGTTTACACCTACAGGTTACTGGCTCCACTATTTGTAAACTGCATCTGGTTATTTTTAATGATTTCACATTGCAGGATTTCAAGCCCCAGCCATATAATAAACAGTGTCAGTCTGTGCAACCAACTGAATATGTGTACTTGTACTCTACAGAATAATGAATAATTTTTAATTACTCCTAAAAGAAAAAGCTTGCATACACATAGGGCCGGTTCACATGGTCGCACAGAACGGGCCTCTGCTTTGCACTTATAAAGCTTTCCAAACACATAGCAAAGCCAATGGCTGTTCTTTACATCAATGGCGAACGATCTTTAACAACTTGTTGACCGCGTTGTTAAACCCACTTCCTGTCCAGTCCATTTTTCAGTATTCCTCGCTGCGGTACTTTGACATTTATTCCGTCATGCAACACTGTACTGAAAATATTTTTATACCATTTTTTGGGGACAGATAGCTTTCTTTTGGTGGTATTTAATCACCACTGGGGGATTTTATTTTTTACTATATAACAAAAAAGCACCAATTAAAAAAAAAACAAAAACGTGTTTTCCTATTCTATGTTATAAAACATTTATTATTACCCAATCTTTTGGTAAAATATAAAAGACGGGGTCACGCCGGGTAAATAGACACCAAACATGTCAAGCCTTAAAATTGCGTGTGCCTGCAAAATCGCAAAAAACTACCACACCTAAAATTGGCCACAGGCGACACTTTAAAAACTTTTACTGCTCATCAGTTTAGTGTTAACAGTGATTAATGGACCTAAAATGATTGCTCTCACTGCGACGTTCGCGGCGTTATGTAACATGTGCGGCACAAGGGGCGCAATAATCGTTTTTGCACGTAGGTGCACCCGAAGCATGTTTGCATGTGTATGAGTGGGTAGGGGACTTTTACTTTTTTTTTTTTCTTTTATATGTGTCAATCTCTTTTTTCTATTTTAAAAGGGAAAAATCAGGAGTCTGTTTCCTAGTCTATGGCACTCAGCTATGTGACCGCATCTTTTTAAAAATTATTTATTAATTACAGGTATTTATATAGCGCTGACAATTTACCTAGAACTTAACATAAAGCTTTGTGAATTAAGTCTATTGTGAGAACAATAACTAAGACGACGGTAAAAAAAAAAACAACTTATTTTGTCTCATTGTATTAACGCGTTCCCTTATAATAATGTAACCGAATACACACGGCCTGTGATCAAAGCTTATTGAATAGAATGAGCTGTGTAAAGAGTGGGATCTATAAAACGTGACAAGAAGTGACTGTGTGTGGTGTGTAGATGTGGATGGCGAGCCATATACAGAACACGATCTCCGCTACACTCCGTACAGCCGCCGTTCTACAATCCCTCCAGCAGGGGGCAGCAGACGACCATCTACTGAGTGTAATCCAATCCTAATTAATAAAACAGATCACACAACCGCAGTTGTACGTCTCGGAGCAGCAAGGTCAATGTATGATTTATTGCAATGCGGGAGATTATGCGTTATTTTTGGATCGTTTGAAGCCAAGGGAGTCAAGGTAGGTGCTGGGAAGAAGCTGGGGTCGTTAGGGGCAATGAGGGGTGAATGCTTTGGCTAGTTATGGACGATGTGTTTTCATGCAATGCACAGGTGTCTGAAAGATTTCCCCATCTCTAATGTGATGTGATGTTGCACGTTGTTGAAGTGACTGTGAGATGGATGCTGAGAGGAGGAGCGCAGGTTTACACAGTGTGGAGAAGACACATGATCTGTCAGATGCCATTGCTGTGTTAATTCTAATGCCTATATGTCGCCTGCATCTGTGTTGCTCTCATTTTTACAATCTCCCTCTGCTTTCTGGATGCAATGCTTTGGATTCCTGCAGGTGCCCTTTAAACCCTGGACTTCTGTAGCTCTTAAAGCCCACAAGGCGACCCTTGAGGTCTGTTGCTCTCTGTGCAGCTTCTTTTCTGGCGATAAGACAGAGCTGATGAGTGTTTAAGAGAGAACACTTTGACTTACAAGGGGACATCTTGATGATAAACCTACATGTGACCTTGAAGAAGCTACTTTGTGTCTTGTGACAAGGGAAATAAGTGTTTCTTCATCTCCCATACATAGACTTGAGTGGTCATCTCTACATGCATGGAAGACATGAGATTGCCAAGGTAAATCGGATCAAAGGACCAAGTCTAGCAAATACAGGATGATGTCTTCAATGGAGCTTTAGATCTGGATCTGTATTCCCCAGCATTCTCTATTAGCAATCTCTGTATAGTAAGTATCCTGTGTGTAAGGTTTGTCTTTGGGGCTGCAGATAGTCTTCCCATGCAGGATTCACTTACTGCAGTGTGCAAAGTGAAATTATTATTCTTGGTGATATAGCACTGCCCTTTGTAGCTGTGTTTGTCACTATTGTCAGGATAAACTTGTCAGATCTGGAGGAGGCTGACCTTGTTATGGGTGCTTGGAAATTGCCTTGCTGACTTTGTGGCGTGCATGTGTAATGTGTATACAGAAGTTAAAGATCACAAATGGGAGGAGTGCAGAGGAAGAGACTGTCATTGGAGTACAAATCATCATCATCTTCACCCTGTGATAGAAGAAGAGGTTATTTTTTTTCCCCACCCCTAAACAGGCTTATCTCTGAGAGCCAAACCCACCTGCTATGGTCTGTGTGAGATGGAGTTGGTGGGACCCTATAAAAGCCCACAACAAGAGGCCTGGTGGCTGACACTGACTCATTGGCGTCCAGAAAAAGGACTTGACCAGCAGGAGCAGCAGAGAGCAGCTGACCATGGCACACTCCTGGGGATATGGTCCTGACAATGGTGAGTGATGGGGACAGGTGGCCCCCTTCCTTTACACCTACTAAGAAGCTCTTCTGAAATGGTCTTGGTATGCTAACTAGTGTCACATTCACTTATTTAATCTCAATATATATATCCAAGGAGCATTGGTGATCATTAAATGGATCACTCATGACACTATTTTTGAATATTGGACCATCAGTAACGGAGTAGATGACAGTATTAGTCTCTTATGCATCCACCTCACCATAAATAGAGTGCCCTGCGTTATTCATTACACTGGATTGCCTTTTCATTAA
Organism: Nanorana parkeri; assembly: GCF_000935625.1. Classification (NCBI taxonomy): domain Eukaryota; kingdom Metazoa; phylum Chordata; class Amphibia; order Anura; family Dicroglossidae; genus Nanorana; species Nanorana parkeri. The sequence goes on from NW_017306481.1 coordinate 1,265,860, forward strand.
CTTGTAGTGAGTCCCCTCTGGTGTGCAGCAGCAAGAGAAATTAAACTAATTGCATCTGCAAATCTTATAACATCAAGATCTGGTTATCTGATACTTTGGCCGGTAATGTGTCCTCCTACAAATAATGAGACACCGGACAGAAATTCTCAGCACTTCCCTATTTTTTTAACACTAGTACTAAGTGGAAAATATTTATCTTTCGTATTCGTTTTTCCATACTTTGTGAACTTAAGTCACCATTAAAATAAATTCAGAACACAAATTTCAGGATTCCTTAAATGTTTGACCTTGACATCTTACCACTGGTGTAATTGCAAATTCTTTTGCAATATTAACAAACATATCCTATCGGCGGCATTATTTTGACCTATTTTGGGAAATGAATAGGCATTGACAAGGTAATATCATACTGGAATAATGCTTTGAGGATTTTTGTTCTCAGGTCACAAAGTGCAGCAATATCCCTTGAACGAGTTAATAATAGTGTGGACTGTCTGGTGTAGACTCTTACACATCCAATATTAACTTTTAAAGAGGTACTGATTAAACTTTGGATCTTATTGCACCACGCTAGCATTTTCATTGTATTTTGACCTTGAGAAACCTTGTCAGCAGTTATAGTACATTTCTGGTCTCTCATAGCATTTAGATCCCATTGCTGATGGACAGAGGACCATTTCTACTTAAAATGTATCAAATAGTAGAAGTAGAATGGTTCAAATATGTGTTTATATTGTATATCTGCTGTTATATGCCTTACTTGGTTTGTGTACTAAGAAAAAAAATGACAGAATTGAAGATCTGAACATGGAATAATATCATTATTGTTTACTTTTTTTCTTACTTTTTTTTTTTTGCTTGTAGGACCTGACACTTGGCATCATTCCTTCCCTATCGCTGAGGATGATCACCAGTCCCCTATTAACATTGTTACAAGTGAAGCCAAACATGACCCATCACTTCCTCCGTTGATCATAAGCTATGATCCATCAACTGCCAAACTCATCTTAAATAATGGCCATGCCTTCAACGTGGAGTTCGAGGATTCGGATGACAGATCAGGTCAGTTATATTAGAATGCAATGGGAGTGTTAAAGAGCATTGACCTTTATTACGATTATAATGGTTGGCGGCATATTGTTATGGTGGTAGTTCTGACGTAATGCATATGATATCTAGGTGTATAGTACGTACTAAATAAACACACATACAGATTTATTTCTTGGTAAACTCCAGGTAGATAAAATAAATAAATAAATAATTTAACCTATTTATTACAATATGTATTTAAAGACAGAACTAGCATAATATCATAATTTATATCAGTCCTATGCAATCCTCTGCACTGCAGCACTCACACTGGAAGAGGAAGGAACCAGTTAGGATTCTATCGTTTTACTCATGCTATCAGTCAACTGTTTGAGTATGCTGACTGGAGGAGAGTGCAGAGCCATGACCTTATCAGTGTGCTGAATCTACTTCTTTGTCATGTCACAGGCTGAGGGAAAATTGCTGACCATTCTCGAGCAAGCATAAAACTGTATACTTACTTTTCCTGTACTTGTGTGAAAGTTTTAATTCATGTGATCATTTAAATGATAGTAAATACCAGTGTGGCCACCCTCTTGCCTGTGCAAGGGTGCCTGAATTGCAAGACTGGGAGAACATTAGAAGTCACACTTTAAATGTAGGAAGCTTTTAGTCTGGCTGGGGTTCCCTTTAATGACCTGGTGTTTGGTAACATGTGCCGAGCAATTAGATGTCAGTTTTCAGTGAACAGACTATTGAAAACTATTCTCTGATAGGCTGCTATGACCATACCACTGTTCCTTGAACTATTGTAATACACCTCTAGCAGGCTCTCATGATAAGGCCCTGCAACATATAACACTATACATGCAAATTGCAATGTTTAAGAACAGGAAATCAGATTTAATATTTTTCTTCTCTTACAATAGCAAATAAATCGATTGGTTGCCAATGCTATCAGTTACAGGACATTAGCTAGAGGCATTGCACTTTGTGCTGCCTTCAAGTGTGAGTCCATACAAATCTGATATTTCAGGTATTAGTAGACCCCGGAGAGCTGATTCACCCACTGTGTTATTTAATCTCTCAGGAATTCTAGTAGTATGATCTATGTTATCCGATTTACCTTGGCACTGTCCTGTCTTTTATGCATGTGAGTTGGTAAGTGTGCCTGGGTAATAATACTAGGGGGTCTTATTGCCATCCCTGTTGGATTATGCTTTTTATGCTAGGTGCAGACAGAGGCGTCCCCAGGCTGGGAGTCACGCGGTGCGGGCCGCACCCCCTGCACCCTGCTTTTGATGCCACCGGGTGCAGAGAGTTTGGAGTTTAAGTGGTGCCCTTTGTAGTTTAGTTGATACCCTTTATTCATCGTGCAAATATATAAAGCCTGGTAAAGGCATATAAGTAATCCTGAAAGCTTGAAACATTAATAACTTAAGTTAGCCAATAAAGGGTATCACTTCTGCACTAATCAATGGCTAACACATGCACAATAATCTATTACTGTTTTATGCAATGGAGGATGCAGCAACGATAGTAAGACTCCCCATGCTGCAGAAGCAGTAATGAGACATTGAGGTAGAGGGGGCAAAATGGGAACACTAAGTAGAGATCCCATCACAGCTACTGAGTAAAGGATGCCATTGAGTGATTTGACTCCTTAGTGTTTAGAAAGCAGTGAAATATCAGTGGGTGGACTGCCCGTTTAATGAAAAAGCCTGACAGCATATTGTATATGCAGGAGTTTTGCTACAAAAAAACATGCAGGCTCTGTGTTGTATCATTCATGTGGGTTAGTGTGGGCTATATGGAGTACTGTGACTGATTCATGCTCTGTAGGTGTTTTACCTGCCAAGGTTGAATCCTTTAGTTACAGGTGCACACATTTACAAGGTTACTGCTGGCTTATCTGCAATAGATATGGTGTGTACACAAAAGTTATTCAAATCTGTAGCCTGCTACTGTAATATTACCTGCAGTAATACACTACATAGAATGAAACAAAACCTAAACGATATAAATTACTTTCCGCACTGCACTGCTCAATGCAGGCTCCAGCAGAGAAAGCTGTACGAGTGTACTTATCAAACTTATTACAGGTAGCTGTTTGGGGGATTTACTGTTTTAAGGAATACATGCCATTAATTCACAGTGTGTGTCTTGCAAAATTGTTGATTCTAGTACCAAGGGAATTGACAGGCTGAACTTTGATTAAAGGCATAATCCACTTTTGCAAAACACAAATAGATGCACCCAGATTGCAAAAACAAAAACTTTTCATTCATTAATTTTTTTGCATTGAAGCCTGCAAAGTATTGCAACTGTAATCAGTGGATTTCAGTGCAATGCACAGGCTCCTGCAGACTGTTCCTCCAGCCCTAGGTCTGCACCTAGACCTTCAGTTATGGAGCTGGAGAAAGTTATCAATTAACTACAAGTGTGGTGAAGCCACCACCATTTTATTGCACTGAAAACTACAAGTCCCTCTGCCAAGTGAATCTGTGAATGAATGATGTGGCTGCGCAGGCACAGCCACTCGAAATGGGGGGACGACGACCATGGACTATGGTGTACCATGGAACATGGTATGAAAGGTGGAATTAGCCTTTAAGCTAGCTGCTCATACTGTATATTTGGACAGGAACGTCTTTTATGGGAGGATGTTGTAAGACTGATTCACTTATTGACAGGGGAGGACTGGGCTGGAGGGTATTTTCCTGCCACTAGTAAAATATGTTAGGTTGGTAGCCTTTTATGGAGATACTTTACCATTTAGATATGGTTTAAAGTGGTACCCACAATCTGCTGGATGTTAAGAATACCTGCCCCCGGGTTAAACCTCTGATCACAGCTTCTAGTATAGGGAACTCTTCCAGCCCCAACCTCCTTTTCAGCGCTGAGATAAAGTTTGTGGTGTGTCTGAGCGGTATAAAGTATAGTGTAGTAGGTATACTTTTCAGTAGAAGGAAGTGAGAGGTAGGGCCTTGTTTGATTACCTTGTCATTGTTGATATATTGACTAAGGGTGAAGTTACTAGCTTATTAGTTCAGCCAGATTGGTACATCAGAGTCATGGATAGTGTTGACTGCTTTAGGGAGGTTGTGTGAATAACAATATAGGTATAATTTTTATTGTACATGCTAGGTTGCACTTGAAAGGTATGTGTTTTATCACCCAAGATAACTAAACAGCAATAATGTTATTGTTGTCCAACACTTGCATTTTTTACAGTTTGAGATCTGGCAGTTCGTGGGTTAGTAAGGGACTGCAGGAGATGAACTGCAGGACTTGCCAATGGGCAGAATGTCAGTTCTAAAGGTTTTTAGCTGATAGATTTTTGTTCCCCAGGGTACACGTAACTACTTTGCTGCAGGTTATATCAATAAATGGCAGGGCATAGATAAACTTCTCTATGCTATGGAGGAAAATGTAAGCGCAGATCGCAATTCTTAACTCATCATAATACACTTAAGAGCTAGAGAACAATTACATTATGTGTGAAAGTGCTAGATTTAAAACACTTTCAATTTACAAGGCGGCAGCAGCCACAGGTACATGAATCATTTATACCAGAGCCTTTGTACAGCTTCTCCTGGCTGCAGTAGTGGAGCTAAACTCTTCAGCACACAAATAAAATGAACTGTTCCCAGGAAGTTCTGCCTCCTTCCTATGATGGATGCTTTCAATGGCATGATGCCACTTTCACTGTTACAGTCAGGGGAAAGACACAGGGATTTGTGACTTAAAGTGACATTAAACCCTCAGATTTTTTAACATAAAACAATACTGTAATGTGTGCCTTACTGTAATCCATGGTTGTTTCCCTTCTCTTTGCTGCTTTTCCTTTTAAATCCTCATGTCTTCTCATGCTTGGGGAGAACTTCCCTTTTCAGCTCAGGGCCTCTTCCTGTAGTGCTGGCTCAGGTTACAAACCTATACAAACGTATGCACAGACACCGTGTATCCATTCCTGAGACAAGGCAGTCTGCTGCAAAACAGAAGTTCTGCCAAGCATGAGAACAGATACAGATTTAAAAGGAAGAGCAGCAAAGAGAAGGGAAACAACCATGGATTACAGTAAGGCACACATTACAGTATTGTTTTATGTTAAAGAATCTGAGGGTTAAATGTCACTTTAAGGAAAATAGACCTAATAGCAGCTGCCAACTGTGCTGTCCCTATTGGTACATAACTGGTGTAACTTATAAGACTACCCCTTTATAAATTGTAAGCTGCCTTCCAGCATGTCTCCCACTGTGTTGTTTTCTGGCAGACATGGTGGATATTAACACCACCTATATGCTAGGCTATCTTTGGGTTTATATGTTGATTTATGGTCTCTGTATATACTTAACTGACATTGGAGGGCATTGGGAATTTATTTATGACCGCACAGGTGTCTGTTTATTATTATTAAAGCCTCTTGTAAAAAATGAATTGTTATCAATTTAGATTTATACACAGCTGTGTTAAATTGTCGAATCAGGATTCTAATAGGCTCTCATTAGTGAGCTATATAACACACCGATGCAAGACACTGACTACACGCCCCTCTGAGGAAGCCCCAGTGGTTTGGGGGGAAACACGTAAGGGTCAGCGTGTGTTTCAGACTCCCCTTGTATACCCGCTTTACCTCACCCACGGTCGAGTGAAGGAAACAACTTTCTCATTGTCGATTGACAGGACAGGACAGAACGAAAACCCTTTAACCGCTGTTATCTCGTAACTGCAGTGAAATCTGTAGGAAACTGAACCGAGATTGAGAACAGCTTGTGGGCTGAGGTTGCTCCATCCTACCATCCACCTTTCAGCCCAGTGTGTCTTTATTCACTTCGCTGTGCGGCCGCACATGCTGGAAACAACCCCCGGATTATTTTCTGGATTAGAAGTGATCGACACCCGCTGATCAGTGTGAGCTCAATTGAGCAGGGAGTGACACGCTCATCGGAGCCTCCAGACAAACAAGGATAACTACTATCTGGAGTCACAATCCCACACTAAGATACACCTCACAGAATTTACTCCATCCACGTTTAAACAGGGGACCCTACAAGGACTGTCCCTCATCGCAAACCACACAGGTTGTGAGTACGCTCTGATACATTGTATCCGTCTTTAAAACACATCAATGTGTATATATTAGTGACTATTTACCACTGAGGTGGTCTCTAGATTATCACTCGTATTACTATAAGTGGAATTTCAAGGGGATGTCTTTTTACTTGTTTTTAGATGTCTTGTTATATTGGATCCTATGTGTATTTTTCTTTAATTGTCATTAAATATATTTTTTTATACATCATTACCATTTTGTGTCACCTGTTTACCTGATCAGCTCCAATATAGGGATTTCTTTGTTTGGGGAACCTTCTTTTTTGAATTAGTTTACGGAAACCCTGGAGACTGATATAGATCACATATTATAATCTGTTTATAGCGTAACTCCTTACTCCCCTTGTTGTTTCTATTTTAACTTATAAGACTCTTGAGTGCATGGTTTATGAGAACAGGTAAAAGCAAATTCTGAAATTGGATTGGTATCTCTAGCCAAAACTTTTTTTTTCCCTAGCTTGGAATAAAGTAGCGGACCTACATATTTTTTGTGTCTCATTGGGGAGACTGTCACTCTCTTTCCCTTCCATAGGTACCACAACAAGCCAGTTAGCAGGTATCCCCATTGGAAGATTTCCCCTCACTTCCTGTAAAATGTTTGTCCCATTGGCAATAGCTTCCAGGATAAATAGAGAAGGTAAATCTCTCCAACAAAGATACAAACAGCTATAAAACTTGACAGAGATTCTAATAATCTATCCAAAATCACAAAAAAGTTTGGCTAAAGATAAACTTTAAGATCAAGAGCCAATGGATATATTGAAAACCTTGACAAAAACGGATCCATCTATGACAAGAGGGGTGGGATATACCTGCACACTAGTTAGAAAACCTGGAGTGTGTTTACCTTGCCAAAATGGCCTACCCACAAGGACCCCTATACATGAATCAGTTCCCATCAAAATGTAGCTACTTGACCATTAGTCATTTACGAGCCTTATTTCCTTAGCTTTAAACTCCTTGTATTATTTTCCCAGAATGCAACACGTTCTGTGAATGGTCATGTGCAGATTGCCAAAATCTGTTTATGTCACTTGTGATCATCCTGCTACTAAATGTTACAATTAGGCAACAATGGAGTGTAGCATGTAGAAGCTATCAATAAATTACTGATGAGGATTGTGTTTGTGGATCGTATTTCTAAGATACTTTGTACAGAAAAAAATGTTTTTTCATTTCCTTTTTTGCATTAGGAATCGTTTTCAGACATTATTTCTCCTTTATATTTTAGTGTAAAATTATCAGAACCTTTAATCCCTGAGCCAATCCAACCAACTCTGATCAAAATTCATCAGTAGTAGGGCAGGGGTGGACAAATTAATATGGAATTTAGGAGCCAGTCTGTCCAATTCAGCCAGCAGGTTTTTTTTAGGAGCAAGCTCCACTGATAACAACTAGAGAAAACCTTAAAGTTGGGATTCAGGTCAGCCTTGGCTCCAGGGATTTGCCCAGCCCTGTAGTAGGGTCAAGTGCATTCAGCGCCTATATCTCTGAGCTCTCCCCTTTTGGAATTGGGAATGTCACCAAGATGCTGATGGCTGAGACTTATATGTTTCCTACTTGCACAGAAAAAAACTACATAGACTGGTATAGGTGTATCTCAGAACATTTCAGCTTTACACATCAGTGATAGACAAAAGTGTAATTATAATACAAACAGTGTATTTCTCGCTGAATGCACTCGGCATGTGAAGCTTTTGTAATGCGGCTTTCATAACAGCTTGTATGTTCCCCAGATAGACATACAGCTCATAGTGGATGCAATAAAGCAAGAAGTAATTGATTCTGCTAATTGATTTCCCTATGGTGGAGAAAAATGTTAAACCTGAACAAATGTAAAACAAAAGTGAGTGAGAAGGAAACCCCCCTGTGTCAGATCACAGAACCTCACACAAGCTACGGGATGGTAAGGAATGGTGCTGCAATAAAACCAACCAGAGTGTTCCATTGAGCCACTTATTACTGTTATTTATGTTAGCTGCACAGCAATACGCTCCTGCTGAGAGATTCAATAAAAACATGTCCGAAGAAGAGAGTTTGCCATAAGTAATGTTGCCTATAATACCTAATGAGTGTCCTTGTCTATGCAATGTTTTTTTAAGTTAAATGTTCATGTTATGGGCTCATGTAGATGGGTATCATTAGTCAGCAGTTGCTTATTGCATTCAAATGCAACACTGCTCAAATGTATGTGTTCAAATGTAAAATGTAGCAAAAGGTTGCTTTTGACCTTCTTTACATGCAGTGCAAAGGCATTTCAACAGGAACTACTGCATCTAAAGAAGTGCAATGTAATGTAGGCCAAACGCAGCCTCATAACTTTCATCCATACTACATGGTTCAAGTAAATGAGAATCGTATTGCCTGCATTTGAAACACACGTTGAAGACTGGAAAACAATGTCCATCTACACAAGCTATAAAGCTAACCAAACATAAACCACCATTTTTGGGTAGCATGGTCTGGAACAGATCTGTCCATGCTGATTGAAGATTAATTCTTACTGATGTGAGAGGTCTTGGTATAATTCGTGTACAGTTGTAATAGAACTGCAAACACACACCTAAGGGCCTGTGTTGATGGGCTTTGGGCTTGTGTCATTGGCATCAGTTTGAGATGCATCATTCAAAATTCATTGACAGGTGACTTTAACCTGCAGTGGACCTCCTTCTGACCTGCATTTGTCCTGCTTCAAAGTGAGTTTTACATTCTTATAGACTTGTACGTGATTGCAAAACACACTTGAAATGAACAAAGGTCCGGCAACATAAGCCCTAAAACAATAATGCCTTTCTGCTAGAATAACATGCAAGAGAACGAATAACAATTAGTGAAGTCTATATGCATGGAAGACAACATTCTATGTAGGTGCTATGTGCAGCTTTAAGGACACCAGTACTGAGAGAATATTGAGGCTGCCATTTCTGATCATTGTCAGTGCCTACAGTACTTTCTGAGGTACTACCCAGAAATAATTCTGCAGATCTAGAGTTCAGACTTAGCCCAGACTTTATGATCAGTCAGCGATGGCAGTTCGGCGGGTTTATCTACAGGTCCCCTTTGATAACTGGTGAGGGGTGATGTGGAGAATTTACTAGTCACAAAGATTTTTTGCATTGGTATTTGGGAAATAAAAGTTGCGAATTTTGTATACCGATTTGCTGAAAGCTTAAACGGCAACTTCTCATTTTATGAGTGTGATGGGATGACTGTGATGGGAAGACTTGGCTTGCTAGAGATACTGGCATTCATAATGTGGTTGTGGACAGCTAAGGTTGTGTTAACTCTGCAGTTTTTAATTGATTGCAATCACAGATTTTCCAAGAACATACTACATGCATAATATACAGATAAGGTTCCTCATGTGTCTCTTGCAGTGATATATATAGTACAGTATGGAGATTTTATAGTATATTAGAACCACTGGAAATACTCAGAGCTGATATTTATTTGCATTTCGTATATGAATCCCTGTGACCCTACATTTAAAAATAAATGGATATATGAGAAATATGTGGAAAGATACAGTATATGTACTTCCAAACAAAGCATCCTGGTATGTATTCTATGTAGCAAAATGCAACACAATAAGCGCAACTCATAAAAACCTGTGCATAGTTTCATTATCCTCATCAGCAGCCAGGCGAGTTCTAGCATTTCTGTATTACAACCGAAGGAACAAAAAATAACTTATGATAGGTTGCTAAGGTCTTCATTCCTGATGATACTCTTTGCCAGGATTTTGTCATGTAACTAAATATAATATATTAGATCATGGTTTCACAGACCATAGACAGAAAAACAAGATTATGCTACCAGGACTTTATATTAAGCAATAGCAACAGTAAAACATAATCTTATTATAAAAGACATGTCCAAGTATCTTAAAAACGTTTTACGATACTTCGACATATCTTTCAGAAAAAAAGTATTAATAACACAGAATTATATTTTTTAGAAATTTGTTAATGTATATTTTGATTATTTTCTACTGTTGCTATCACTAAAGTCCCATGTCTATTTGTTTTTTCTATATTGTGAAAGATCAGGAATTTATTCATGCAGCATTGTAAAATTACTGAAACTCCTACTTTAAATATTGGAATTTAACTTTCCCTTTCACAAAATTGTATTGAGTATTTTCCAGATAGGAAGCAGTAACTGAGTGTATAATACATATAGTGTAACAGAGTAATATCACATGAAATGCAGTTTACACAGCAATCATATAGGAACATCAAAAACATGTTTGAATTATATATGAACAACGAATACATATAAGATAATAAAATATATAGGATAAATAACTTAAAATAACTTTTTTTTTTTTATTGGGATGTCAGCCTAGCAACCGTAATTATGGTATGTGTGTGTGTGTGTGTGTGTGTGTGTATATATATATATATATATATA
>NW_017306481.1:1277433-1352775 GCF_000935625.1 Nanorana parkeri
TATATATATATATATATATTTATTTATTTTTAATATTTGATGTTGACCTCTAAACAGGAAATATTAGATGGGTTAATTAAAAGAAATGTTAATAGCGCTCTTGTAGGAAAATGTAGCATTCAATTAAGTTGTATATTGGGGGACAAGATATGTGTGTACCTAAAAAAAAATTTGACTCGGAAGAAGACCACCACCCTTAGCCGAAAATGGTAGATGAGATAAAGCCACAGACTGCTCAGTAATGCTACATAAATGTGGTCATTTATGTAGCATCATAGGGCACCAGTGTACTTATCACTTAATTGTCATTGCATAACATGTTCCTTAGCTGTCACCTTTTCTGCAGTGTTGTGTTGGCTGTAACCTTTTTTCACATTGTAGCAGCTATTACAATAAATCAAATCCGTAGTAGGCTCTCTATCTAAAGTTTGCATTTCCCAGGTTGGCTAACTTATCATGGGTAATATATTAGATGATGTGGATTATGATGAGTGTTGTGGATATTGTGGTTAAGCTATGTGCATACAGAAAGGCCCCATTCACACCTAGGCGTATTGTAATATGCGCATCTGGCGCGCGACCATCACGCGTTTTTTTTACTGCGATTCGCGGTAAAAAAGTCGCGCGATTCCAAAGGCTACTTGGCTGTATCCCAATGGAAAACGCCCTACAAAACGGCCCAAAGTAGTCCCGGGACCTTTTCAGGCGTGGGCTGTTTTGTAGGGCGTTAGGGACGGGCGGAAATACGCCTAGGTGGGAACGAGGGCATTGACTACAATGCTATTTATTTTTTTGACCGTTTTGTAGCGCGTTCGTCGAGCGTAGGACGCGCTACAAAACGGTCAGGTGTGAACGCAGCCAAAGAAAGGATCATGTACTAGATTAAATGAGCTAAAATGTCAATGAAACTTATAGTTATAGTATATAAAGCTCTTAGATATCTGGCTTAGTCTGGGTAAGATGCCATGTTTTTTAATCAGTTTATTTATCTGAAAATTAATTATTTATTGCATGTGCATTTAGACTAATGAATATGAGAGTCAATATAAATAAAAGAGAAAATGCTGAACTTCAGGCAGATATAAAGAAGAATGAAACAATGCAGTTGTTTATCTTTTTAAAATAAATTTGTTGTGTTTTTATAAAATGCTAGCACTGGTATGTATGAGTGTCTTGCTGCTGTGTCATTGACCAGGGTAGGGTAAGGTGGTGACAACACTGCATCCCTTCTGTCCAAGATAAGGTGTTGTCAGCTTTGGGGTGGCTGTGCTGTCTGACAGAATTGCGTGAATCCTGCTGCATGGTCACATTCCGAAGCCCCCCCCGGCCTCAAACTGCACCCCCGCCTACCAGAGGGGACTTCTTTATGCTGGCTCCTGTATTTTTCAAAGGAATCTGTGGCTAGAAGAGAAGTCCCATCTGCAACCACAGCAGAGGGACTCATAGTTCTCATTGGAGCACAGGTGCAGTGACATCACCCCACTTGTAGTCCATTGATAACTTCCTGTAGCCCAATCACCAATGGTCCCTACCTCTGTACACACCTGAGACTGGAGGAACAGTCTGCAGGAGCCTGTGCATTGCACATTTAATCCACTGATCATGGTTACAGAGCTTTGCAGGCTCCAAGGCAAAAAAAATAATAAATGCACATTTTTACTTTTATCAAGGTGTGTGCATTTATTATTTTTTTTCCAAAGGGCGGACTATGCCTTTAAGTGTGTGGAGTCCAATACCAGTACCCCTGCAGGTACCTCTTGCTTCTGGAGCTCCTGAGAGATAATTATTACTGGCTTGAAGCTAAACTATCAACTTTGCACAGACTTGAGCTGTATGGTGTCTCTGGAAGCTACTGATAACCGGCACAAACACTAACTCTGCTACCAGGACCTCTTTAGGGCTTGTTCACTGTTCTGAGCACAGCAGAACACTCTGAAAATACAACACATACCAGGCAATGTTGCTGTGCACACTATTATGTGTGAACTAAAAACTTTAATGCTTGCTCAACATATAACCAGTTATATTCTGCCAGATGTCAGTCAGTGCTCTTAAATCACAATTAGGCCATTTGGGGTTTTAAATGTCTTTTAGCAAAAATAACGGAACAGACTGTTCGCCCCAGTGCACTGTATTTTATTGTGGTAGTTATTTGCACCTTCGCCATCACCTTGGTGGAAGGGGGCCGGGCATAGCTTTGTGATGTCAAGAGCTTTAACCATTTATGAACCTTTTCTCAGCATATGTAGCTTTAGCAACACAATGGTAGCCAGTGGACAGAGTAGCTGAGCAGAAAAACTAACAAGAATACAGTATTACATACATTGCACATCCCTGTGTTGTTTGTCTTGTGTATTAAAAGTCTGTTTTTTATGTATAATGGTGACTGTGAACTGGAGGTCTATTCTGAGCCATTATATGTATAAATGTGGTGTGTCCATACTCAGTTTGGCCAACTTTTACTTTCCTCATTAGTTTAATATATTAGTTTAATATATATACAAATATATAATATATATATTTATTTATTCTGGACACATTAAAACTCCCATGCGTGTCCTTTTCTATGGTGAGAAATCATAAGAATTATAGAAATATATATATATACATACATACATTTCTAAATAGTGGTGTTGCATGAAAAAGTTTTTTAAAATTTGTTTGTGATATTTTGCTGTTGACAACAAGGTTTACAGTGAACAGTGCGTCAATTTCCTTTTTTTAAAGGCAAACTTCTAAAAAAACTTCAAAATAAAAACTAAAATAAAATGTGTGCATGGCTCCCATTGTTTAGCTCGCTCTTATTTCCACCTCTTCCCTTTTTATATTTGCCTGTGACTTTTTCAACTCATAACAAAGAATGCCTTGTCTGTGTTTATTTAAGCATCCATTGTGTCTCGTCACATGTAGAACGTTGTTAATCAGCTGTCAGAACTTGATTTGTCAAGTCACAGGCCTAGAACAAATGTCTTTGAATAATTCATAGAGCTCGATATGTGACATTTTGCTGTTTTTCAATGATGATATATTGTATCCCCTTTTTATTTCATTAGTTGTCTTGTGGATGTTATTCGTAAAGAGTAACATCATATACATCAAGTTGTGGCTGTCTCCTTGCAATAGTATGACAAAAGCCCCCTTATAATTTTACCATTATTTTATGATTTCATTGACATGGGTTGAACAAACAAAGTATTTTATAATGAATGTAACTGCACTGGAGGCATTAATCAAAGGGGTATACTTGGTGGAAAGCACTCCTGCCTTGCAGCCGTGGGGTGCCTAGTTGGAATCCCAACCAGGTTACTATTGGCATAGAGTTTGCATAGGTTTCCTCTGTGTATTCTGATTTCCTCCCACGCTCTGTCGCTCTGTGCCTTGTCTAAATTTGCTCTAGTATGTGTATGCATGCATGAGAGAAAGGGACCTTAGATTGTAAGCTCCTTGAGTACAGGGGCTGATGTGAATGTAGACTTTGTGCTGTGTACATTGTTGGGCTATATTAGTAACTGTATTAAGTAAATAAATGATTCCAGTATCAGTGACAGTATGGGGCACCCTTTCTGCTCTCTGTATGTGTCTGACAGTGAGAGATTACCTACGGGCACTGTGAGTTTTTGCTGTTGATGCAAAATTAGGGTTTATATACTTTTGCAGGTGGGGGGCAATGGGGGTTAATACACCCTTTTTTAAAAAGTAAACACTGATGTTTTGTCTTAAAGAGTCCTGACATTTTTTAGAGGTGTCCAAAGATTTGGTGTAGTTTGCATAATGCGCAATGATCTGTCTATGTAAGTGATTATTACAGCTATTAAACAGTGCCCCGGGATTAACTGACTATGAAGTCTAGGCTCCTTCTCTTACAAGAGCATACTGGTGATTCAGTTTGACTACTTGCTGTGAAAAATCAATTTACTACTAATGTTTTTCTACTAACTGTGCAAATCCATGTTTACTAAAAAAAAAGTAATCATTTTATTAGAAAAAGCCAATTATAGTATCTCTGCAGTCCCTCCACTCATTTGATTACAGTCTTTGAATTAAGATGGTGGAAAACACTTTAAGATAGCAGAGTGGCAAACAGAGGTTCTTTTTTTAACTGGTTTATAATAGTTTATCAAATAATAAAGAACTGACAATTGATACCATGGTTTGCAGAGATGATGGGCTAATAACCTAAGTCTCAGACTGTCAGAGGTAACAACCTGCTGTGCCTTGTGCTGCCATACAAACGTACATGGTCTGAGCCCAGTTTTGGGTGGAAGGCAATGATCCTACCAGTATAAATTTGGGCAGTGGGAAAAATGGAGCACATAATAAGATTTTACCTTAGCTGAGCTTAATTGAAACTAGAAAATAATGGTACTGTATTGGTCAAATCTAATTATTGTTTCACAGTACTATTATTGAACGGACTAATCGAATCTATAGAGACAGGGTTCTTGCTGCATGCAATGGAAAGGAATATTGAAGATGTTCAATTAAACTATATTTATCTTCATGTTTGTGTAACTGTTTTTATACTGGCTTCATGTTTGCCTGGTATTTATTATAAATTATTATGATAGTTCTTATGTTTCTCTGTGGGGTAAAGTAAAATCTCATACTGTTCCCTTGTGTGACTGACTGTGGCCCCTTTCACATGGCCAATCCGTCAGTCCCTTTTGGACCAGCGATTACACAGATCAAAAACAGATCAAAGGTGGTTGATGTGATGTTATCGACCCCTTGTCACTGAACAGTACTATATACACTGTGTGGCATATGGCATATCGCATTTGGCAGGCAGAACTGCTTGTCAAGCGCGATCATTGCAGTGAATGGGGCTGCATGGTATTGCAACAGAAAATTCCCAATGGTGATTTAAAATCAGTATCACCTCCTGAATGCCAAGCAAATGCTGGTCTATTCAGGTGCATTGATCCTAACACAAAGTTGATGTCCAGGTCCATTTTTATTGACCTGACAAGTTGTGGGCGGAATACGTTGATTCACATCTGGCCCATAGGGAATACATGGGTCTGGTCTTTACTCCATTACAAGATGGAGGAAGAAATCAGAATGGATGTGGATGCCACATACGTGGTATCCATTTTTGTTGTGATCTGACTCAGCAGAGTATCCATCTGTGGAATGGAGGGTGCCCACGTGAAAGGCAACTTAGATATCCTTAACCTAAATCTAAACTTGTGCTGAGGAACCTGTGTAGACTTCCTCTGCTGATCTTTACCTAGTGACAAATGAAGTCTATGCATTTCACCAGCATAGGCTTACTTTAAACTGCTTCTGAACAAAAGATTTTTCCAGATATTGTATGGTATTCTATAAAATGGTAGCAGGACAATCAGACTTGTTGCCAGTGTTAATTGAGTAAATGTTCATTTTCATACCTTCAACTCCACTTAAAATACTCCTATGTAGAATACTTTGTAGGGTACTGTCACCCTATTCTGCTGTGATATCGTGGGTTCTTTGCATATCCTTTATTGAAAAGCATCTAAAAAGGATGCCTTTCACTGAGTTTGATGGAAGCTACGCCAAATAACATCATGCTTCAGGTTTGATGTTCTTTCCTGGAGCTTAAAAGTGCACATGTGTTATAGGAATCTGTCACTTATTTGCTGCAAAGTGAAAGATTTTCTTAATAAGAAGGAATATGAAATCATGACTGTTCCACTCTATTTAGAGGGGGAAAGCACATAGCCAAAGTGAATGAAGAGCCTAAAAGAAGCACAGGTCTTTTTAATTATGTAGGATAGTTTATTGAAGATCTATAAGTATCCCGATGATTTTCAGGGATCTGCTTCCCCAACTTTAGGGCTTATTTTTGTGTGTAAACAGCAATCAAAGAAAACAACAGAAAAGAGCACCCACCGTGTGTAGTACTGATGATTTATGAATTAGCTTTTTAAAAAACAAAATTTGGACCAAATGTTGGACTACATTTTCAAAGATTTAGGCCAATATTTGGTCCAAGTTCACCCTGTTCACAGTTCACAGCCAATGTCAGTGTTCACTAACCCGGACCGAGGTCTGTGAAAGTTTGTGGATTGCCTGTATAGACGATTGCTCTTTTTTGGAATCCTTTGCAAGTTTACATGTCGCTACGGTTGTGAGTAGCCTTTCTGTTTAAAAAAAAAAAAAGCCAATTAATAAATCATTAGTACTACACAAGGTGGGCGCTCTTTTATGTTTGTTTCCTTTGCATGTTTGGATGAGAGCATTCCGATCTGAGGAGGAGCAGCACCCCTGTGTCAGTTCAAACTGAGATGTGAAATAGTTGATGGCTGTCAGCGCCGGAGGAACTTTGTTTGTTTATTGTTAGCAATAAAAGAAGATAACACTGGTAACAAAATAATTAGAGTACTTCTGTTTAGGAGGGAAACTGACCAAAAATCCTTGACATTGATTTACTAATGGAGTAGAGACTGTTCATGTTGCAAAGTGATTATTCAATGAGCTTAGTAAGTAAAGCTGTATACCCAATCACGTGCAAAGGAAAAAAGTAGGAATATCCTATCATATGACTGTGAGGACAGTTCCCCTTATTTACTAGACTTAGTAAACATTAGCTTTAAAACATTAACCATCTCTATCCCTTAGTAAATACTTAGTAAATCATATATACATCTGACCATTTACTAAGGTTCGGGTCACACCTATAGGCTATAACATCCAGGGTTGGTGAATAAACATAAATAAGGAGGTGCAAAGGACTCAGGGGACCTGGAATGCTTATCACCCAGAACACCCATTTCAGAATTCAGTTTGCAGTAATTGGATCAGTAAAATATAATTTCTGATTCATTGGAAGGGTTATAACACTTTGCGTTTTTAAATAGGCCAGACAGAGAGAACTGTGCCTGGGTAGCCAGGATTACTTGGTGCTCTCTAACAATATCACTGCATTATGCTGTTGCATAACCTGTTTAACCTCTATTCTGTCAGATGGCCAACACATTGTTCTTCAAAGTCCTGCTATTAGACAGATATTTATCAGGAATAATCCTGGTTACAGCTTGCATTCTACAATGTCACTGTATAGGAAAGACAGTGAAAAGGATGACTTATTTTACCAGGCTGTGGAATTCATTCACTTGCTGTATCTGCTCCAGGAAACTCTTTGTATCGCAGCTGTACGGTGGGCTATAAATAGGTCACATTTAAGAGTCCACATCTTTTCACTGTTGCCATCTTTTTTTGTGATCACATGACAGATGAACATATACAGGTTCCTAATAAATGACCACAGTTGCTAAATTATTACTTGTATTGAAAGTATTTTTTTTTTTAAACTGACAATCTTCAGAAAATGATTTTCCAGCAAAAAACAAATCATTTTCGACTTGTATCTTTATTGGTCATTAGTGATTGTTTTAAAGTGACACTAAAAAGTAGTACTAAAAGTAGTTAAACATTAAAAATGCATTCAAGTACCCTAACTATTAACAATACTGTACCTTATTTATGTATTACTCAGTTTTAGATCCTCAAATCATCTCTGAATTTGTGCTGCTCCAAGCTCACTCAAGTGATGGATTACAATCTCTATACAAATTAGTAAACTAAATGTGAGATTGTAATCCATCACAGGAGCAAGCTTGGAGTGGTGGCTACTTTACATCACACACAAATACCATGGGGAACAGAAGTAGCCACCCTCCAGTGTCAACACCAATTCAGAGATGATTCGAGGATCTACAGCCGAGTGATGTACAAATAAGATACATTTTTGTTAATAGTTGGGGTACTTGAATGTATTTTTAAGATTTAACTGATGAGTTTAGTGTCACTTTAATATGCAGAATACTTTAATCACCATTGACCACCAAAAGCCAAAATAGCGCCTGTCTACATTTTTTATTCTATATATTTGCATCTCTGGGCTGTAAACATGTGAAACAATGTATAATGGATAATACTCAGTCCTTACAGGGAAAAAAGAAAGTTTGTAGGAAATTAAGCAGAAGTCTGAGATCGCCTACACAATAAAAGCAGAATACAAAAGGTCTTTCTCAGTTATCGCTTTACATATTTAGTATGCAAATAATCAAGTATTTCAAAGAACATGTTTGCATTATAAAGTAAAAATTATTTGTGGGATAAAAATAAACATATTTTACCCGCTAAAAAACTATTTTTGTATTTGTGCAGCATTTTATACATGCTACACTGCATAAAACTGAACTCCAGGCAAACAAGAAAACACACAGAAAAATACATATATGGGAGCTGTTTTACCAATGGATTTCTATTTTTGTCCATCCATTCCTGAGATTTACACAGTTCTCTCAAATAGCACAGTCCTGTCTGTTCGGCAGGAAACTTGACTTTCCTCTTCGTCAGTTAAAGAGACCTATTAGTTCCTTAAAATATATAAAATAGCTTCTCCAGTGCTGAAGCCACCATTAGTTTCTTCAGCATTCAACACTTTCAGGAGTGTCGGATGGTCGGTCCCCCACCACGCACTGTGGTTGTTTCTTCCAACCCCTACATCACTGCTGTAACCTGTTGTGACATAGGGGGTCACAAAATGGACTACAGTGTACAGTGGGGGGACAAATACTAAAGATTTTGCCAGAGGCTGCAGCGCTGGAATTGTGAGAAGTTAGGGAACTTGCGCCACTGGAGAGTTGAGTATAACAGCTCTTTTATTACAGAGAAAGGCTATTTCAATTTTTTTAAAGCAACTGATAGGTGTTTTTTTAATGTAACAATTAGCGGTCTTGTCCTTCCCACAGCCTGTGACTGGACAGTGGAGGAGTAGCAGCAGACTGATGAGCTCATCTTTCTGACATTCTGCACTCCCCTCCTAACAGCACATCCCTTGTTAGCACAAGAGTACTGCAGTACAACAGACTGGCATGCTGTGCTGCTACTCCCTTCATCGATCTGCAGAGCGGCTACGACAGTAATATCAACAGTAATATCTAATATCAAATCAAATTTTAGTATTAACATTGCTTGAATTAAAGAATAATTAAATGATGTATTAAGAATAAAAAGGCACATTAAATGGTGTCTTTTATATGTGTTTGTAGGTTAGCTTTATACACAGATACTTGCAGTAAATTGTGGATTGTGGGCTGCACAGAACAAGTCTACCTGTTTCTCTTTATCAGAGCACTTGTCAGCTAATTGAATGTGGAGAAGTGTACTATCCCTGAGCCACTTCCTAGCTGTATATTATCATGGATCTTCCAGTGGTTCTCAACTCGTGGGTCGCGACCCAAAAGTGGGTAATCTTTTTTCCCCTCACTGTAACTGCTTGCTGCAGTTTGCATGCCTTGCTATGTATTTGCACGAGTTCAAAACCAGTACACCTTATAGACATGCTATATTATCAATTGTTAAGCTGTCACCGATTTTATAACGTGCTTGTAAATGCAATTTTTTTTTTTTACTAGACTCAACCAAAATCTAATTGGCTGCTTTAACTTTCAAAGAAGCATAGAATGCAGTCAGAGTTCATTGCACTTAAATATGACAGATACAGTAATACCTCGGTTCACGAACGCTTCTGTTCGCAAACAAATCAGTTCGCAAACAGGAAGTTCGGCAAAATTTTGCTTCCGTTCACGAACTCCAAATCGGGTGACGAACCATCTTCCCTGCTCTGAGCCACAATTTGATTCTGTTTGCGACCAAAATCGGTTCGTGACCACGTTCGTAGGGGTCAGAACAGATTAACCTTATTTACATTAAACCTTATGGGGAAATTTGATTCGGTTCGGGACCAATTCGGTTCACGACCAGAATCGTGGAACGAATTGAGTTTGTGAACCGAGCTACCACTGTAATGCGATAATGGAAATTTATAGAAAATACTCCTGGGTGAAATAGTGACTGTAGCAGCACACTATGACAAAGTAAAATGCCTGTTGAGAAGTGGCATATGGAAGCTGCCATACCCTGCGTTTCACATTACTTGTCAGGGGTGGACAGGCTAATATGGAATTTATTATCCAATCTCTCCAATCCAGGAGCCAGCATATTTTATTTAGGAGCCAGGTCCATTGACAACAACTAGAGAACCTCGAAAGTTAGGCTACCTGCCTTTTGGGATTTGTCCATCCAGTATGAAGTTGTTGGCCTTTGATCCTACTCATCTTCATAGTGAGTTACACTAGTATGCTTCTCAAAGTTTGTAATAGAAGCTTCTGTCTGATGCTTCTTTTACAGGACATTTGCTTCTTAGCGTAAATTGTTGGCGCTATATAAATACCTGTAAGAAAAATAAATAATATATTTTTTTTGTTCCTTGTTTTCTTAAAATGCCTTATGTTATTTAAAAAGAAAATTGAGGACACTGTACTAAAATGAAATGTAGGTTCAGTGATTTGGGCCATATTTAATTTCAGAGGAAATCATTTTCTTTGGTTTACTGGGAACAGTAGGACTTATCACCTGTTATGTTTTGCAATACGAGGAACGATAGGTACAAGCTTGTACGTGACGATATAACAGTGGCTTATTCAAACAATTAGGTGTTATCTTCTGGCACAGCGGTGCACTGACACAAAGAATAGTTCAGTTGTTGAGCTGTCACCAGACAGACATATTTCTGCCAAAAGTCATCTTAGCATTTCATATAAGCTTGGAAAAAGATGATTTTACATTTGGATTGTTTGGCTCCACCTAGAGAGTTTCCACTAGCTATAAAAAAGCTGTCATAGAGTATATTGTACATAATAGTTCACAAGCAAACAGCTATATTATGATGGCTGACTGAAAGAGGGAAGGAAAGTAAAATTGTAGGGCTGGTAATGATTAAAATGTTCCTGTTCGATTAATGGCATCACATCCTGATCCTCCTCACAGGCCGGTCTTTGGTTTTCACATGCGATGCACTCATGAACCAGGAGACTCACCGGCCCAAGTGATTCCGTTCAGGTAACGAAGGGAAGGGGGAGGAGTCCGGTGACGTCGATGTCCGTGACGTCACCGGATCTCCGATGGAAGACCCGGAAGCCGGCGGAGAGGTGAGTTCCGATCAAAATAATTTTGATCGATCAAAAAAATTAACCATTAATCGAGGGATTAATCGTTAATTTCCGCAGCCCTATAAAATTGCAAAGCATAGCATGTTATTTGTGGTTGTCAGTCAGTGATTCATGAAGACTTTTGGGTCATCGATTTTGTTTTAAATTGGAAAGCCTGGTTTTTACACCTAGGAACCATAATTGCCACGTTTTGACACCAAATTTTCCATAATCTAATAAGATTTAATAATGAAAAAACATTACTAAAGTGAGAGAGTGCTTTAAATATTTTACTGATATGTGTATGCATCCAAGGATGATAATAAACAGGCAGATACTTCGCCATAATAGCAGATATTATACTTACCATGAACAGCCAAAACCGGCACTAGTAGTCTGTGGTACAGAGATCCTGGTGCAGACAATGATCCTGGTGCAGACAACCCTCACACTAGGGGGTTGATTTACTAACCTTATAAACACACCATGAACGTGTATACACCTCTGTAGTGTGTTCCCTCCCAGCATGATCTATGGGAGGAATCGAAACACCTTTGTAGTGTGTACACACCCAGCAGGTGTGTTGTGCAAAGCCCTGCAATGAATTGCAAGGTAATGTGGTGTAAATTAGCTCTATGTTATGTTGCTTGCGTTGATGAATGCAGGAATGTAAATGCATTAGCTAACCATTTTTGTCTAAACTGTGAAGCAGCATTATATATGCATCATGTGCATGATTTTTCCATACATGGCATTAGTGGAAATATGCTTTTAGAGACTTTTTGGTTGATAAATACGTTTTGCTGTGTGAAAATCACACACACCTGGTGCGTGCGTGTGTTTAGGTTAGTAAATCACCCCCTAGATCTCCATGTAACCCTCACACTAAATATCCTTGCAACCCTCAAATTAACTCTCCCTGAAATCCCAGGTCTAACATTAATCCTTCCTGTAAACCTCACAGTAACGTTTCCTGTAATTCCAACTTTAACACTAACCCTCTCTGTAACCTTTAACAGTACTCAACTTGTAACTTTCACATTAATCATCCATGTAACTCTCACACTAGATCTGTTTGTATCAGTCACACTAAATTCCCTTGTATTTCTCATTCAAACCATCCCTGTATCTCTCACACTAACTATTCTCTGTACCAGGATCATTTGCACCGAAAACTTGCCTTCCTGTGCCACAAGATACTACCACAAAGGTCATAGCACCATAGTTTTGTCTCACCCATAACATCCCACCTCTTTGCTGAAAAGATCAACCTTAGCACAGCTGAAACTGGCATTGCAGTTCATACATGCATATTTAATGGTGTTTACTCCGCTAAGTCAACATGTGCGATAGAAGAACAATGATCCTACTACGGTCTGCCAGTGGTGTGTGGCATGGTGAAAACATTTATTTAATAATCTCAGAGGTTTAGAAATAACCTGAAGTGGTGGGTCTACATTTAGATTAAACTGGAAATCCTTTTTGAACAAAGCAAAATTGGTATCTTTATTTTACTACAAAGTGTAACTAAGTTAAGGGAATAATAAAATAGTAGTGCAATTTTCAGAAACAATACAAAGAAAACTCTACTAAAGTAGACTATTTATTGATACTTTCAGTTGTGACAATATTGTGTTTCTATAATATTTGTTTTTTTAATAGTGTGTTAAAAAAATTGACTTGATCTTAAAATGTATGTTCTGTACTGATATCGTATTTTCTTTGTGCGGCTGGGTAGGGCCTATGCTTGTCACACTTGTGTGCTACATAGATAATTTTTTTAATATTAATTACTCATTGAAGGGAGTATCAACCTATGCCATAAACAAGCAGCGTACACTACAGAACACGAGAAACACAAAGTATTCTTGTATGATTACAAGTATTGTTTGCCCTCTGAGTTTTTGTTCTATGTAACCCATAGCAACCATTCAGCACTCACCTAACATAACTTTAATTAACTAAAAGGATGATGTTAATCATGGTAGTTTACACATTACTGCTGAAGGTTGTTCTATTCTTACTATACATATAGGGCCAAAAGCTTGTGGATAACTGATCATCACACATATGAGCTTGTTGGGCATTAATCTGGTGTTGGCCCCCAGCTATAACAGTCTCCACTCTACTGGGAAGACTTTCCACAAGGAGTTTATCTATGGGAATTTATGTCCATTCAGCCAAAAGAGCATTTGTGAGGTCAGATACTGATGTTGGATGAGAAGACCTGGATTACAATTGATGTTCCAATTCATCCCAAAGGTTTTTAGTACAGTTGAGAGACCTGAGGAGGCCACTCAAATTCCTCCACACCATATTGGGCAAACCATGCCTTTATGGACCTGGCTTTGTGCACAGGGGCAGAGTCAGGCTAGACCAGAAAGTAACCTTCCCCAAACTGTTGCCATTAGGTTGAAAGCACAAAGTCACTTAAAATGGCTTTTGTATGCTGCATCATTTAAAGTACAATTCACTAGGAAGACCTGAGCTCAATAATTTGGAGGGTTGTTCAAATAACTTTTGTCTTTTTAGTTTGAAAAATACTGTACATTTTCATCCCTGCTGTTTCTGAGCAGTGAATCAATTTGTATACAAATGGACACTCTGCTTAAAAATCAGAAGCCTATCAGCTTCCCCAGTTCTCTTCAAAGTTGTAATTATTTATTTAACCCATTATAGATATAGGCAGGTCTACACTGTAATTTTTTTTTATAGTATCATGGAAGTGAATGAGGTAGAGTTGACAGTGCTGAGAAGTCATGTCATTTGAATTGGATGTACAGTTTAATTTGACATGGACACACTTCATTCAAGCAGTCTCTGTATGGTTTCGCATGAATGAAACGTCATTTAGGCTTTTGATCACTTATTGTATAATAAGGGCCTCCATTTGTTGTGAGAGACAGAAGGGTATTACTCGAATAATGACCCCTGATGTACTATTTTGTCTGGAGAAACCAATTCCTAAAGGGATTATTAGCAATCCAAGGTCTGCCTTGTGAGAACATCAATAGAATTATTATATACATTAAATAGCAGTCCTTTCTCATATGACACTTAGCTATATCATCAGTGTTCACAAATAACCTTATACGTTATTGGCAAGTTAGAGTATTTTTTGTTTAAATAAACAACAAAACAATATGACCAAGACTGTAAACTGCCCAATAAAACAGTTGTCAGGGGAGAACCTGCACGTGTTTTTAGGGATAGATTCATAAGAAAAGTGTAACTGTTTGGAAAGGCCCTATATTTGAATTCAAGAAACATAGAAGCACCATTACTGTTTGAAACACTGGAAAGTATTCTTTCTAGTTCTTCCCTGTAGCCAGGACCAGTCAGACAGTTTGCTGTTACCAAAATGGCTAACCCCTAGTGTGTAGGCAGGTATAAATGCACACTCTGCCTAACTTAGAAAACTAGAAAACCCCTGATTACATATATATTGCATACCTGGTCTACTGTAACTTTATCCATATTCTGACATCTTTAAATAGACAGTAGCACACTCATTTTGTTGTGCCTTTCCTATGTATGGGGAATGAGCAGCCTGATACGAATATTTGACTGCATTTACATGCTGTGCGTGGACCCCTAGTAATACTGAGCTTTAATTCTTGTTCAGGCATTTAGGGCCCACTTATATCTATGTGTTTTAAAGTGGTTTGCCATCGTTCTTAATGGCTCTAGTTCACATGTATGTCGTGCACTGATCTACATTGCTAAAAAAAAAGTCCATGTCTATTTTTTTCTTGCGTGTTATAAGGCTTTTTATAGGACATGTCTGCATGACAATGCACTTTCCCAAAGCAATAATTAAAAAAAATGCTCAAGTAAAAGCAGATGCATATACAGTGGTTCACAGACTTAATTTGTTCCGCAATTCTAGTTGCGAACCGATTTGGTTGTGAACCGAATCAAACTGTGATCTCGACTAGAGGAAGCCATGACCATGTGTCAGAGCAGGGAAAATGGTTGTGGTTGTGTTCGTCACCCGAAGCGAAGTTCGCGAATGGAGGCAAAATTTTGCTGAACTTCTTGTTCGCGAACCGAATTGTTCGCGAACAGAAGCTTTCGTGAACCGAGGTACTACTGTAATAGATGTGCATCCATTCTTAAACTACTTCTTTAAGCGGTTTAGTAATGTTTGAGACATACTTACGGAGGCATGTGTACTGTACTGTAATAGCTGCATATTGCCCGCCTATGCTATACGGCATGTATAGTAAAAACATTCTGGGTATTGCTGGGTATGTGAATTTGGATGCTCAGGCTGACTCTTCACCTCCTCATCAGTATAAAACCCTGACAATGTCTTTAAGAAGATTGCCTTGAGACACATGTCACAATTCATTTGACTAATTGGAAATGACTCATTAGCCAGCAGTCGACTTGGAAGGTATAGATGCTTAATGGGTCAACGGTCTCTTAAGTGTTTATTAAAAGAACACGAGGATGTGGATTTCCTTTGACACAGATAAGTAGGCACTAATCTGTTATTTGTTCTGGAATTACAGTGCTGAAGGGTGGGGCTCTGGAAGGCACCTACAGATTGAAACAATTCCACTTTCACTGGGGATCCTGCGATGGGCACGGCTCCGAACACACCGTGGATGGAGTGAAATCTGAGGCCGAGGTAAGCTAGTCTTGTCATTTCTCAGTCAAAATAATTTCTTTGAATTCTTCTCATTTGAACTCATATTCCCTTTCTTTGGAGGAAAAACCTCATCAACACTATAAGTGGTCTGTGAATTTGTGCAAATTCAATTTCAAAATCTCCCAATTGGGGATACAAATAGCAATGGAGTTTTGGCATAGGTTATTATAACCATTCATTACTCAAACCCAGACCAGAAAAATATGCTTTGACTGAAGTTGGGATGTAACCCTCATGTCCAACCTAAGGAGGTGCTCCCAAGCTTGGAATAGGTATAAATACTAAATTTCACTGAATTTTATATGAACTTGTTTGACAACCCTACTTCATCCCAAACTGATATTTCAGGACCGAGTAGGCAACAGATACTGTATCTGTGATTCAAGAAGCTATAAGAAGCCAGCATGTGCTTTAGCTTTTTGGTTGTGTATTCGGGTGGACCTTTTACCTACAGGTACAGCTTGTTTTTGTAGCTTATCCCCTTCGTGACTGACGACGTACAGTGTACGTCGCCAGCATCGGGGCTGTTTAAACAGACTCCCGGCGACTTTTGCCGCCGGGACTCTGTTTAAACTTGTAGAGCCGACTGTCGGCTTTACAACAGAAGCGATCCTGGCGACTTACCTGTCGCCAGATATACTCGTTGTAACCTCATCTTTTATATGTCATTTAAAAAATTGGTATTTTGTTGTGTTTTGGGGCATTAAATTAAATTTTTCACTAAATGTTGGGGTTTAATAAGGAGTTGCGCTAATATTGCGCAACATAAAAATTTGCAACTACCACCATTTTATTCTATAGGGTCTTGGCATTCAGAAAATATATAATGTTGGGGGGTTTTAAGTCATTTTCAGGCCTAAAATGTGGAATATAACACGTGTGCAAAAAATGAAAAAAGGGCCTCAGTCATGAAGGGGTTAAAAATAGCTCTTCAGAACAAAATGGTACTTACAAATTCTATGCATGTGATGAAAAAAAGAACTAGGAAATCACCGTTGTAAACTGCTCTGTGCAGATTTAGAAATGTGAGACCTTTTGGCTGCTAATGTGTGAGGGTACGACACATGGCTTGTTAGTGGTCTATAGGTTGCCCATACATGTTTTATTCTTTCTTTTATCTGTATTAGTGCTAATGGTTTTGTAAACTGGCGTTATATTTATGTATCCCTTATCGGCAGCTCCATCTGGTCCATTGGAATACTAAGTATGACACTTTTGGTGAAGCCGTAAAGCACTGCGATGGTCTTGCAGTAGTAGGTGTTTTTCTAAAGGTAAGTCATTATTCAAGTTTTTTTTACCTAAACACAGCATTAGAACTGGTTGCAGAAGAACCTAGGGTTTCTTCTTCCTCTCTTATTTTATGTCTTAGAGTGGCTTAATTTCTCTCCCGTTCATTGAAGGACACAGGGCACAGATCGGAGATCCTGTACTGTAGGGTAATAAGCCAGGGGGTTGCATATGACTGGGGGTCTCGGCCGCCAAGTCACAGTACTCCCCACAGGCTTCTGGCGCTGCGGTCGGGGGCGCCAGTCTTCCGCAGTACCTGTGCACCTGGATCTTCAATGTTCCCTGCGCAGCTGCTTGACGTGGATGCTGCGGATGGTCCACGTTCCCCGGCGGTATGTATGGCCCTGCGTGGGCACGTGGTGGTGATGGGCGGGTCGGTGGGGGTCTGATCTCCCTTTGGGCTTCCTGACCTCCTTCAGCCACCCCCCTCTCCTCCCATCCCCCTTCGTCAGCTCCTGGGGTGGCGTAGGGGTGTTGTGGCACTGTGGGGCCTTGCCTTGGTTCCTGGCGGCCGGCGAGAGCAGCTGTGGCTTCTTGGGGCCGTGTCCCGCTGCGTTTTTTGGGGTCGGGCTGCCGCGCTGGTGCTGCTGTCTCTGGGGCGCGTGGCCCGCTCTGTTCCTCCCGCGTGTGCGCGGGGGCCGCTAATCGAGCCCCCGGCTTCGTTTGCGGCCTTCTCGGAGGCCGCGGCCGCCATGTTTGTTGTGGGCGCGTGCGCCCTCTTCGTGACGTCACTTCCGGTGCGCCACTTCCCGGTCCCCGTAATAGCGCGTCACCCGGCCGGCTCGGTCTTTCACGCCGGGACGCGGTCGGGTGAGGACGCACTGGGACACGGGGAGTCAGCTACTGTAGAAAGGTCGTCTGCCTGCGGGGGGTCGATTGCTGGGGACAACTGCGGTGGGGGCGGTGACTGCCGGGGACTCCCTTGCCTTGCTTGTGGCCCTAGTTTAACAGGTTTGGGGCGCAAAGCTATATTACCGGGGACATGGACTGTGGGGACGGTCTGTCCGCAGTGCCCTGTGAGGGCTGCGGCCTCTCTTCAGGGACATCTCCCACGTCCCCCCTTTGCGCGGCCTGTACTTCTGCGCCCCTTTCCCAGTCTCCCTTGGTGCCTGTGGGGTCTTTGGGTGGGGGGTCCACCGGCGCTATGTTGTCTTTGGAGGCTTTTTCCTCCACTATGGACGGTTTTGTGTCCCGTTCTGTGAACCCTCCACAGAAGCGCACGTTGCCGGCCCCCTCCCCAGTCCTTTCTGGGGATTCTGAGGAAGAGGGGGAAATTTCGGCGGTGGCCGCGCAGCCCGACCTGGGGGATTCCTCCCAGGCGGAGTCTGCTAGTGACGAAGAGTCGGGGACTGCCCTTATATTACAGGAACGCGAATTGGTCACGGCCTTGGTTCGCGCTGTGCGGGAAACTCTTAAAATTGAGGAGACTCCGAGCTCTTCGGCACTCCCGCCGGTTCCTTTTGGGACGCACAGGAGTAGGCGTTCCACTAAGGTTTTCCCTTACGTTCCTTTTTTTGATGACTTTGTCTACAAGGAGTGGAAGCGCCCGAGCAAGTGGTTTTCCGTCCCCAAACGCTTCTCGATTCGTTATCCTTTTGAGGAGTCCTTCCTGTCCAAGTGGTCTACTCCCCCCGCGGTGGATCCGCCGGTTTCTCGCCTGAACAAGGCTACGGTCATCCCGGTGGAGGATTCGCCTTCCTTTTGGGATCCCTCGGATAGGAAGGCGGAGGCAGTGGCGCGTACTATGTACTCGGTTTCCGGGGCTCTGTTGCGCCCCGTGTTGGCTTCGGCCCTGGTCTCCCAGACCTTGACTGAGTGGATGAAGATGCTGCGTCAGGGTCTTGCAGAAGAAAACGTGTCTCCTGCTTATGTCGACATTACGGAACAGGTGGTGCAGGGTCTGCAATACCTGTGTAATTCGGCCTTGGATGCTGCACCGTTGGTTTCCAAGCTGCCTGTGTCGGCGGTTACTCTTAGGCGCCTCCTCTGGCTTAAATGCTGGTCGGCTGACCAGGCTTCCAAGAAGGCTCTGACGGAGCTCCCCTTTACGGGGGAGCATCTGTTCGGGA
This sequence comes from Nanorana parkeri, assembly GCF_000935625.1. Taxonomy (NCBI): domain Eukaryota; kingdom Metazoa; phylum Chordata; class Amphibia; order Anura; family Dicroglossidae; genus Nanorana; species Nanorana parkeri. The sequence continues at coordinate 1,296,429 of NW_017306481.1, forward strand.
CTACCTTGGATGAGATCATTAAGGATTTGACGGGCGGTAAGAGTACCTTCCTACCTCAATCTAAAAAGCCTAGGGAACAGCGGCGGAAGCCGGGTCCTTCCTTTTCGGCTCACAAGCAGCTTTTTCGTCCGCCTCCGCCCTCTGAGAAGGGCGGGAAGTTCAACAGACCGCCGCCTTCCCAGGCCGCCAAACGCCCCTGGCAGCCCAGGAACGCCAAGCCCCAGGGTAAGCCCACCTCGGCATGAAGGCCTTCCCCCATCCCGGGATTCCAGGGTGGGGGGACGTCTTCGGCTCTTTGCAAGCCGCTGGCTGTCCCGCGTCTCCGACACCTGGGTGCGGGAATTGGTGTCCTTCCAACACCCGTCTTCCCCCCTGTATTGAGTACGAGCATCAATATTTTTTCTTTCAGTACTCACCGATACCGCATTCTGATACCGGAAGTCCCATTAAGGAAGCCAGGCGGCTTTCGTGTAATGACTCGCCACCTGGTTTCCTGATTAGCAGGGAAGCCATCCCCATGCTTCTCGTCATGAGCATGGAGTACATGAGGTGACGAGGGAGCATGAAGCTGGCTTCCTGGCCAATCAGAAAGCTGGGCACCGCATCATTACACAGGGCCCGGCTTCCAGATTGGCCAGCTTCCCGACCAATCAGGAAGCCGGGCAGGGAGTCATTACACGCTGCCCGGCTTCCTGATTGGCCAGGAAGTGACGAGAGATTGGCCAGGAAGTCATCGCAAGTGACGAGAGAGCATGGAGCCGGCTTCCCAACCAATCAGGAAGCCGGGCAGCGTGTAATGATGCGCTGCCCGGCTTCCTGATACAGGAAGTATCGGGCTAGGCATCGGAGCATTTGGGCGAGTACGGGTACTCTCCCAAATACTCAGCATTGGCACCAATACCGATACCATTATTGGTGCATCCCAAGTCAAAACCCTGAGCAGAATTTTCTGCAACATGGGTAATAATTACTTTTTTAAAAGGTAATTTATTGCAACAAGGACCTGGAGTGGTCTGTTTGCTGGGCGGGAGGTAGATTGTGGCCTTACTATGACAGATCACATCCCTGTTTTAAGGAAAGGAAGCAAATAGATTTACTGTTACTATGCCACACCAGTGTAATTTATTCCCAGTGAATTGATAGACTGTATTTTTTGGGTCCAGCTTCACAAATTTGTGTTAATGTAATGTGTCAATGTGTTTTTGTGTTAATGTAAGAAGATGTTCTTCCACTCTGATATTTGGGAGGCATGTAAGGAATGTGGTTGTATTTCCAATCTTTTTTTGTAATGATAATATTACTGAGTTGGATTTGTGTAATGTGTATATGGCTTGTGTATTGTATAAACACAATAGCGGAGGAAATTATGGTTGTAAAAAGCACTATCATACCATTTAACTGCTGTGCAACAGTTTACAGTATACTGCGGTAGTTCTAAGTATACACAAAGTTGTTGTATTGTATACAGATCAATGCAGGAATACACATATCGGGTATTGCATAAAATATGATCATAAACTTGTTGAATGGAGTTCAGAGAAAAATAGTCATCAGGTAAAGGTGCAAATATTTTAGAAATCCAGTGAGTGAGGCATTCACTTCCTGCTATATAAACATGCCATTTACCTAGAAGTCATTTCTGCTTTTGAAGAGACTTGTTTGCATACGAATCCCAGGAAACCTTGTGTGACCTTCACCGTTTCTGCTTTGTGTCTTTCGACAGCCATTTATCAGAAAGGGAATTAAAGATGTCTTAAAGTAGTTTTAAACTCTAAACCTTTTTTTCAATAACGAATCCAGATCAAACAAATATACTGTACATTGCTCAGCAAAGTATATTTTTGCATTTTTGCCCAAACACAGAAATCATATTTCCAAACAACTGGCTTGAACTCTCTCAGCACGGCTTACCTGAACTTCCTGTCCAGTACAAGATCACAAAGGGCAGCACAGTCTCCAGCAGCTGTCCATCTACTAGCTTGAAGAAGGGAGAAGAAAAGAGGGAGGAAGGTGGAGAGGGGGCCAGGGGGGAGGGAAATGGCTTGTTTTGCTGTGCCTGTGTTTTTGTGAAGACACACACAGCTTACTAGCACACACAAAGATGGCTACATAGGACCCTGCAAGGGAAAGGAACCACCCTAAAATAGGAAGTCAGGGCAAGTGCTTAGAGGACCAGCTGATTCTGCTGGAAACTAAAACGTTTACACATCAAGGAGCAGTATCTATTTTATGTGATTTGATCAGCATTTGAAATACCTTAATACCATTTTGTAATATTGTAATATACAGTAACTTTAACGCAGAAGAAAGAGGGGGACAAAGCAAGGTAGCATATTCGCCCCCTCCTTCCCTTTTCTTGATATTGATGAGGATTGCAGAAGACACAGAAAAGCTGCCCTGTTTGCATACCCTGTAGTAGCATGGCAACATCAGACACCAAAAGCATACAAGTATATCTCCCATTGTGAATTAACATCTAGGTGCACAGCTTTGACCCATTGACCTATCCCCTGGTTTATTGCAGGAGCAAAATGGTTATAGCTGAGCCCCCTGGACATTCATAACCCTGAGCTGGCCACTCACCTATCCATTTATGCTAAACTGTGTGGATGGAGGAATTTCCTACTGGGCTAAGCTTCAGTATCTTGCTAGTCGGCCCCGCTGGCTCTCAAAACACCTGAACAATGCCTGCATCCAATCAGATTGTTCAGGTACTTTAACAGCCAGCGGGGCCGACTAGCAAGATACTGAAGCTTGGCCCAGCGGGAGATTCCTCTGTCCAGAATTCCTAGTTTTCTGGTCATGTGATGCATGGTGTTGCCAATCTTTCTTTGTTACCAGCAATGGCTTCACACAGAGCTTTAACAAAATGTCAGAGACAGCAAAGGAAAAGCAAAAAATAAGCCTTGACTGTGTGATATGAGGCTACTCAAATTTAATAGATTCCTAAAGAGGAACTTTACCCACCAATTCAATGTCTCCCAAAACAGTTACTTTCAAAACAAGCCAACTGTCAGCCGGTGTTAACCTCTAAGTCTGGCATATTATTAAATAGAGGTGAAGTGGGATATTATTTAAAGATTGTTCTTCAATATGGCCGTAACATTAGTAAACGTGTCATAGGCCTGTGCCATGCAAACTGAGCATATGAAGTCAAAAAAGCACATACCTAGAGATTATATTCAGTGAATATTACATGTAAAAATGATTGGCAGAACCAAAGGCAAAGAGATAAAGGTAGCTGAAGTTATATCCAGTTCCTAACTTTTTCTTGTAAAAGACAAACTTTTCCTGTGCTTATAACCATCCTTTATGCTTCTCTGTTGTGTAGTGGAGATGGTCATACCATTTAGGGAACAGTAGGTTAGCTAGGTAGGGGTTCTGCATCCTTTTTAAAGGAAAATTTAAACATGTGCTTATAACTTCAGCTTCTTAGATGTCTATTACCTCTACTTCTGTTTATGTCTTTTTTCATCATGTGCGCAAATTGAATTGCGCACATGAGAGAGGTAAACTTTAACTGGAAATGTTATAGAATCAGGAGCAAGGTACAAAGTTGTACACTGCCACTCTGCTTCACAAAGCATATTCAAAGGATATCATTTAACAGTATCTCGTATATGACTATAATTTGCTAGATTTGAACTGTTTGCCTCCTATGGACTATGTATAATAAAGAATGTATGTGTACTAATGTACTGCAGGGAGCCCCCTTTCCTTTGCAAGACCTTCCCTTTTCATTGTATGTGTACAGTTCACCCAGTGAGCCATTCTACTAAGAGGTGTGTAAGCAGATGTTGATTTTTTCTTGTATAGTATAAATTGCTGTCACCTTCCCTCGTATTTGTAGACTAGACATGACCAGCAAGCCCTGGCACTCTCCATCTGTTCCTGTCATGGAAGAAACACATTAACTTTCTATGAATTCTTCAGAAGCTATTAATACATTATTTTCTGCTTTTCTAATGTTCGTGAGACATTATGCAATTTATCTCTGTGGAGATATGTAGAATATCAAGCCACTGGTAAACAGATCTGTACCTAAGAATGCTGGCAAGGGAGACCCTCATTGGAGGAACTTGTATACCCTCTGTAAAGCAGGCATTGGTGGCATGCGTACAACCTCTATAGAGCAGGCGTTGATTCAGTATAGAAGGTATTAGTTGTGCGTGTACACTCTCTGTATAGCAAGTGGTGATGATGCATGTATACCCTCTGTACAGAGGGTATTGGTGATGCATGTATACCCTCTGTATAGTGGGTACTGGTAATGCATGTATACCCTCTGTATAGTGTGTATTGGTGAGGCATTTATACCCCCTGCATAGTGGGTATTGGTGATGCATGTATACCCTCTGTATAGTGAGTATTGGTGATGCATGTATACCCTCTGTGTAGTAGGTATTGGTGAGGCATGTATACCCCCTGTATAGTGGGTATTGGTGGTGCATGTATACCCCCCTGTATAGTGGATGTTGGTGGTGCATGTATACCCCCCTGTATAGTGGATGTTGGTGATGCATGTATACCCTCTGTATAGTGAATATTGGTGATGCATGTATACCCTCTGTGTAGTAGGTATTGGTGAGGCATGTATACCCCCTGTATAGTAGGTAATGGTGAGGCATGTATACCCCCTGTATAGTGTGTATTGGTGGTGCATGTATACCCTCTGTATAGCGGATATTGGTGGTGCATGTATACCCTCTCTATACGGATATTGGTGGTGCATGTATACACTCTGTATAGTGGGTATTGGTGATGCCTGTATACCCTCTTTAAAGACGGTGTAGTGGTGCTTGTGTACCCTATAATGATAGTTGCTGGTGTTTGTATAACCTTTTTATAAGGAGTGCTGCTGGTGCGTGCACAACCTATGTATAGTAGGTGTTGGTAGAGTTTATACAACCTCTGTATAGCATGTGCTGGCAGTGTGTGTACAGCCTCTATTGAGCATGTGTTGATGAAGTACTGGGACTTTTAGGGCTTCTGAACAGCAGATGTTGGCGGAATGCATATAGCCATTATATATTTGTGTACACTCATACTGCTATGTACATCCCTGCTCTAAAAAAGTGGAAATCCAGCAGTGGTGGAGAACAGGGCGGGGGGATAATGCACATTCGGAGTCTGTTATTCCTATAGTATATTGTGTTTGTTTAAAAATGTAAAGTGGAACTAAGCTCCCCTGGCTTCCTCAGGAGTGCCGACATCTTTACCTGATCTTTTTTGGGTTTGGGATGTTTGGCCATCTTGATTAGCGATGCCAGTATGAGACAGCACTGAGGTGTTCTGAGAATGTACACCGAGCTACATATGCGCAGTACAGTGTACATTCTGAAGAAGACTGCAACCAGGTAGATAAGTTTGTTTTATTGCAGAATAGATATAGTATGTCTCTTTTGTATTAAGAAACCTGCCTGCTCGCAATTTTTTTATACAGTTTAGTTCCACCTTAATGAAGATTTGATAAGGATGCACCTGCTTTGGTTCAGCTGATGTTTCTTAATCTGTTAATCAAATTAAATAGTATTTCCTAACAATAAGCAAACTGCTTCATCAATGTTCAAAGATAATATCATGATTACTTTATTGAATAGTTCATAAAATTCTGTGCGCTGTAAATTATATCTGGTTTTCTTATGCCAGTCTTTATTTGTCTCCTTTGTATTCAGGTAGGAGAGGCCAGGCCACAGTTTCAGGCAGTGATTGACGCCTTAAAATTAATTCCAACAAAGGTAACATCTACTGTGCTTTTCAATTATTGCTTGAGACAAAAAGCCAAGCGAATTCACAGAGCTCCATAGTGACTTATATTATCTTATCTCATACTGCTCTATGAACTATGTGTAGTCTTGTGAAAAGGAATGGGAGTACGGGTTTAATATCTATTGACAGTTTCCAAACAAAGAACGTTTTTTCCAGTCTGTAATTATGCATTTAGATTTCTTGACTCGCCACTGTATCAAGAGCCACCAGATTGAAGCTACCTGCATAACAGTCCAATTTTTTAAGAATCTCACAAAAAGAATGTTATTTCTTTTTTCAGGGAAAACAGGCTCCCTTCCACAACTTTGATCCTTCAGGGTTGCTTCCAAAATCTCGGGACTTTTGGACCTATAAGGGATCTCTGACAACTCCACCACTACTGGAGTGCGTAGTCTGGAACGTCCTAAAAGAGCCAATTACTGTGAGCAGTGAACAGGTATGTCTAAATCAGCATTTTGCGTTGTCACTTCGAGTTAGGCTATCACAATGCAAAATAATCATCAGATAATTTCAAACCCACCCAGATGTGGTATTTTCTGCAGCAGTGTACAGCATTCACAGCTGAAATTGTGTTCAATCAGAACCTCAACTTTCTTAAATACCTGCCACAAAGCCAGGAAACTCAAACTGAGGATATAATGAAAACATGTATGAGCTTGTGTGTTGTGGTCTATCCTAGTCCATCTTATGGTGCCCATACACCTTACGACCATCGCAAGACTTTTGTCTTGCGATGGTCGTAAGCTTATTAAAAGCTCGTACGATCTGCCCATCTTGGACAGGCTGATCTTACTTGCGATCATCGCAAACGCGCCCCGCTGAGGGGCAGGCTTCCGATGACCGCCATGAGGGGCGGCTTCCGATCACTGCAAAGGGGCAGTGTGCGCATGCACACACCGGCCCGTTCGGCAGTTGTCGAACAAGCAGGCCACTAACCCGCCGAGAATCGTACGATTCTCAGCGGGTTTTCAAGCCTGCTTGTTCGACAGAAGACGTGCGACCGTACAGTAGAAACGGTCGCACACCTTCCATACACTGTACGATTATCGTACGATCGCGGGATTTCCTGCGATTCTCATACGAGAATCGTACAGTGTATAGGCACCTTTAGTGAGGTCTATCCAATGTTCTGAGGATTACCTGTGAACTCTGGAAGCTCTTTTAGACTCCGTTCACACATTAGCGGTTTTCCGCGCATATTCGTATGTGCAAAACATAAAAACTAATACAGTACAATGTACTTTGTTCACACCTGCACAACGTCTGTGCAGCACGAAAACGCAGGTCGCGCAAAAAAGCCAGATCACAATATTCTGGGGGGTTTCCGCGCGTTCTGGCTATAGTAAAATCTTTTAAAATGTACATGTTTTCATGCCGCAGAAACGAACACGTAGAAAACGGCACTGAATTTACAACTGCTATGTGTGAATGGAGCCTTAGAGAAAAGTAGAACCGATACATTTCTGCCCTCTCCCCCTAACAATGGAAAGAAAATGGGAATAGTAAGTTAAAATAAATGTTTTAGCATTTAAAAGTTCAAAAACCACCTATAAACAGTATGCAAGTTTAGATTCTAAGATCTACCATGACTGTCAGTTTTCCTGCAGAGGAACCTCCCTTATCTTATAAAGACATCAGTATTTTTAACCACCAGCATAGTCTGATTACAGTGTACATTTTTCTCTTGAATTAATGTAGATGAGCCAGCTTTCATAAAATTTTAAATTGTACCAGTCATATGTGCACAGTGCCTTGTGCAGCCTGTTTAGTCAGCTGGATCCTCTACCATTTTTATCTAGGCGCAGTGCTAAATGAGGGTACTCATGAGACTGTGCGGCCCGGTACCATTTGATCCGCGGACCGGTACCGGTCCGCGGACCGGGGGTTGGGGACCACTGCTCTAGCACACTGAAAATAAGTTTACACCCTTGGTATGTAAGTTTGTATAATGTAACTAATTTATTATTTTGCAAACCAAATTGTTTTGGAAATTTACTTTTCATTAGGTACATTGCACACTATAAACTTCAAAACATCTGAGTTTGAAAAAGCTTGGACAGTGGTGTTCACCTGAGAAGCTCTATATAGCGATAGAAGGGGAAGGGAAAAGGAAGAGCCGCTGGCTTGGTTTTATTAGCTATTTCTGTTTCTCCTGCACCCTCCTCCCCTGCTCTTAGGAAAAGTAAATTCCTAATCTAGGAAAATACTAATTGGAAAATGAAAAGTTGCTAAATAGGTCTGCCAACTTAATGTGGTTGTATATGATGCTATAATATACAATGACATGCAGGTAGGGGGTTGTTGTGTTTTAGTTGATTTACTAAAGTTGTGGTGGTATAACTAAAGTTGTAGAGAAAATCAACTTGTCAGCAAATATTTATTTACTTTAAATACCCAATCTTGTGAATTGGGAATTTAAAGGATTCTTGCTTGCACATGATCAGACTATTAGTTGTTCTACTCTCACCTTCCCCTTATTGCACACGGAGCATCATCTTCACAATGTGTTTTTATTAGCTAGATCACAATCTCTTTAAAGGAGAACTATGGGGTAAGTGTTTTTCCCCATAGTTCTCCTCAGGGTCACTGGAGGACATAAACTAGCGTCCTCCCGTGACCCAAAGCTCAGTATACCGCGAGCTACAGTTGGCTCGGACTATGAGCTTGAGTGAAAATCAATCACCTCATAGTTCTCAATCACCTCATAGTTCTCCTCCAACTCTTTATATATTATGGCCCCAAATGTTGGGTACTGTTTATGAGGACACCAGTTCTCAGTCTGCCATTTTATTAGAGCCTCAAATCCAAGTCAACAAAATCTAATTTATATTAGTTCTACTAATCTTAGGACCTCAATCAATTATTGATTGTTGTTTGGGATCCTAAACCTCAGAATTGGATGAAACTCTGGAGTTTGTTGTGCTTTGTAAATATGTGACAACTATTAATAGCATGATTTGGGGCCTTGTTCACATTTGAGACTCAGTGGAGTTATCCATGCCTCTGATAATATATGCTTCCTTGAACATGACATTACATTTCATTTCTCATGTTCTTCTCTAGCTGTCAGGGCTCCGAGGCCTTTTCTTCAACGATGAGCAAGACAGTCCCTGCCACATGGTTGACAACTATCGCCCACCACAACCACTGAAGGGTCGTACTGTTCGAGCATCGTTCCATTAGAAGGAGAACCGCCCATCCGTGCTGCGAATCTGTTCGCTAATGTTTAATTATCTTTCACTGTGTGCAAACTGAAAGCCTTTTTTTTCTCTATGCTAAATTTCTAATACCCTGGCAAGTATTAGGATCTGATTAATGAAATGTGAAAATCGACTGACATAGGCAAATCATTTATAATGTGAGATGCTGCTTAGAGCTAGCTTCAGCTTATTTCCTTCCAAACAATGCTGCACTTACTATGGGAGAAGGGAACATGTTCCCTGTAGATTCTTCTAGAATTATGTCTTAACAAAACGCAGATAAAAACTTGAATGAAATACGTACATACACTGCTATGTATTTTATAATGTGAACTAATGTGTGTTTCAAATATTACCTATTCCAGAGGAAGAAATATTAATTTTAATGAGTGTAAATATTTTAAATATATATATAGATATATATATATATATATGACAGATATATATATAAAAGAGTCTTATTGGTGCTTGTTTTGCACAGTCTTACATTTCCAAACTGAATTTAATGAAACAGGAAATTATCATTGTATTTTGGATACCATAATAAATACTATAACTCATGCTAAGTTGCCTTGTCTCCTTAATGATTGCATTTGTGTCCTCAGTACAATGAAGAAAATGTGCCACTGTTAAACTAGCGCAATGTTTCTGTTATTAAAGTGATGGTAAACTTAGCAGTTAAACCTTAAAAATGCATTCAAGTGCCCTCACTATGAACACAAATGTAGATAATTGGGGAATCACTTGGATGTAGATCCTCAAGCAATCTCTGAATTGGTGCTGACACTGTCCTTCCTTCTGGAGGGTGGCTACTTTTGTTCCCCATGGTCCCTGTGTGTGTTGTAAAGTAGCCACCACTCCTGTGATGTACTACAATCTCAATACAAATTAGCAAACTAAACAAAAGATTGTAGTCCATCTCAGGCGACTGAGCTTGGAGCGGTGGCTACTTTACAACACACACCGGGACCATGGGGAACAAAAGTAGCCACCTTCCAAAAGGAGGGACGGTGTCAGCACCAGTTCAGAGATGATTTGAGGATCTACAGCTGAGTGATACACAAATGAGATACATTTTTGTTAATAGTTAAGGTATTTGAACTGTACACTGTACAGTGTCTATGCATACAGAATAGGAGAAGGGGTACTGTACAGTGTCTATATGTACAGAACAGGAGAAGGGGTACTGTACAGTGTCTATACATACAGAACAGGAGAAGCGGTACTGTACAGTGTCTATACATACAGAACAGGAGAAGTGGTACTTTACAGTGTGTATACATACAGAACAGGATAAGGGGCACTGTACAGTGTCTATACATACAGAACAGGAGAAGGGGTACTGCACGTTGTCTATACATACAGAACAGGAGAAGGGGCACTGTACAGTGTCTATACATACAGAATAGGGGAAGATGCACTATACATACAGAACAGGAGAAGTGGCACTGTACAGTGTCTATACAAGTATACATACATAATATAATGTCCATATATTTTAAGAATATCACAGACAACGAGAATTACACCCATTCCACAGAGCAGCTTCCATACATACAGTGCAGAATAGACATAAAAAAATTGCCCTCATTGTACAGAACAAGAAGTGCTATGATGCCATGCCCATACATACAGAGCGTGAACAGTTGCAGGAAATTACACACAACAAAAAAACATACCAAAAATAGTGATGTCACTTATGTACAGAGATAACAGCAAGAGAAAGAAGAAGTAAATAATGTAAAGATATAGATTATGTAACAAATTACTCACATTTGAAAATGATTTTAAAAAAAGATGCAGATAAAGGAGATATTGCAATGGGGTTGTTTTATCAAAGGCAAATAGGCTGTTCATTTTGCAGAGGAATTTTCCCTTAGCTTCATGAATGTGATTAAAATTCTCTTTGCAAAAAATACCCAATCACCTGGAAGGAAAAGAAGAAGAAAAATTGTATTTTTGCTTGCATATGATTGTATGATGTAAGATAGCAGTACTTCCCCTCATTCACTAAGCTGAGGGAAAATTCCCTTGCAAAGTGAACAGCCTATTTGTTTTTAGTAAATCAACTCCAATGAGCTCTCAGCTTTCGGACATTATATTGTGCTTCATATTCTATGGTCTAGGGATCCACGGTTTATTTCTAGCCTTTTTTTCGTCCTTTGAGGGGTCAGCTGGTCACTTCTTTAATTTTACCCTGATATGGTTCTGTTCTCTATTCTTGTTTTTGGCTGACCTTATCTGTCTACTTAACCATGAAGCCACTCTGCTCCCTCACTGTGCTTGGTCTGGACACGGAGTGACCTATGAGAAATGCTGGTGAAGCCAGGGGGACTAATAAACGCTAGGAGGATTGGAAAGGGGGACAAATCAGATGGCATTCCCGCTGGCACTGGGTGACAGGCACAGCTGCATGTTTGTTTGTATCAGTTACATTTGCATAAGAACATTCACAAATTATATTCTGTTCACACAGCGGTCTAGTGCTGAAAGCATTATTCAGCATCAGTATTGTCCTATTATGTAAACTACATAGAAGAGGAAGGTATGGTGTTTTTATTACAGAACATGTATTACTAGAGTCCTCTGAGGGCTCATTCCCACCAGATGAGTTGTTTAGCATTTTGCTGCATTTCCCAGTGCAGGTAATACGCATTGACAGTATCAATCGACTTCAGAATGGTCTGTTCACACCTAGGGGGTTATTCACAAAAGGGTGAAGAGTTTGGAGAAGGCAGGAGAAGTGAACAATCTAGGCCAAAATAGCTGATTTGGAAAAATTCTCCAATTCAGCTCACTTTCCAGTTCAGCTATGTTGTCCTAGATTGTTCACTTCTCCTGCCCTCTCCAAACTCTTCACACTTTTGTGAATAACCCCGTACTAATGTATGCATTGTGAATGTAAAGATATGCTGTAGTTAGATGCATTGTTTGCCATTCAACTAAATTTAAATGGATTCTTCAAAAACATAATGCAGCATGGCAACCTGTCCCACTGCAAGTCAATGCAATACTTATTAACACAAGTTAAATAAAATAAATGCAAAACACCCTAAAAATATTTTAAAGTCCCCCACCAACGCATAAACACACATACTAATGCAAACATGCATCGGGTGCGTCTAGGTACGAAAACAACATTTGCTCCACACATGTTAGGTATCTCCACGTATGCCAGAGTGAGAGTAATAATTCTAGGGCTATTATTCACAGCTATCTATAAAACGATGGCTTGCACAAGCTTTTAAAAAATCCCCTACAAGCAATTTTGGTTACCATAGTTTTTCACGGGTGCGCCCAATTTTAAAGCTTGACATGTTGAGTATCTATTTACTTGGTGCAATCTCCTCTTTTATATTTCACCAAAAATTGGGTAATATATTGTGTATATTGTGTCTATGTGCACTAAAATTAATGTAAGTGTTATTTTCACTGGAAATTTGGGTTTGAGAAACAGTTGCGCTAATATCATGAGGCATAAAAAAAAATTGCAACTGCCACAATTTTCTTCTACAGGGTCTCTGCTTTCATCATTTAACATCATTTAACATGTGTACAAAATAAACGCAAAACTGGTTCTGCCAATGAGAGTTAAAGCCACTGAACTGGGCAACATGTTTACAATGAAGTCCGCCATATTTTCATTATGACACGCTCCATTTCTGCACTTTAATTTAGCCCATAGATCATCTGGCAGCATGTAGTAAGGCCTCACTCAAACTGGGCATACATGTCCGTGCGGCGTGCATGCCCATAAATGACCCGATCCCGGGAGGTACAGGTGCTGTAGGTAATTGCGCGCAGCAGCCTGTTCTTCACCATCTGAATGAGGCCTAATTGTCGTCATGTGATAACTCGTATCACAAAATTCTACATTCGATATTTGCTGGTATGGGATGATGATTTATGCATGTGGCACATTTTCATTTACTATTTTTTGAGCACATTAGTGTGAGTACTTGCTGAAAACCTACATCAGTGACTGATCTTTATTGTCTGAAGTCTCGGGACGTGAAGCTTCTCACAAGTGCTATGAAAACTAGACTTGATGTGTTAGCCATGCGTGCTGGAAAACTGTCAGTTCAGACTTCAAGCAGACAGCTGTGATGAGCAAAAACCACTATAAGGCCGTGTTTATTTATGGAAATTCCACGTGCCCATTACTGTTCATAACTGATAAGCCCCTTTGCCCATGGCACACAGCCATCTAATTTCCTTCAAAATATATAATGAACTCATTACAGTATATATCTGTTTTATACAAAGACTGGAGACAATCTATATTTACTGTTGTTAGTAAGTATGGCTTAATTATGAAATGTGAAACAAAAAATTAGCTGTTGTCTATGACAACCAATCATAGAATTTCTTTTGGTCCCCTTCATATTAATGCATTGAGGTAATGTGCATTTTAGTACTGGGCACTATATTCAGTGAGCTGTTTAGAATGACACCCCAACGCACAAGTACAGTAAGGGCCTGTACACAAGAAATAATGCTGGTCACTACTAGAGCACATAGAAAATGTTTTTTTTTACATTTAACACTTTCGCTGCCAAGCCCTCTGGAACGCTTTCAACCTCAGCTGGCCACACCATTTTTGCAATTGTTCCCATTGTTTTGATTTTCTATTGCTACGTTGCTAGCATTTGTAAAAGACCCCCCAAACCATATATGTTCTAAAGGCACAGGCCCGGAAGAATAAAAAGATGGTGCTACTAATGTTGTAGATCCTGTGATAATTGCGCAAATGGTTGGCAAATCAATATAAAACCGATAAAAATACACAATTAAATTGATAAAGCACACTAAAATCAGTATCAGTCCACAAAAAAAAAAAAATTTCTGACTAAATCTAAAAGATAAAACTGTATAGAGTTAATAACAAATATTTGTAAATTTTAAATTGCACCTTTTTGCGAAATGGTAAAAAAATGAAGTAACACAAGAATGTAAATAAGCAACTTATGTTAAAAATCATTTGTGAACTGTGTTGGTGTGTGTGTTGTGATAAAATGATACAGATGTACATTTAATCGCAACACAGCATATCAGAATGCTTTGCTATGCACTGCCACAGTTAAATTAATGTTAATTTAAAAAAAAAAGAACAAAAATCAAGCACTGCACTGCGTAAATATTTTACTATAATCTAGTTATGAATGGGAAGAAGCCTCTGTAGTGAGTGCTACTACCCATTCAGAAACAAATGAATGAACAGGAACGTTAGGCACTTCCTGCTCATTCATAACTGGGAACATATAGTACTATGTGTCCCCAGTTGTGTACAAACACTGGAATGATCAGCTGATCACTTCAGTGTTTGCTCTGCACAAAGGACCGGTAAATATCACAAATATTTACTGATCCTCTGCTTGGTCACACACAGAGACACTGTCATCCTAAAACTGATAGGATGACAGCGTCTCTGCTCTCCTCCCTGCTCGGCTGTGGCTCCTCTCCTGTAGGACAGCGATCCCACCTCCCCACCTCCCCTTCCTCAGCCCATACAGGCTGGCGAGAGCAGCAGGGATCCGAGGCGAAGCAGATCCCAGCATGGAGCGGCCTTGGGAGGCAGAAGAAGGGGAGGCTGTACCGGTAGGGGGATAATAGCTGTCAGCAACCACTTGCCAGCTAAAGTGACCATGATATGACCTTACAGCAGAAAGGGAGAAAGCCAGTGGTGTAAGGCTACTGAGCTGGCCATCTGCAACCAGTTGTGTTCCGTGTAAGCCTTACTTCTGTGGCAGTGAAAGGGTTAATAAAGTGTAGCCCCCATAACCTTTTGTGAGGTGGCTGCTAGAAATGTAGTGATTGCCAGGGCTGTAGTCAGCCTGGCTGAAATATAGTTGGCCTTTATCTGGTTAATTCAAGGTGTTCTGGAATTGACTGTACCTACCTGGGTGGAGTGTGACTTTACTGTTTTACTGTAGTGTGGGACAGCCAATAAGGGGCACTGTGAGTGTGTGTGCAATTCACCAGCCAATCACTGGGTTTCTCTCAACCAGTGTTGCATGCTGGGATAGGGTACATATACTGGAGGGAATTGCCATGTGCTTAGTCATGTGCCAGCCATGGATTAGTCCAGGTCGGTGTGCTGTCCAGCCTGCCCCCCAGGCTAGGCCTGAGGCCTAGGGGTGGGGATGCTGGAGTCCGGGAAGTGTTTCACTGGGCTTGAAGTATTGGAGGAGGCCTGTGCTGTTGTCAGAGGAGGAGAACCAGGGAAGCTGATGGCTGCTAGAGGTGCCCGGAACATTGTGGACATCAGGAGCAAGTTTGGTGTCTCTCCTGCTGAGGATCTGCACCAATTTCTGCTCATTAACTGATCAATTTTGTATTCAACTGTGCTATCAATTGACCTAGACTGAGATGCCTAAAAGGGTCTGGTGACTCTGGAGTCTATGTCTGTACTACTGATGTCACTGGCTGCCACCAGCTGAGCGGGGTGCGGACCAGAACATCACAGGTTGCTAAGAGCTCTTAGCAACCTGAGATGCTCTGGCCGGAAAGGGCCACACCTGCTGCCCTACTCTTGTGACCCAATGAGATGTCTCTGGGGGCAACCGCCTCAGGATGCCTCATTATAGGGTCGGCCCTGTCTGTTCACACAGCACGGGTGTGAAGGTTGGTGCGCTGCACTGTGTGAAAAATGAAATGTTGCATTTTTTCACAGAGCACTGGATGCAACCGCAGGTTGCCACACGTCAGCACAGAGAACCACGTTGCTGTGCGGGGAAAAGAATGGAGTGCACATATTGTACACTACTAATAACGTTTAAAAAAAATGTAAATAATGAAAGCTCCGGCAGTGTACCAGACACTGTACCCTGAGTAAGCTGCCACAACACACTAGCCTATCCGCTAAAACGGAGTGTGGTTAGCTGGTTAGCGTGAACGGGCCCTAAGTGTCAACGGACCTGCCCTGCAATGCACTGCAACACACAACACACGTGCAAAAAATACTATAGGTCTGGCTTTTTCGTCCATTCGATCCTTTAAAATGAATGCAACACATTAAATGCGCAAAATACCACTTGGTATTGTTGGATATGTGTTTAGATGAAGCGCTGAGATCTTGAGGAATGCTGAATTAAGTTTTACTTGCTTAGAACAGTACATCTACTGTATATATACCGCATTGTGCAGGAAACATATAGATAGAAAAAACAGCTTCCTGTGTATCATAGATACGCATGCCTATAGAGTAACATTGCACTACACTGCTATCTACAGCTTAAAAGACGTATTACAGTCAGTAATACCATCAGTACATACTGTATCAGCATATGCTGTTGCATTTCGAACAACAAGCAGAAGGTTAATATAAAGGGGCCCCTAATTTAAAATATTGTACACCATTTGCTTCAGTTTTCATCAAACAATATTGGTGGTTCAGACTGATATAAACAAAAGAAAATGAAGGATAGTGTGCTACATGGTTACACTTGACCCACTGCTAAGTTTTTTTTGCCTGTTAGGAACATGTACCCCTCTTTGTTCTGGAAGCCATTGTCACCAAGATTGAAAGTTATTTGAAATCCTAAATTTCAGAGTTGCCATGAGAGCAAGAGGTTAAGGAAAAATCTTCCAATGAGGATACATGTTCTGGTAATGGCTGTTTAAAGAGAAACTTCATTCCCCCCTGCTTGTTTTCATCCCCTCTTGCCTCTTGGGTAAGGGATTGCCCCCAATTAACATACTTACCTGCCCAGTAAATACAGCGTTGTCCTGCTGCTCCACTGCCAAAGGTTGTGTCCCACACTGTCATCTTCCCTTCCTATGTCACTGGGAGCCGGCTGTCTCTGTCTCTTCCAGCCAACCCCCAATGACGCACTGTCAGGTCTGCCCTCCAGCACTGTGTGTCCCTGCTCCTGCAGCCTCCTGGCATATGTGACGAGGATATCTGATGACGCTGTAGGCTATAGAGCTGCATGATCGCTTGTGTTGTGCATGGGGATGTGCGGATCCCCCCCTCTCTGCCACCTCTGCAGGCTATCTCAGGCTCTGCTTTGCTCCCCTGTGCAGGCCCAGGACTGCTTTGAAACTGGAGCGATATCAGCACACTTCCTTTGGCTGATTTTGCCTCCGATCACTGAAAGCATAAGTAATGTGAATTACATAACTTCCGGTTTCAGTGTTTCATTTCCCTGGCTGCTGTGGCCGGAGAAGAAGCTGGTGAAGCAGATCTCTGCTTCATTAGCTTGTTTGAGGGTCTCAAGGTAACATTAGGGGTCTAATAGACCCTTGATGTCTCTATAAAGAGGACCAGTTAATGTATCTGTGCCATCTGTGCTGTTTGTGATAGTAATAAAGTTATGTGTAAATTTTTTTTAAAGTTTAATAAAAAATAGGGCTGCGGAAATTAACTATTAATTTCTCTATTAATCGTTAAACTTTTTGATCGATTCAAATTATTTTGATCAAAAATGAAAACACTCACCTCTCCGCCGGCTTCCGGGAGTCCCGTCGGAGATCCGGTGACTTCACGGACATCGACGTCACCTGACTCCTCCCCCCTTCCCTTGGTTAGCTGACGGAGCCACTTGGGCCGGTGAGTACTTGTTCTGCACGAGCATCACAGCAATTAAGTAATAAAATGAACTAGGATCACACTAATCCAGCACGTTATTATTCTGAGTTGCCCCACTCAAGCGGCGGCCATATTGAGTGGGGCACGTGAGATTAATAACGTGCTGGATTAGTGTGATCCTAGTTCATTGTATTACTTCATTGCTGTATGTGTATAGGCCAATGTAGTTGGATCTGTATATGCGTTAAAAATAAATCGAAATGAATCGATTAATCGATTTTAAAAAAATTTGATTAATTTGAACACGAACATTTTAATCATTACCAGCCCTAATAAAAAACTAAAGTAACATATAAAAATTTTAAAAAACACATTTTTTTTAGATACCCTGCCCCCATACACATGCAAACTCAAACATGTGCGCCTATGTGTAAAAATGATGATTGCACCACACATGTTACATATCACCGCAAATGGAGTGCAAATAACATAATGTAGGGAAACTGTTTTTTTATTTTTTATTTCGCTACTTTTTTGGGTAATTAAATACCAACAGAAGGAAGCTCTATCTTTCTTTTAAAAAAAATACATAAAATGTATTTCAGCACAGCGTTACATGACGGAATAAATGTCAGTCAAAGTACCTCAGCGCTGAATACTGAAAAATGGCCTGGACACGAAGGGGGTATAACGGTCTTCAAGTGGTTAAAGCAGAAATAAACCTATTTGTCAATGTTCTGTTTTTGCATGCACAGTTTACCTGCACATAAGGGCCCCATTACCTTACAAGTGTGCCATTCTCCAGCATATCAGATGAACCTTTGGTCCTCAGCTCCATCCCCTGTCACCGCCATCTCTGCCACCGACACTTCTGCGGTCTCGGAAGTCACCCGGCCCATTCATGGCATGTTAGAGTCCGTGCACAATAATAATAACAATTTAATAATAAATTAAAAATAATGGGGGAGAGAGGACAATTTTTGGGGTTAGAAAAGACTGCATGTCAAATCTTTTTCACTTTTCTTCCGCTTTAATTCTGGACATTTTTTTGTAACAGTGTATGATTAAAAAGTAAACTGCAGCATATGACTAAACCTATCAGATTTTTAGCATGGTTACCAACATTTTCCCACATGCAGAAAAATTTATGTAACCCCCACTCAAACTCAACTTGAGCAGGATAAGGTAACCCATACTTGACTCTGCGTAACAGCTGACAGAAATAATGGCTGCTCGTGGTAACCAACCACATGGAGGATGAACATATTAAGATATTTTGTCGTGCTAGTCTCAAAAACAATATTAGGAGGAGAGGGGAGTGACCGGATGCCGTGCTAGAGCCTGAAGCCGAATACTGCTCTCCCTACTCAGAGCTGCTCCATACTTAGAGCTGCTGCTGCGGTTATTTATCTAGTCAGAGGCACAGACGAGCCCTATCTAGGAGCCCCACAGGAATTACCACCTACCGTTTTGTAAGAAGGGGGGGAGATGAGGCACAACAGGAGTTCGAGGTCTTCCAAGATACCCAAGACGACCAAAGAGCCCAAACCGGCAAAAGCTGCGAAGACGGCAATAAAGACAAGCAGCGCTCCCAGCTCGGCGCAGAAAATCAACACAGGAATCAGATCTTACTTCAAATCGCCGGACCGCGCACTCGAGCACACAGGGCTGACGTCAGACGCCGCGACTACCTCGATGTGCAGCGGACCCTATAGCGGGAGCGAGAGAGACCGAAGTGTTGGATCCCCCTCTACAGTCATACGACCGGGCAAAACGATTGACTGCCTTATGGAGCATGAATACAACGGCACCGCCACTGAGGTATGCAACCAGTTTTCTTGTATCCCCGGTGCCTCTCCCAATACACTCAATACACTTCCCCTATGGCAGTCATCGATCAGCGAAGAGCGGGCAGAGAGCTCTCCTGCCTCCTCATCTGACAGGCAATCACTCCCGATAATATATGCCGCAACTATGGAACCCTCACTCCTGCCAACTCCCTCTCATCCCCTAACTGTAGACAAAGCCCAATATGCTCCAAGAGTGGTACCAATGACACAAAAATCCCCGCTATCACAACGAACTCAAGGTCCTATGACCCATAGCAAAAACGAAAGGGGTCTAGAGTTAGAGGATCAGTTTACAAGTGAAACATCTACCCATGTTCTTACACATGCTGAAGCACTCCAAGACCCCAAGACCCTACCGACGCGGTCTATTTACAGTCAACACTGGTACAAACTTGATAGAGAGACAATGCCTCCACCCTTGAGCGATAATGGGGGTATTGTAATCAATGAAGGAATTCTTCAAACTGGCAATCATCCCCAGGATCCAACATCTCTGTTTTTGCCATTAGAAACAGATATGAGGGACTGACCAACCTCAGCAGGAGAAAGATATAAGGATAAAGAGGAACCTAATCACTTTAATGGCAGAAAACATCTAAAGAACAGTTGGCTTTAAACGCACTCTGCACACAAATACAAATTAGTAGAGGACATCATATGTTAAGACAGATTAACAGCTCTAGCAGCAGCCTAAAGTTTAGTATTTTTTTTAGTTAATCAATTTAAAAATTAATTTACTTAAATTGTATTGCCCCTAGTGAACAGTTAGGCCTATTAAGCTTCAATAATTCTTCTAGAGGAGTAAGGTAACTCCTATGGGAAACGAAAAGGGATTGCACTCTGGAGAGCTAGAGTGGTGAGAGCTGCTCTTGCTCCTATTCCTTTGACACTACCCCCCCCTCGTTTTGTGTAGTTTTGATTAGTTCTAGCTGAATTATTATAATAGTTTAGCTTTACCACTGCTTGTTAAGCCTAGCAGAAAAGTATGCTAGGTCACTGTCGAAATCCTCGGATTTCGATAAATGCAGTTTTCAATTTTAATTCTGGTTTACGCCAAGAATATGTTACATGCATCTATTGTCTTGATTTCTTTTTTTCGTTTTTTTTTCTCTTTCATATACTTTTTGTTATTGTTTATTTTCTTTTTTTATTAATCTGAAGAAACTCCTTCACGGGAGACTCTACCTTTCACATCATATATGGGGCTTTTCTAAGACGAGACCAAGGGAATCCATACACCTCTTGGGGGGCTACCGGGTAGGTAAGTTGGGTTTATTTTTCGTACTGATGGAACTGTATATACTGATATCTAATTCTCCTATATATCAATGGCAACGTTAAGTAGATATGATATTGTGTCACTTAATGTGAAGGGATTGAATTCTAACCATAAGAGGGGATTACTTTCTAAAGAGCTCAAACGTTTGAATCCCGATGTAGTTTTTCTGCAAGAAACTCATTTTACCACACAGAACTCACTCAATTTTTTAAGATCCCGTTACCCGATCTATTATTTGGCTAACTCCCCCTCGGGTAAACGAGCTGGAGTGGCGGTCCTTCTTAAATTGGGGTGCCCATTAAAACACTAGAGGTTCATACTCACCCGGGCGGCAGATATATTATAATACATGGACAGTGGGGACAAGACCAGATCACGCTATGCAACATATACACACCAAACGACAGGCAAATACCGTTTTTAAGAAATGTCTTTTCAAAACTGGCCTCTGTTCCTCATCAATACTTAATTATAGGAGGTGATTATAATGTCCTCCTATCCCCAACCCTCGACAGATTGGGGATAGCTGGGAACCCCACACCGGAGGGCACAAAGAGACTTGCACACCAATTTCAATTACTGCTTAAACGATATGCCCTGTTCGATGTATGGAGAACTCAGAACCCAACAGACAGGCAATTTACCTTCTACTCCAACGCACATGGAACCCACACAAGAATAGACCGTTTCTTAGTCAACAACAAAACATTAAATGCCACTATATCCACAGAAATTACTTCCATTACCTGGTCAGACCCCGCCCCCATAGTCTTATCGATGCGTTTGTTCCCTCCCCCGGTAAAATTTTACAATTGGCGCATAAACGAATGGCTTCTTAAAAATGAAATAACTAAATCCCAACTAGAGAGTTCCCTATTAGAATATTTTTCTCTTAATAAAGGAACCGTAGATCTCTCTAGTACTCTATGGGAGACACATAAAGCAGTAATGCGAGGGCACTGTATTGCGCTTTCCAGTAAGCTTAAACGGGACACACAGCTTCAACGTTTATCTCTAGAGACGCAACTAGAATCACTCCAACAGCAATTAGTTCCCACCCCTTCCCTTAATTTACTTCGACGAATCTTGTCTGTCCGATCTAAAATACAACAATTAGACATAGCAACAGTGGAAAAATCGATGTTCCTAGTCAAACAGAAATTCTATGAAAGAAGGAACAAAGCTCACACTATGTTAGCCAATAAACTTAAAGCGGACCAGACCCAAAATTCTATATACTCAATAAGAGATATAAATGGAACGGAACAGTTCTGCCCAGACAAAGTAGCTTCAATTTTCCAGGCATACTACACTCAACTTTACAACATCAAAGACCCTGCATTTAATTTAGAAGACCTAGCTTTAAAAAAACGCATTATAGATTATCTTTCAGAACAACCTCTTCCTCACCTTTCACATACAGAACTCCAACGCCTTAACCAACCTATAACATTCGAAGAATTGAACTCAGTAATTAAAGATCTGCCTAACGGCAAGGCCCCAGGCCCAGACGGCTTTACTAACATGTATTATAAGACTTTTAGCTCCATCCTCATCCCACACTTACTATCATTATATAACGATTTTCTTGGAAAATCGCCTATACCTACATCTATGCTTACGTCATACATCACTGTAATCCCGAAACCCGAAAAGGACCATTTGGAATGCTCCAATTACCGACCAATTGCTCTCCTAAACTCAGATTTAAAGATTTTTTCCAAATTGCTAGCAACACGCCAAATTGCTAGCAACACGCCTCATTCCATCTTTGATACACGGAGATCAAGTCGGATTCGTTACAGGCAGACAATCCGGAGACAATACAAGACGCACAATAGACCTTATTGAAATTCTTACCTCTACAGACACGGAATCTCTGATACTTACTCTAGATGCCGAGAAGGCATTCGACCGTCTTAGTAAGGAAGACATGACAATCAGAATACAATTCAAGACAAGATGGTAAGGAGGGCCCTGCCCGTGAGTGCTTACAATCTAAAACATTGGACCTGACGTTCCCAGATATCAGTATTGAGTCAGAGAAAAAAACAAAACAGCTGATTTCTCATTGTATGACTGTGATTGGTGGTGGGTGAACAACACGACATTCCTGAGAATCAGCAGAAAGTCATAGAGCTGTCATATACAATGTTTACTGCAGCCCTCTCATTCCTTAACATATAGTCCACAAGAAATTAGTTGGGAAATAAGAAAGAGGAAGTTTCTCACAAACTGGAGGCATTAAATCAAGATATAAAGATTACCAGTTAGCCCACTAGATATTTTATCGAAAGAGAACCTGTCACCGAGTTAAACCGGGTAAAAGCATAGCAAAATCAAGTGTTTAATGCTTACTTGTAGGGTTTCTCCTTTCCATAAAATAGTTTTTAATCACTTGCAGAGTGCCTTGGAATTTGCTAGAAAAATTGACTAATGAATCCCCTTGCACAGCTTCCTCGCACTTCATATTGCTTGTGCCTTCTGGGCGTGTCTAATTTCCCCTGCCCCTCCACTTACCTCTCTTATGAACGGATTCTATTAAAGAAGAACTCAGCGCGCTATATACTGAGAGCGCCGCAGCCGGGACGGATCCCGACAGTGCTGTAGAGATCCACCCAGCTGCATGAGTGACAGCAGGCTCTGCCTATCTAGAGGCAGAGCCCGCTGTACCCACCCCCTCCTCCGTTCATTCCTCCACTGAGCGCTGGAGGATCGGAGCGGGGAGGGGGGGAATCCTTACAGGGAGCGGTGACTGCCAGTCACTGCTCACTGCAGGCAGATGATCGAGAAGTGAGCGAGCGATGTTATCTGTTCACTCACTTCCTGATCTATTTAGCCGACGTGTGACAGTTTAATTGTCACACATCGGCTCGAACTATGAGGCTGAGTGTAAATCACTCACCTCGTAGTTCTCCTTTAATAAAAATGTTGCCATGAGTTCTTGAGTTCTTTAAGGGAAGTTAGACTTTGGGGTCTATTCACGAAGCTGCCGAAGGATCTAGCCGTAGCTTCGGCCGATCCTTCGGGTAGCTTTGGCCCCAGGACCCCTTCGGTTCAGTAGAACCGAAGGGCTGCTGTACGGGCTATTTACTATAGCCCGTACAGCTCCAGAACGTGGCCGAGCGGCTCAGTCGAGCCGAACGCATATGCATCGGCTCGGCTGAGCCGTGCTGAAAGCCGAAGCTGGCCTGCTTCTGGCAGCTGGGCGGAGCCAGCCGTGATCTTGCGGCTGGCTCCGGCCACTTGCAGAGAGACCAGCGTCCATCAGCATTACAAATCTGGCAGAGGTTCCCATCCTTCACGACTCTACTGGTGTTTTTTATTTGTTGTTGTTGTGACCATTTTCTACCGTATACAAAACAATTTGGCTTGCGTTCCACTTTCTAATGTTTAGGAGAGCCCAAGGGAGCAGATATTGCCAAAGCATGTCAGGTATATGAAGGCAGTTAGAAAGTAGCAGGAAAGAGTATAAGAAGATGCCAAATATTAAATACTGTATATGTCTGCACCAAATGCCTTTGCAAACTTAGTTATTAGTATATAAATGCAGTGATATCATCACTGTGCTGTGCATGGAGCAGAGCTGTGGGAGGGACCCAGCAGGCCCCACCCACTACAAGCAGTGGCGACTCTAGGAACAATATATAGGGGGGGGGCTCATAAGATACCACAGTCAAAACTGGGGGTGCACTAATAATTTTCACCACTAAAGCATACCACTGAAAAAACTAAATAAGTATATATATATATAAATAAAAGATTACAAATATCATGAGATGACGAGGGAGCATGAAGCCGGGTTCATGCCGGGTGCTGCGCCATTAACCGGCACCCAGCTTCCTGATTAACCAGTTTCCCGACCAATCAGGAAGCCGGGCAGCGCGTCATTACACGCTGCCCGACTTCCTGATTGGCCGGGAAGTCGCCTCCATGCTCTCTCGTCCCATCATTACACGCTGCCCGGCTTCCTGATACAGGAAGTATTGAGCCAGGCATCGGAGCATTTGGGCGAGTACGAGTACGTACGTATCGGCACAGATGCAGATACTAGTATCGGTGCATCCCTAATTACATCACTTCCTGCATTCAGTGTTAGTCTCCGGTGCAAAACACCGGAGAGTAGCTGATGAAGCAGATCAATCCCTATGATCACTTTGACAGTTCTATAAAATTGGATAAATTATGCTGTATACTGATAATATCTATAGAGTGCTGGGTGATCCTATACATACTATATATTAATACATAGGTTACCTTTTTTATCCCCTGCAGAGTACCATAGCACCATATGTTTTACTCTGTATACAGATAATAACCTCCCGTTACCCTCTCTGGACTACTCACTACTTTATTATCATATACATTATTTTGTGTAATTTTTCTCTTTTTTTTTTTACCTGCAGAATATTGCGTGATTTCTATACATTGCTGTTATAATGCTTCCCATTATAACCTCTAGAGTACTCTGTGGTCATATACAGTTCTATATATTTCACCTACTTCTACCACCAGCAGAGTAACATAGGACCCTATACATCACTCTGACATTCTTATAATCACATGTACAGTACTATAGGATCCAGTACATTAATCTGATATTATAATCACCTGTACAGTACTATAGGATCATGTACATGAATCTGATCTTATAATCACCTGTACAGTACTATAGGATCATGTACATGAATCTGATCTTATAATCACCTGTACAGTACTATAGGATCATGTAAATTAATCTGATTTTATAATCACTGTACAGTACTAATCACCTGTACAGTACTATAGGATCCTGTACATTAATCTGATCTTATAATCACCTGTACAGTACTATAGGATCCTGTACATTAATCTGATCTTATAATCACCTGTACAGTACTATAGGATCATGTACATGAATCTGATTTTATAATCACTGTACAGTACTATAGGATCATGTACATGAATCTGATCTTATAATCACCTGTACCGTATTATAGGATCATGTAAATTAATCTGATCTTATAATCACCTGTACAGTACTATAGGATCATGTACATTAATCTGATCTTAGAATCACCTGTACAGTACCAGGAGTGACGTTGTGGGACCTGATTGGGACCCGTGCAACCAGAGCCATAGCTAGCTCCTTTTGCGCCCGAGGCAAGAACAGAAAATTGTGCTCCCCAAAAGACTTGTGCAGTATGCGACGTCATGCGTCCCGCCTCCAGGATTGTGGTGCGCATGCGCAGAATGCGCTGGTGGCAAAATCCTAGATAGCATAAACATTTGTTTAGTTTGACGAAACTAATGAAATAGTTTTGTTTTCGTTCATTTTTTTTTTTTTTACTGTCGAGGGCTTCTGGGGAAATATCAGAGGTCTAAACAGACCCCTGACATGTCCCTTTTGAAATAGAAAAAGCGATTGAGGACACAGAGTCCTCTGCCCATACTAGGGTTGCCACCTTTTCTTCAAGCGAAACCCGAACACTCGAGCGACGAGCAGACATTTTTTGGGGGGAGAATGAGCCATGGCTTATTCATATGTAACTAGCACCACCCATTCATATGTAAATATCACAGTTGAGACTGTTTTTAGTGGGTGGCCAGTAGCCCCAATCTTAATTTTGGTTGCCCCTGTCTGCCTGACATCTTGTGTCCGGGTTTCTGCTGCCATGAAACCCGAACACAGCATTCAAAACCCGGACTGTCCAGGTGAATCCTGGACAGGTGGCAACCCTAGCCCATACAGGTGGGGGAGAGCAGCAGGGATTCAAGGAGAAGCTGGAGCCTGTGCAGCTCCTCTTCTACCTGCTGAGCCGCGGCTGTGTTGCCCGCCTGGCGCTCCTGTTGCCAATGGCGCCATTTGCTTGCCATGGCAACAGGGGCAAGGGGGTGCACCCAGGCCGGCCCGGGCTGCACCACCTCTCAGCTGCGCCTGAGGCAAGTGCCTCACTCGCCCCATGGTAGCTACAGCCCTGCGTGCACCTGCTGCTTGTTCGGTGCGGCCGGCCAGCCCAGTCAGAGCGGCAAAGGGAGAGACTATTTTCTTGGAGGAAATTGCCCCCCCTTGCCCCCCTGTAGCGACGCCACTGACTACAGGCCACCTGCAGAAAAATACAGAAAGGGGGTGAATACAAGACCAGTTATCCTACACAAGGAGACAGAGCAGCAGTGACTGGTGTTTATTACAGGAGGCAAGGTTTCATACTGGACTACTGCACAGATCTGGAAGAAATACAAAAACCACACCAAGATTCAAGTAAGAATACACATGGCTCTTGTATTCAGACAATATTTGCTTATCCCACAGCTAACGCTATACAGGGCAATGGTACCCACAAAGGTTTCTCAGCAGCAAGTGAGCTCAGAGATGTTAATTATTTTGAAGCGTGTTCATCAGTAAACTACAAATGATCAATTCAATGATTTTGTCCAGTCCTGCACATTCTGTTCTCCCAGCTTCCAGCTACAAAAACTGTCTTTGGGGACATTCAAAAAGCTGGTGCTATGCTCGGCACTGCCAATTACTGCAATGTGTGAAAGACTCATTCACATTCCTATAACTAAACCGTGTCCCAGTTTGGCAGCCGCGGTTATTTGCAGCTTGGCGCAATGAGTGCCAGCGATGGCATTGATAATTGTGTCCTGTTCAGTACCCTGGATGACATCCTCCTCTCTCTTCTCATATAACACGCTGCTGTATTTCATGGAGATTTACAGACTCATTTTTCCTTCAAATATTTATTGACACGCATAAAAACCAGAACTTTATCTTCACATCAGTTCATAAATCTTTTTGAAGATCCAACAAGAGTTACAGATTCACACACAAGTAAAACTCTTCAGATCTTCTAATATGTAATGTCGTGTCTAATTCCCCATTCAATTCAATTAACCACTTAAAGTATTATTAAGCACTTCAAGTCCGCGGTGTTAAACCCCCCTTCCTGGCCAGGCCATTTTTCAGTGTTCAGCGCTGCGGTAATTTGACTGACGTTTATTCCGTCATGCAACGACGTACTGAAATAAATGTTATACCATTTTTGGGGAAAGATAGAGCTTTCTTTCGGTGGTATTTCATCACCACTGAGGTTTTTATTTTTTACTATATAACAAAAAAACAATAAAATTTTGTAAAAAAACCCCCATTTTTTTGGGTAAAATATGAAATATGGGGTCATGTCGGGTAAATAGACACCCAACATGTCAAGCTTTAAAATGACACGCCCTCGCGAAATCGCAGAAAATGACCAGACCCAAAATTGGCCATAGGCGACACTTTAAACGCTTTTACTGCTCATCAGTTTAATGTTATCAGTAATTAATGGCCCTATAATTATTGCTCGAATTCCGACGTTCGTGGCGATATGTAACATGTGTGGCACAATAGGTTGAATCATCGTTTTCACACGTTGGCGCACCCGACGCATGTTTCCATGTGTATGTTGGAGGGCGGGGGACTTTTAAAAAATGTTTGTGTTATTTTTTTTTTTTAATGTGTAACTAGTTTTTTTAGCGTCTTTATTTTTTTTAAACTTTTTTTTTTTTAAACTTAACTTTATTGCTATCACAAAGGGGACTAAGAAATCCCCTATGCGATAGCCAATTCACAGACAGGTTCTCTTTATGGAGACATCAGGGGTCTCTAAGACCCCTAATGTCACCTAGGGACCCCCAGAGAAGCTGATGAAGCAGAGATCTGCTTCACCAGCTTCTCTCCGGTGTTCTGTACCAGAGAGTGACACTGAATGCAGGAAGTGATGTCACATACATCACTTCCTGCATTCGGGGACCGAGAAGAGATCAAAGGAAGATTGTGTACTGATCTCCGCTGACAGCATTGCCGTGCTGGTCCCAGCCGCACTAATCCCGGGACCGGCAGTGGCGGCGAAGGTACGGGCGGGGGGGCGCACACCTACGCACAGCTACTGCAAGCGATTGGGCATCTCTAGAGAAGCCCGATCGCTTGAATGTAAACAGCCATCGCTGGCTGTTTACATTTCTGACAGTTTACCTACTTGTGTGCGCGCTGAGCGCAGCGCACGAGCGGGGGGAGGGGCAGGAGGTCTTAAGACGCCCTCCCGCTGCTATAAGGCTCCCGTCCGGCCGTTCACCAACGGCCATGGACAAGAGGTGGTCAAAGAAGAACTCCGGGCAAAAGTGTTCTTAACCCTTGCAGTGGGGCTACCCACACACTCCAAGGATTAACTGCTCGTTTTTGTCTAGGTGCTAAAGAAAAAACTTACAATCAACGGCTCCCTGCTTCTCCAGTCTCTGAAGCCTGTCTCCTCCTACGCTGCAGCATTGTTCTCCAACGTCCTCACGTCTATTCACTGTGTATAGAACGCAATGGTTTATGGTACCTTAGACTGCTGGAGGGGGAGCGAGGCTCCAGGGAACGGTCTAAGAGCAAGCCGGTTCAAAGGATCGGGTGAGTACAACTTTTTTTTTCTTTAGCCCCCAAGACAAAACGAGCACTTAACCCTTGCAGTGTGAGGGTAGCCCCACTGCAACGTTTAAGAAAATTCTTCTTGGAGTTCTGCTTTAAACTCTCAAACTTTTTTTCAATAATTAATCAAACAAATATACATTGCCCAGTAAAGTATTTCCTTACATTTTCACACAATCACTTACAGTCATCATATTTACAAACAGCACCAACTCTTTCTGTTCAGCTACCCTGAATTTCCTGTCCAGTACAAGATCACAAGGGACAGAGCAGTCTCCAGCAACTGTTCATCTACTAGCTTGAAGAAGAGAGGAAGAAGAGGAGCAGAGAGCAGATGAGTGAATTTCCTTGCTGTCCATGTGTTTGTTATAAACCACATACACATCTGTGATATCTGAAGGCAAAATGGGAAGTTGTAGTGTCAAGAGTTGCAGTTGATTCAAAAAGATGGGTGTCTATGGTGTGGGTATTTGGGGACCCCAAAACAGCATCTGCAGCATTACAAATGTCCCTGGGGGGTGCAACCCTACAAAGGACAATTATGCCCTTTCAACCTTGCTCTAAACTCATGATCCTGTGGAGCATATCCAACATCACATGTCACCCTTCCGTGCCACAGAACAGGACAAGATTTACAAAGCTGCATATACTGGCCAGTCTTCTTAAATAGAAACTTCACCCATATCTTCAAAATAACAACAAAGTCACCTTTAGACATGTTTTGTAATGACAATCTACAAACAGATACTTATATATAATTGCTGGCTTTGTATTCTTTGCATGCCTTGTTTTTCTTTTCCTCTCTATTCTTCACACAGTAGCTATTTTTACTAAGGGCATATTAATTCATCTCCCTTTACTTCCTGGAACTCTGGCACATGTGACATGTGACCAAGCACATTATCTCAGGGAAGAAAAATGCCTTTCCCTGGGATCTCATGAGATTACAGATGCGATTTCCCATCAATGCACTGCTGATGTAACCTTCCCAGGATGCAACACTTGGACACATTACATCACTTATGCCAAAGAGAACCAGGAAGTAGAAAACAAAAAATTGTAAGTAAAAGGTAAATATGTTTGTTTAACTAATGAATGTAAGATGATTTCACATCAGCCTGCAGAGCTGCATGCTGATGTGATTTTAAGCCAAAGGGGGTTATGGTCCACTTTAATAAAATGATTACATAGGAAGATATTAAATGATAGCTAGCATTGCTCTGAATGAGAACCTGCCAATCAGATGATGCAATTGGGTATGGGGATGTAGAGTGACCATTCATCTTATAGCATATGCAGAAACTCAAGTCAGCCTTCTTTGTCACAGAACAGGACATTTGCAACACTGCTTATGCTAGCCAGTCAACTTAATAAATTGATTACATAGGAGGTTATGAAATGATAGCTGGCATCATTCTGGATGAGAGCAGCCAATCAGATGATGCCATTTTTAAGTACAGTTTAGAAAATGTCTGTAGAGAAACACATTTATTACTTATCAGACGTTATAAAATGATAGCTTGCAGACAACAAATTTTTTTTAATAAATGGATCAGGCGATTTCATTTTTTAAGTATAGTTTTACGAATGTCAGCAAAAAAAAACTTTTTTCAACACAAATGACCTAAATGAATCAAACTGTCATTTTTCAAGTGCAATTTAGAAAAGTCAACAAATAAACACATTTGAGTGAATCCCGTCTGGTAGGCTATAGCACGTCTTTCATAAGTTTACTTTAGTCATCTTTTTTAGGCTTATATAATATGTCAAATTTCCATGTATCCATGCCAATGATAAATTGCTTTGCTTGTTATACTGACGTGTTTCCATTCCCCCACGCTTTTCTTTTTATGTAGTTGTACTTTATTCTTTCTGTTACGCTCTCTATGGGGAATTCTGTGCTGCTGCCATTAGAATGTAAATGGATTTGTTCCTAGTTTCTGCTGCTGTGCCACATCAATTTCCTCCCCTCCTCTCTCCTATCAATGGATGTGAATCCTTCTGCCAGCCAGTGCGCCATAGTGTGTTTGTTAAGTATTGGCTTTTTCAATGGAGCACTCCCAACCTACACTTCATCCGCCAACACAACAGCACAGAGCTTACCCTACTGAGCCATTGTTTCTTAGTAATTATACTAACTCTGAGCTGGCTGAGATAGCTACAAGAGATTGTTTTTCTTATTTTTTAATTGATGTTTTTCTGTTAGCAAAACGTTAAATGTCAAAAAAGTTCAGTTTTTAGAAAGAATACAAAATAGGCTACATTAAATATTTTATGGATGTAAAGAATTCTTGTCTGAAGCTATATGCCGCCCAGTCTATCCTGAACTCAGTGTTTTAGACCAGCTTTTCCAATGAAATTGTTTTGTATGGATATGGTGTTTATTATGTGTGCTTTGCAGAACAGAACAGATGTAGCAGTTAGAGAATATGCGGAAACAAGCTTTTGCAATAAGCCATGCACAGTCATCTAGCCACATTATTAGTAGAGGTAGCAGCCAATGCCAGGGAGCAATCACATGGCCCCGTGCTACATCATGCCTTGGGCCTATACCAACTGTTACATGATATGTAAAGAAACACCATATACTGTATCTATTTCTGTTCTAGCAACTTAAACTTTGCAAGCTTTGTGACAATTTTGCTAACCAACATTTGTTTTATAAAATGAAATGTGAAACCTGATCGGTTGCTATTAGGAAAAACTGGACTATTCCATAGCTCCCAACTGGTCCTCATTTAGAGATACTTTTTTTTGCAACCCAATCCCTTTGTCCCATTTCCTTCCTCATTTGTACCTCTCTTTGCTCTGATGCATTGGCCTATATTAAAAATGCACAATTTAAAGCCAAAGCCCAGCTTTGGTAAAAAATTATTTTAAATAATAGAGATATCAGAAACAGCTCTGGCTACATTACTCCTCTACAGCACTGTCCCCCATAGAAATTCCACAATATGCCCTCAGTCTTCCAGGTTCAATTATGCCCAGTGGACATACTGTGAGTGCAGGACATCATTGATTCACCCCCTGTGGGGGCGTCACCACAGCGCCCTTCACTCAAAGATGATACAGAGAGATCTGACATCATTACTTCATCCTTTCCAGCACTGTCCCTCTTAGTAATTCCTTTTCATCGGTCTTCTGGGTTGAATGATGCCTCAAGGACATACTGTGAGTGCTGGGACTCATAAACTCACCCCCTGAGGGGGCGTCACCACAACGCCGTTCATTCACAGTGAAATGATGCAGAGAGTAATGCTGATGTTATCACTTCACTCTCTACAGCACTGTCCCCTTTAGTAATTTCTTTCTGCCACCAGATATCCTCAGTCTTCTGGGTAAATGATGCCCAGGGGACATAGTGTGAGTGCTGGGATCATCAACCCAGCCCCTGAGGGGATGTCACCACAGCACCCCTTATTCAAAGTGGAATGTTACGTCATTACCTCAGCACTGCACTCATCGAGGACCGTCCACTGCTGTGAGAAGATCCAAAGAGGAAGAGGATGATTTATTTCAAATGACTGGCCTAAAGACATCTGAAAAAGGTAAGTATAAAATAAAGCATAATACTACTGGCAATAGTCTCGGGGGGCACAATTGGCAGGAGCCTAGAGCTTGCAGTTAGACTTTAACTATCAAAGGTATTATATTACAGTAAACCTTCATCCAACGTCTATATACAGTAATTGCATTTGTTATTCTAGAAAACTAGTGTAAAGGAATAACTATTGAAAACGCCCTTAGGCCTCATGCACACTATGTACCAACACGTTGAGTTCAGGTGCATTTGGAGCTCATTTCTAAACGCACCTGGACTCATGTAGTGAATGTTAGCATACGGCCACGTATTTCCATAGAGAAGAACAGGCTGCTGCGTACAATCACGCGCAGCACCTGTCCTTCCCGGGAGCGGTCCGATACGGCCATGCACGCTGCACAGGTCTGTACGGGCCGACTCTTAGCAGTGTGAATGAGGCCTAAAAACAGACTCAATAAACATGTGTTGGAGTCTAGTGTAATGGGAAATACCAGGTCAGATTTTACAAATGATGTAAACGAACTGATATGGGTCCAATCCTAAAGCAGAGTGATCATTGGACAGCTATGGCAGACATCACAGAATTACTATTTTGTGTAGATGCCAGGTGATTATTGTGTAATACATAAAAACGTTTTATTTTTTTCCCTTGCAGAGCTGGCATTAAAGGGGTTCTAAACCCTTCCGTTTTTTTGCCTATATCTACTGCTATCAAGCAGTAGATATAGGCAAACAGTTTTTAAAAAAAACGCTAAAACAGCGGTTTAAATTTACCTTTTTTTCTTTGCGCGTTCCCGCCCGAGAAAACGAAACTGTTAAGGCGGCCGCAAAGCATCTTGGGGCGGGCGCATGCGCAGTTCGGATTTTCGGCCGGGAGACGAGCAGTGACGCAAGATACGTGCATGGACGCGTGCACCCGCATGCAGACACCGCTGGATCGGCGAGACAGAGCAGTCAGCGCTGGATCGAAGAGCCGCCGCACCGCTGGAGGAGCAGATGAAAACATCAGGAAAGAAGAAGAAGGAAAGATGAAGAAGATCGGAATAAGAGACATCATTTAAGGTAAGTGCTAACATTAAAGAGAACTATGGGGTTAAGGCTTTTCCGCATAGTTCTCCTTAGGGTAACGGGAGGACACAAACTAGCATCCTCCCGTCACTCTAGGCTCAGTATACCGCGAGCTATAGCTCACGGTATACTGAGACGCCGCAACTGAAGCGGATCCCGACAATTATGCCGGGATCCGCCCAGCTGCATAATGACAGCTGGCTATCTAGAGGCAGAGCCAGCTGTACCCGCCCCCTCCCCTGTCCGTTCCGCCAGTCAGCGCTGGCGGATCGGAGCGGGGAGGGGGGAATCCAGCCCCTCCCCTGTCACGGCAGAGAGCCGTGACAGGATCGAGAGGTGAGCAAACGCCAGTATGTGTTTGCTCACCTCCTGATCTACTGAGCCGACCTGTGACAATCTCATTGTTACAGGTCGGCTAGAACTATGAGGTGAGTGAAAAGCACTCACCTCATAGTTCTCCTTTAACATGGGGGGGAGGGAAAAAAAATTGACATTAATGTCACTTTAAAGTCTTCTTTATAGGAAGCAAAGACTTCAGACAAGCCTTTTACGACCTATCATAGGTCTACCTGCTGTTTCCTCCATGCCAGCAAAGTACAAAATTGCTCTGTATAATTATAGTCTCATTCTCTTTTCAGGAGGTGGGTGTTCTGAGCCGCAGACACATATATCATTGTTCTGAGTTGTATTTATAAACCAGCAGAACTCAGCCCATTTGTAGAAATGCTGATAGGAAAAAAGTCAGCATTTGTGTTTGAAAGAAAAGTGACTTCTAAAAAGGAACACAAAGCACAATATGTCAGGATAGGATCACTCGTCATCTTTCAGCTGTCACTTTAAGTTTAAAGAGAACATGCCACTATGCCCATTTATCTGTTCCTTTGTCGGTGTCCTTAATAATATCTTGGACTTCTGCTTATGGGAGGCATGTAATCTTCACCCCTTACCCCCAGAATGCTGTGCTTGGGCCTCAATGACCAATAGCCAGGCCCGAACACCGTCACCTATTGAAAAGAAAAGGTTATTAACCCTATGTAAACCATCATGGAGCTTAAACAGCGATCATTAGAAACACAAAGCGCACAGCTCACCCCTTTCGTGAGGTAGGCTCAAAAACTGTAGAACCAGCACACAATGATCTTCCATAGAAATTCAAACTTTATTGCACATGCATCTGTAAAAAAAAAAAAAAAAAACAACCGCTGATGCGTTTCTCCCTTACTTGGCCCCAGTCATAGCAGCGATCAGACCCTAACAGATGAATGTTAGGACTTTGTTTAAGAATTAAGATAGTGTTAGGCAAAGGGTTTGTTCCCACCAGATGCAAAATGCATGGACATTACAAAGTTGCTGCGTTCCCATTAGGGAGATTTACTTTTTGTTTTACATTGGGTACAGTTCAAGTAACAATGGTCTAAGAGGGGATTTCCATTGCTTTTGGGGGATTTCCTTTTACTTCTTGTTGTGTTCGTGGGGCAGGAAGTGTAGTTCATTCTTGCCAATGGGACACAGATTGCAAGATAAAGCCTGACAGTGGTTTTAATTAGGGATGTTCCGATACCACTTTTTCAAGACCAAATACAGGTACTTTCCATCAGGTACTTGCCGAAACCAATTATCGATACTTTTTCTTAAAGGGACCTGACAATTTTTCTGAAACAATCCAGACTAATGATTTTAGGGCAGTTTATCACTAGGGCTGCATGCAGGTCACACCAGGAATGCGTGTAGGTCTCACCAGGGCTGCGTGCAGGGGTCCAGTGGGAAAAATGTCCCTTACATTGGTGGCCATTGAGAAGATTGCCCCTAACACTGGTAATTTCTCAAAACAATGGCTCTTGCATTGGTGGCCATTGTGAATAATGCCTCTTACATTGGTGGCCAATGGGATGAATGCCACATACACTGGTGTCCAGTGGGAAGAATACTCCTTACATTGGTGGTCAGAAGGAAGACCACCATACACAGGTATACAATAAGAAACAAAAGTCATTTTGCAAAGTTTGTCACTTACAGTAGACAGTCTTCATACACCCCGAACACATGATCTATCTCCCACCTCTCGCTCTTCTCCGGAACTTCCACACTGCACAGTACAGTCCACAGGCAGAGTACCAGTGCACAGAACACTCACCGCCTGCGGCGCTGTCACTTTTGGCCCGGAGAGGTCGGAGAATGGAGAGGGAGGCTGTGATTGGTGGAGAGCGTATTCCGGGGAGGGGCTATGCAGGTCACTTGCTTCCCATGTGTCGCCTTCTGCATGTGAGTCCTCTCCGGCAGCCGAAGCGATTTAAAAAAAAAAATTAAGGGGCCGGTATCGGCTCTATGTATCAGGGTATTTTCACGAGTACAAGAACTCGTCAAAATGCCCTGTATCGGCCCCGATACCGATACTAGTATCGGTATCGGGACATCCCTAGTTTTAATCATTGATATCTCTAATCTAAAAAAAATATTACAGAGGCTTTAACTACATTTTAAACTTAGGTGCTAGGTTTAAGTTTTAGGGGAGAAGTTAAGTGCCGAGGGGTTCGAATTAGGGGTTAGGTAAATTGAGGATACATGGTAGGGTTAGGTTAGGGATTACCTGTTAAGTGTTGGCAGGCTAAAGCGTTAAATAATTATCTTAGCATTAAGGTTAAGCATTAGGGGTTCAAGTAGAAAGAGAGTTAAGTGTTGGATTTATGGACAACTTACACCATTGGGATGGGATAGCTAGGGAAGATGCAGAATTTTAATTTGTAATGGATGTTGAAAGCTCTGCTACAAAAAAATACCAATCTTGAGAACTAGCATGCATACATTATCAATGTGTTAAAACATGTTAAGTATTGCTACATAATCATGTATACCATATCATTATGGGGTGCATTTATAAACAATTCACAGAGACTTTTGTTCTGTGAAATTCTGTGAGAACAAAAGCAAAACATCTTGCAGGGTTATTCACAAAAGGGAGAAGGGTTTGGAGAAGGCAGGAGAATTGAACAATCTAGGACAACATAGCTGAACTGAAAAGTGAGCTGAATTGGAGAATTTTTCCTAATCAGCAATTTTGGCCTAGATTGTTCACTTCTCCTGCCTTTTCCAGACTCTTCACCCTTTTGTGAATAACCCTGTTGGACTCTTTCCAAGTTGAATGCAATATCTGGAAAATATCACACGATGGCCACAAGATGGAGCTAAAGAGCAAAGTAAATAAATATGTCTTTCCTATGCTACTTAACTCTATCTAATGGCAGTGACGGAGTATTTTACTGATATTACCTTAGACCTGGAAAGAGAATATACCAAGAATGTTTTTGCGTTAATTCGCCCAGAACAAACATTCACGCAATTGCACAGGGCAAATGCCTCTGCAAATTGTTTAGAAATACACTCCTGTGCGTGAACATAGAAGTGTTTGAATATATCACCACATCAGAATTGTATAGTATGTTAGAATACAGTGCTGTCATAACAATTCACTAAAAATTTGCCACCTGTTAAATCTTAAATTAATTTAGGATGTAAGATGAACACATTTTGTATCCAAATAAGTAAGATGAACACAGTGTATCCAAATAAGTACACCAGCTAAAAATATTTTAGAAACTTTAAGTATAATTTACTTTAAAGTCTTTTTTTTTAAACGTTGTATTTACTTCTGACTGCCTAACAAGAGTACTCACAATAGTTAAAAGTGATGAGAAAGACAAAGGCAATTGGATGTATCTGCATCTCCTTACTAGAGAGTGCACACTGACCATTCCTGCCATTCCTGCCATTAATATAATTACATTTTGCCTGCATGTCCATAGGCAGCAATCTAAAGCTAAACAGTGTCAGTTAGTCTTTCCTAGTGTATAGCAACAGAAACATCTAACTCAGTGGTAGTCAACCTATTTGATACAGGAGACCTCAAGTGGAGCCCCTGACATCCCCAAAGGATTGCACATAATATTGAGTGAGTGTAATGCTACATTAAGATGTCAGAGACAGTAGTAATGCAACAGTAGATAGTCAGATACTACAGGTATGCTACAAAAGATGGTCAGAGTCTAAGGGCATGCTACATGAGATTGTCAGAGACTAGAGGCATGCTACAAGAGATGGTCAGAGGCTACGGGCATGCTACAAGAGATGGTAAAAGGCTGCGCACATGCACAAGAGATGGTTAGAGGCTATGTGCATGCTACAAGAGATAGTCAGAGATTATGGGTATACCACAAAAGATGGTCAGAGAGTACGGACATGCTGTAAGAGATGGCCAGAGACTATGGGCATGCTACAAGAGATGCTTAGAGACTACAAGCATGCTACAAGAGATTTTCAGAGACTACGGGCATGCCATAAGAGATGGTCAGAGACAATGGGCATGCTGCAAGAGACAGTCAAAGACTGAGACACACACAGCCATGCTGGAAAAATACACAGGAGCAGGGAGAAGCACCCCACCATTCAGGTAAGTGGGGGGGCAAAATGAGGTTGAGGGGCAGCAAAATGGCACCCTGTTCCACGTTTCACCCTTAATATGGGTATAACATGGAACATGATAATAAAGGTGAAATTAGACTTTTAAGGGTCACACAGCACACAGCACATGGCTATGCAAACCAGATCCACATTATGGCCACTAGATGGAGCTGAAGAGCATAGAAAATTATGCTCCTTGGCTCCATCTTGTGGCCATAATGCACAGCAATTCTTGTTCACATAGCTGTTGGCTGTGCGAATGGTTTATAAATCAACCCTTTTGTCTTCATGTGATATAAGAGGCCAAAAATTTGCTCTGCCAACCAGTCCCCATCTCTAATTGAAATGTCACTCGTGGGAGGAGTGACCCTTGAATTCTAGCCAAGCTGCCATCTCTAAGCATATAAAATGGCAAACATTAAATATGAGGAAATGTTTGTTTCACTTCAGATTTACATTTTACTGATGAAGGTTTAGCACAGCAGTTGATAATGAGGAAATTACCATTCTACTGTTCTTCCTTTGCAGATGAGCAGAAATGAAGGAAAGGAAAATAAACACAAATAAATTCACACATTGTAATTTGCATATCGTGGAAGTGGCTGGTTCATCAGCAGGAAACACTGTTCCTCTTATCTCAACAGCCTGGCATATCATAGACTGGTATGACATGTGCAAGTAGGTCACGGTGATGATCGCTTGTGATCATAACAACAGATTGTCTTCCTCACACAGAAGGGAAGAGACATTTTAGAAAGTGCTTGACATGTAGGAATCGCATAGGGAACACATGCACTGCTTTATACTTTGCCCATCGGCTTAATACATTTATATGTATGAGAAGTGCACACAATTGTCTATTTCGAGTTTTGCTCAGTTAAAAGAAAAAAAAAATCTGGGTTATAATGCGTTCGCCACAATACTCAGCGTTTAGATTATTCCGGGTGGTAAAGGTCCAGTTTTGCTTTCAGTGTAACATAAATACCTTAGAAAAGGAGACTTCAATTATTCATGGTTGCTTTGACATAATAAATGTAAAAATATAATTCTATACCGGGATATCACAGACCAGTTTGAAAACGCTTTTCTCTATTCTTAGATCTAATACGAGGCGTAACAGCAACGTTAAAGTGGATGTTAACCCTAACGAAACAACAATTTAGTTTGCTAAAGCGCTTTGTATCATAAAATACTTCTGTAGGGCGCATTCACACCATCTGCGTTTGTGCTGCGCTGGTTGTTTTTTCCTCCACAGCCCAAATGCAAGACAATGCAATGTGCCTTGTTATGGATGGTGACAGTTCACCCCAGTGCGTTCCAGAGGTGTGCGCTTAAAAAATGTACGGCATGCAGTGTCTGCCCTGCCCACAGAGGCTGGGTAATGGCAGAGCTGCACCCAGAAGTAATCAGAGCTTGTCACTTCTTGGTTCAGATCAGGGAACAGATGTTAGCCCATCTCGCTCCACTTTCCTTCCTGACACCTGCCATGAAGGTCCTGAGCACCCAGATGATTCAGAGGAGCCCAGGACACATGGCTGGAGGCTACATGTTCAGGATCTTTGGAAGTGACCTGACAGCTTTACAGCCATGCAAATCACTTCCATTAGAAAGCCAACAGCTGGCTTTTCAAGTGTAAACAGACTCCTGGCTGCGATAGTGGAATCAGGGGTTCAGTAGTAAAATGCTGGGTGGCAGGGAGGTTCAGAGTCAGGGGTGCAGGGGGATGCAGTGATAGTGGTGCTGGGTGGCAGGGAGGTTCAGAGTCAGGGGTGCAGGGGGCGGCAGTGGTAGGGTTTGCAGAGTCAGAGGTGTGGGGGATGTAGTGATAGGGGTGCTGGTTGGCAGCGAGGTTCAAAGTCATGGGTGTAGGGGGGTGCAGCGGTACGGGTATTGGGTGGCAGGAAGTTGCAATGTCAGGGTGCAGAGTGCCACGGGTACTGGGTTCTTTAAAGGCTCGAATTTGAAAGCGACTCAACTGAACACCACTCGATATGGTGAGGGCTCCCTTTGGGGCCCCATACAGACACGTGTTTTATTTTTAACTGGTATCTTTTCTTTTCTAACTGGTATTCTGGATAAAAACTATACTTAAATACATGCACTGACATTGGCCTATGGCCAGGACATTCAAGGGCCAGACAGGGAACAAAGGCCCCATGCATTCCCTGAATCATCAATTGCACATTGCTAGAAAGATAAACTTATCTAACTTAAACAAATGTTTCTTTTCTAACTGGAATCCTGGGTGAATAGTTGGCATAGTAGCAGGAGAAGTGTTGGTTATGATACTATGCCAATACTTTTTTTTTTTTGAGACGTTGTTGAGAAACGCAGTGTTCTTCTTCGGCTTAAGGGCTCATTCATTTTGTATGTTGTGTGGTTCATTTCACAGTGGAAGTGGACAAGTGGTGCTAGGTGGTAAGGGTTGTAGAGTCATAGGTGCAGGGGGGTGCAGCTGTAGGAATATTGGGTGGCAGGGAGCTGCAATGTCAGCTTGTGGAGTGCCACGGGCACTGGCCTGAATTTAAAAGCTGCTCAACTGAACACCACTCGATATGGTGTAGGCTCCCTTTGGGCCACACACAGATTGTGTTGCGGTAATGTGTATTTTACTGAGCTTAACCTCATACACCAGTAAAACAAAGCACCATGTGCAGTGCCATTCATTTAAAATGCCACCCCAATACACAAGTATAGTAGGTACCAATGGACCAGCACTGCGGCACACCACAACGCATGTATACCCACTTTCACCAATTAAATGGCTGTGGTCATAGCTTACCACATGTGCAACGCCATGGCAACTGCAAATCTAAATAGAGACCAAGATGGTGGCATCTTTGTCTTCAAAAGGATCTGAGGGATTAGTTCTGTTTAATAAACTTTCAGTCTTACTTTAACATGGTCCTGATCAGCAGATGTGGAGCTGCTGATGCATTGCGTTTTTGGCCGCGTATTAGCCGCGTTTTGGCCGCGTTTTTGATGCATTCCAGCTTTTGCTGGAGTGGGGCTGTTAGCCCTCGTTCACACCTGAACGTTTTGTAGCGCGTTCTACGCTCGACGAACGCTCTACAAAACGCTCAAAAATATAAATCCCATTGTATTCAATGGTCTCGTTCCCACCTTGGCGTATTTCCGTCCCTAACGCGCTACAAAACGGCCCACGCCTGAAAAGGTACATGTACTACTTTGGGCCGTTTTGTTGTGCGTTTCCATTGGGATACAGCCAAGTAGCCTTCGGAAACGCGCGTTTGTCGAGCTACTTTTTTTACCGCAAATCGCAAGGGACATATCGGTAAGGAGTGCGACAAGGAGAGTACTCTTTGATGCGTTTTTGACGTGGTTTTTTTTTGCGTATCCTGACCGTTTCCAGACCTGACAAAATGTGACATGCAGTATTTTTTCTGTCGTAAGCTGAACGGACTGCGCACGTGAGAACTGTAGCCCATAAAACACATAGGGATACATTGGGATGCATTTTGAGTGCAGCAGCGTACGGAGCCCGGCAGCACACAAAACGGACGTCGTGTGGCCCTAAAGGGCTAGACAGGGAACAAAGGCCCCATGCATCCCCTGAATCATCAGTTGCACATTGCTATAAAGGTAAATTTATCTAACTTAGTTGAACAGATTTTTCTTTTCTAACTGGAATCCTGGGTGAAAAGTTTGGCATAGTAGCAACAGAATTGTCAGTTATGATACTATGTTGTACAAATAATAGCCAATACTTTTTTTTGAGACATTGTTGAGATACTCAGTGTACTTCTTTGGCTGGGCACACACCTTACAACCATCGCAAGACTCTTGTCTTGCGATGGTTGTAAGGTACTTAAAAAAACGTACGATCTGCCTATCTTGCATAGGCAGATCGGACTTGCGATGAGGCCCTTGTGCCCATCGGCATGGGGGCACCCTCCCTATGCCGAGGGC
Source organism: Nanorana parkeri (assembly GCF_000935625.1). Taxonomy (NCBI): domain Eukaryota; kingdom Metazoa; phylum Chordata; class Amphibia; order Anura; family Dicroglossidae; genus Nanorana; species Nanorana parkeri. The sequence goes on from NW_017306481.1 coordinate 1,338,482, forward strand.
ACGTGGCCTTGTAAGGCGCAGGGAGGGGGAGGTGCTCGATCGTCATCCCCCCTTTCCTGCCCTGCCGGGCCAGTGCTCGGATCAAGAGTCTGGTAGGAATGTTAGGGGGGACACCATGTTTCCCCCCCCCCCCATTTTTGGGGGCTGAGGTTCCCCCTTCAAATTCCTACCTAAAGAGCCTGGTATGGATTTTGGGGGGAACCCCACGCACTTTTTTTTTGTTTTAACTTGGGGGTTCCCTCCTAACATTCCTACCAGACCTAAAGGGTCTGGTATGAATTGGGGGGGAACCTCACGCTTTTTTCCCCCTCTTCTACAGACTAAAGAGGAAAACTTTTTTCTGTCATTTTGCTGCAACGAAATTTCGTCCAACAAACGAAAATTCGTCCAGACTGCCGCTAACGATATTCGGAATCGGAAATTCGGATTCGTTTGCATTCATTATAGCTGTCATTTGGAATTCGGATACATCCAAATGTCCGAATTTCCGAAATTTCGTCCAAATTTCAATTCGGAACTAAACGAATCGCACATGTCTACAAGACAGACAATGACAGACAAAGCCTAACTACAGTTAAAAAAAACTACTCTTGCAGTGGGGCAACCCCCAACCTGCAAGGGTTCACTGCATGTCTAGAGTTGCTGAGTAAAGAACTTTTACTTACCTGATCCCCGCTTCTGCTGGTTCTAAGACTAGCACCCTTTTCCCCCCTCCACTCTGGTGGTCAGAGGCCCATTGACGTAATCGCATCTAATGCAGGGTCCATAGCCCTACAACATACGTGAGGGACATTCCACAAGCCAGAGCAGGGGGGAGAGAGGTGAGCACCAACCACCGGGGTCGTGGGGGTCAGGTAAACAAAAAAAAACATTTATACTGGCAGTGTTGGGGTAGCCTCACTGCAAGGATAGATTTTATTTTACTTGGAGATAGGTTTTTAAAAATATAGCGATCAATATTACTTTAAATGCCATTTAAAGTGAACCTGTGCTTTGCACCTAATCTAAAAATTAACAGGTTATTTGCAAAGCTGGCATGATAAACTGGCTAATCTTACTTTCTCCACTATCTCTGATTCATTGAGGCGCGCACAGGGGGTGTGCCTGGTGTGCCCGGGCACACTAAAATCACTCCAAGTGCAACACCGAAACTGCAATAGTGGACGCTGTGTTTTAGTCACTGAGACAGTAAAGAGAACACAAAGAACTCTCTGTGACCGGCTCAATGATACAGAGTGCAGCAGCACTTGCCACTTACATTACTCACAAAACAGCCGCACTCCTGGGTGCCTGGGAGCTGAGAGGGAGCGTGTGCTTGTACTTTTGTGTGCACACCCTAATGCATAGGCTGAGCACGTCTATGCCCAGCACTTCTAAATATTGGGTAATACATGACATTGGCCCTGCCTCCCCATAACGCAGTGCTCGGTGCCAGACCAGCCAATTACTAAGTCTGAATGCAGTCACATGGGGCGTGGAAGAGTTTTTAGCTTGGTGCAGTAATTTACCTTTTAAAAAGTCGAAATTGTTGCAGAAATCTGGCAGTGCTCTGATGGTGGGTCAGGGCAGTTTGGGAGTATGGGAGCAGGTACAGTAAACTTATGGTGCCTGCAATATAATTATCTATTATTTTGCCCTGTATAAAAAAAGTAACTCTGCCACTCCGTGTAGACAGTGAGAGGGGAGAGCTGCGCTCTTCCTCTCTCACCTGTCACAGGAGTTCCAGCACAGTGCTGTCCCCTGATATTTCCCTTTAAAAATAGAAAAAGAGATTGAGGACACAGAGTCCTCAATCTCTTTTTCTGTGTCCCCTGTTATCAATGAACAGGGATCCTTTATGAGTGTTCCTGTTCATTGATAACATGGTATGTTTATTATAACTACAATTATGAATGAACAGGAGGAGATGTAGATCACTCCCGTTCATTCATAATTGAGGATACAGTATACATACCAGGTCCTCAATTATGTACAAACACTCAGCGATCACTGATCACTGAGTGCTTGTACCCGCTCTCCTCTCTGACACACACTGTCATAGGAGGCTGCAAGAGGAGAGCCCAGCCTCCTGTGACAGCGCTGGCTGTCTCCGCCCCCACACCGCTCTGCTGCACTGTGATAGGCGGCCGAGCGGTGTGGGAGGAAAGACACCGGCCGCTCACAGCGCTCGTCCCGCAGCGCTCGGCCGGCTGTCATTTATTCTCCCTATTTTGTTGGAAGGTGTCCCTCTTTCTCAGCTCAGAAATTTGGGAGGTATGCTTATGCAGTTACTTCAATACTTTCTCCTGATCTTTGCATTTGGCCCAGATCGGACAACTATCCAATGTATTCAGGGCATCCCCACAACAACCCTAAACTGTTGGGGAACATAGTGATGAGGCAGCTTAGAAGACTTTGCTTGATCTCTAAAATTTGCCTCACAATGCTCCCCTCCCACCTCCATTGCTCTAAACCATAGCATTCCTGCAACTAGTCGCCCTTGTTTAGGGGAGAAACTGACTCAGGAAAGTTGGATTGTACTTTCATGGCTGATTTACTAATGTCTATGGCAAGCTTTAGATTTATATAGTCAACATTAGATAATGGAAATGTCTACAGGATATAACATTGATTGAAAATCCACAAACTGCAGCTGGCTCCCTCAGCTGAGTGCCATCCAAGGAATTTGCTACTGCTATACAAAGATATAAATGATTCTGGGTATGTAAAGGGAAAAAAATAGTAGTTTAGATTGGTAGCTAACACATGTCCAACATCAAAAATCTGTGGCCATGCTAAGGAGACACTGGCATGCAATATTAATAAAGGTTGATTACTGAACTTTCCATTGAGAATGCTGGTGCCCTGGCTGTCATTCTGATGCTTTGACTTCAATCCTCTCTGAGTCATCTGGGACAAGTATATAGATAATAGTTCTGGAACTTTTTTGACTGTACTTCATAGCATGCTTGTTCCTGGAATGTGTCAGAAACAGTGGCGTAACAACCGGGGGGGCAGCAGGGGGGGGAAAAGTGAAGGGGGGGCGCCGGCCGAAAATTGCACTTTCGGCTAAGTGCCGAAAGTGACATGAAGAGATAGGATGAGGGTTTTAGGGCAGAATAACACTTTTGATATTTAAATAGAAGCATTTCATAGATTTCATGAACATCATAACCAAAAAGAGGGACAACTGAGAGGGATAGAGGAGTGTGGTTCCAAAAGAGGGACAGTCCCTCCAAGTGAAGGTTAGTTGGGAGATACAGGCATGTCTGAAATTATGGACATTGAGGGTGCAGAGATTAGGGAAACCAGTCACTATCTGCAGGCCAAGCAGCAAGTTAGGGACTGAGAGTTGAGGGCATTATTCTACACTCACAGCCAGCCCTTTTCTGAAAACACATTTATGTTGGGTTTGTAGTTTAGGGATAAATTCAGCACTAAAATTAATTTAACGTCTTTAACCCTGTTAAAATGATTTGGCAAACTGTATTTCAAAAAACTGAGTAAAAGCTCTGATTTATTATAGGAAAGATTTGAATTTATAATTTCGGTGAACATTAGATTATATGAATTTTTATTTATTTATTATTTTTTATTCAATATTTTTATTTTTTACTTTACTTTTAAGGGGTTCGGGGAAATATAAGGGGTCTAAGCAGACCCCTGATATTTCTCTATTAAAAAAGAAAAAGAGTTTGAGAACACAGAGTCCTCAAACTCTTTTTCTGCAGCCCGTGTTATAAATGAACAGGAATCCTCTATACTGAGTTTCCCTGTTTATTTATAAGATGAGAACATTGTGTGTTTACTATAACCCCAATCATGAATGTACAGGGGGTGATGTAGATCACTCCCATTCATTCATAATTGGAGATATAGTAACCATACTATGCCCTCAATTATGTACAAACCCTCAGCGATCACTGATCTGTTTATTTATTACTGGTATTTACATAGTGCTTATGAATACTTACATTTATTTATTTATCACTGGTATTTACATAGTGCTGAGCTGACATAGTGCATAGTCCCTGCCTTCAAGGAGCTTACAATCTAAGGTTCCTATCTCACATGCATACATAATATAGGGCCAATTTACCTACCAGCATGTCTTTGGAGTGTGGGAAGAAACCCACACAAGCACAGGGAGAACATGCAAATTCCTTGCAGACAGTGAGTGACCTGGCTGGGATTTGAACCAGGGGCTCCCAGTGCTGCAAGGAAAAAGCACTAACCACTACACCACTGTGCTGTCCCCACATATACTGGCTACCTCTTGTTTTTCCTTCCAGTAACACATTGCTAGGGTGATAACTGATGTGAGGAGCAGTGGTATCGCCCTAAACTGCTCTCTCCTGATTATGACTATAGAACACTACCCTCTCTCTTCATCAGGTGGCTGATAACACTACTTGAGATTTCAGTGCAGCAAAAGCAGAGTGCATAAGAAGTTCCAAGCTCACTTGAATTCTGGCAGGATCAACAGATTGATTGTGGCATTTTTAAGGAAACAAAACATAAGGAAAAGTGCATGCGTACTGAATATGCTTTTCTTTGTACCCAGGCATACACTTTATTAACACTCATTAAGAAATATCTAACAGACTAAATATTCTGCAAGAGCATGTGGGCACATTATTGCTATCCTTGGTAACCACAAGGTTTGTACTCAATGAGTTACTGGGATGCTCATGGCTAAGATGAAAGCTAGCAGATTTGAGGTTTGCCAGCAAATTTTGTCATGTTATTGAGAACGAAGGTGAGGCTTTTCTTCACAACCTTGTGACAGGAGATTGTCTCACGAGAAACAAAAGTCAGTCCATGTAATAATGACACATAGGGGCTGATTTAGAAATCATTTGTCTGGCCATGCGCTGGGCAAGTGCTGTTTGAATGGCATTTCTGACACTCGATGTAGCCAGCTCCATTTAGTGGCGGGAATGCCTTGCGAATGGCATTCGGTCAGCATATGGCTGGGAGGATGATTTAAAAATCAGCCCCCATGATTCACATCAGAATTCATTTTTAAAACACGGGCGGCTTCAGCTGGAAATAACATAACAACAGTTTTAAACTGACAAAAGGAATGTTGTCCTACAACACTGGGCCACACACATAAGCTGGTCTTACTGCAATTTTCGGAATGTTTGTTCAGTGTTCTAATCATTAATGGGGTCAAATCAATGATCATGACAAAAAACGCTCAAAAACATAAAAGCTAATATATTCCAATATACCTTGTTCACACCTGTGCGACATCTGCACATGAACGCGCATAACGTAAAAAAGTCCAAGCGTGATATTCTGAGTATATTCTGCGTGTTCCGGGTATTGTAGTAGCATAATCGAAGCATATGTTAAAATGTGCGCGTTTTCCAACTGCTATGTGTCAATGGAGCCTAAAGGTGTCATGGGTGAAAAAAGGTTGAGAGACACTGGTCTGGTGATTTGATAATGCTTGCATGTGCTTTATTGATTCCTGTGAATGATTTTAATGACAGGTCCACTTTATGAATTGGAAGTTTTAGATGTCCATCTATTGCTGGTGGCAGGAAGGATAAATCACTAATTAGCTTAACTAAACAAACTGAAGAGAGAAGCTGATTGGTTACTATAGGCAACTGTTCCAGATTGTGGCTGCTCCAGTTTTAATAAATTCCCCCCATTGTGCTGGAAGGTGTCCCTCTTTCTCATCTCAGAAATTTGGGAGGTACGCTTATGCAGTTACTTCAATACTTTCTGAGTGAGTATTCTGGAACAAGTTTGCAGCCAATTAAGCCTCTGATCTGCATACGTCTGCCAGTAATTTATTGAGAAAACATGGATTAGCATGACGAGGTAGGAAGCATTTTCCGTAGGAAAGGTAAAATCTTTCAGCCAAATTATATTTTGAGGAAACTACAATTGAAAGACTTTGTCTTTTTAGGTTTGTCAATAGTTGTCTGAGCTTTTAATGTTTGATCAATACCAGTAAATCGAATAATGAAGGTTATACCACTGACATCATTCCAGCACCTTTTTAGTTCTCTGCAGTGTTAGAAGTGAAGTTATTGCACTTTAATTTTGGAGCTGTAAAGGAAGTTTATTTTTGGTAACATGTGTAGGTGTGCTGTGTAATAATAACATCAGTCAGACCATGAACCAGACTGAGAAGGCAGTGCTGCTATTGTGCTATGATCCATGTCTTGTGATTGACAGGTCCATTTCAGCAGAGAAAATGTATGTCATATGATGTAATGATACTAGAAAGAAATTCACTCATTCATAAGTACTGTTGGGAGTGGAAAATTGATGACACAAGTGCCAAGCAGCTTGCAGGCTTTTTGTATGTGGGAATAAACTTGTTTCATAGAATTCTCAGTGCTTTGTTAAAAAATAGAGATGTGCAAGTAGCTAAAGAACTGGCTAATTGGTGTAACTCACATAAGCCGTGCCCAACAGTTTTACAATAGAAAGTCACGGACAAAACTATGCTATAAGTATCATACAGGAAGGCACAGTTGCTGAGTTAACATTCTTTAATAGGTAGTATCAAAGGTGACTTAGCTCTTATGTAGTCTTATGAAGGGTTATATTTATAAAATGTTTGCAGAGCCGATCACTCTGCGAAAATCTGACGTTTACATTCACACAGCGTTATAGTCACTAGATGGACAGAAAATTCCTATACTCCTCAGCCCCATTCAGTGGTCATCATGCAGTCTGAATGTAAAAGTCAGATTTTCACAAAGGAATGGCTCTAACATTTTTTAAATACACCCCTAATGATTATTTCATATATCCCTTTTCTATGTGTTTTTTAAACACATAAAAATAAAGGAAGCAACTTCTAGTGAACTGCATGGCAAACATTCCTAACCCCTTAATGACAGAAGGTAAAAGAAACTTTATTGCGCAAACCCAGTTTTGCAGTTTTGATACATGTGTATATCTCTGCAACTACTACTACTTGTATCCGGGTAAATTATACTTTGATTTAGGACAAATTGGGCAATCATCTGGTGATAAATGTCAATGGAAAGCTTGTGATTTTTTTTATAAAAAGAAAACTAGTTCCAAATAGCAAAAAATCTCCCCAAAATAAATTCTTCTATTCCTGATGTTCACAGCGATAGCACACATGTGTGCATTATTTGTTGTTTGTACCTGTAGTAGAGCCAAGAATCAATAGTGTGTTTTTATCCTACTTAAAACACACCAACACTAACACTGCCACCGATGCTGACATTAAAGACAAAAAAAAAAAAGCTTTTTCAATCCTATCTAAAACACATTAATAGAAACAATGGCACTGGCCCTGATTTACCTATTTTATTTTTTCATTCAATACATTTTTTTATAAAAAAAAAAAGGAAGAGCGTACTGCAACATTACAAATAACGTTGCAACAAATAGTACATGTATGCTACATCACATCATTTTTTTATTTTTTTTATTTTTACCACAAACTGTTTTTGTTTATATTATTTTTCTCTACTGGGGAGTACAAGATACAATATATCTCTCCTCACAGTGCACAAAGAGATCAGCAGGGTTCCACATTAGTGAATACTGTGATAGCCAATCATAGGCTAACACAGTAATCATGTGATTGGGAGCCGGTCCTCCCGATCATTAGTATGAGACCAGGAGCTGTTGGTAACACCTTGTTCTGTGCGTTGGGGCGTACTATGAGTGTGTTTTCAGCACAGACACAGGTGTGCATATATGTAGTGCCCAGGAAGAAAGCCCATTTCCTTGATGCTACATATTTACATTATGTGACCTGTTATGATAGACAGTTCAGCATCACACATGCGCATTGATGATGGTTCGTGCCAGTGGAGATGTAGTCCCACCAGAAGGCATAGAGGAAAAAGAGGGTTTGCCCTCCCTGATCTGAAGTTAGGAGCAAGTGCTCGGAAGACGGAGGTGTGTTTTCATAAAAAAAAGGCTGTTAAAACCTTTAGAAATGGAGAACATAAAAAAATAACAGAGAAACTACTTTTAGAATGAGGGTTTAATACTACTTTAAGAAAAGCAGCCCAGTTTACTTAAAATCAAAAAATGCTGTTATAGGAGAAGGGGCAGATGAACGTCACAATCTCCCTTCCTCCAATCACAGAGCACCTTGCATCCATTGAAAATAATGCAATAATTTTATTAAATAGAGGAGCTTGAGTGCAAGCAACCTACTTTGTACTGGGTATTCCAGCCAGAACTGTAACTCTCAGCACTGGATGTTTGGCGTTGACTGCACTAAGAGTTGTACTTAACACTGCAGCCTAGACACATGGGAAATCAATAAAGGGGACAGTAGGACAGGTACCTTTTAATTGAGGCAACCAAATTAAAAGTAAAAAAAAAGATGCACGGTCATCCTAAGGGCTCCTTGGTTTTCTTTAGCTCTCTCTCAAGGTGAATGGTGACATTAGGTGATAGTCTCCTGATCTTTGCATATGGGCCAGATCAGACAACTATTTAATGTATTCAGGGCATCACACAACATCCCTAAACTGTTGGGGAACATAGTGATGAGGCAGCTTAGAAGACTTTGCTTGATCTCTATAGTTTGCCTCACAATGCTCCCCTCCCACCTCCATTGACCTAAACTATAGCAACTAGTCGCCCCCTTGTTTAGGGGAAAAACTGACTCAGGAGAGTTGGATTGTACTTTCATGGCTGATTTACTAATTTCTATGGCAAGCTTTTAATTTATATAGTCAACATTAGATAATGGAAATGTCTACAGGATATAACATTGATTGAAAATCCACAAACTGCAGCTGGCTCCCTCAGCTGAGTGCCATCCAAGGAATTTGCTACTGCTATACAAAGATATAAATACTGTAACAAGGACACTCCACTGTAGTCCAGGTAAGTCAAGTAAAATGCAGTTTATTAAAGGGCAAACACAAAATAGCTCGCAGCAACATAAGACAGTCCTTTATATGGCTCAGTAGTTTTCCTCATGAGCCCTCACTCTGCTCTCTCAGCAGTGTGTCCCAGCGGTCCTAGGGTCACCGACCTTCCCGACCTCTTCCAGCCTTCCCCGGCTGTTCCACGTGTCCCACACGCACCTGAGTAACAATCCGTGTACCCATTGCACTCCTTACCGCTAATCCGTAATGATAGGTTGGGTGCATCAGTAGTCGACGGATGGCCACCGTCTGAATAGAATATAGGAAATCATGGACACCGGCACTCCAAAAGTAGAATAACGTCTCTTTATTGACGTTTCATGCAACAACACACTTATTGCAATGTTTCGGGGTCACTGTCAGGAACGGACACCGCTCTGTAACCCGAGACCATGGCGGGGACGGCCCCGTCAGCAGCGTCCATCGTGCTGCTGCTGGGGATATATGTCTGTGTAACGGCCAAAGCAGCTGTTCCAGGGACACAGATCGGTAAATCGGGGGGCGTGGCCGACTGCTGGAGAGCTAATGCTATCACCCATAGTTGTCATTGGGCTTGTGTCTTGCGGTGATAGGCCAAGTGCGTCTGGGGGGGCGTGGCGCCGGCCACGTCATCGTTAGCCATAGCAGCGGCGGGACGCTGTGTGGTATTCAAAGCAAGGTATGGGGTGGCAGACATATGCAAGGCAAGGAGTGGCTGGCGCATATAGGAGGCATGCAAATCATTTACCATCATTCAAATCATTACACTGTACATGTGTGGATGTAACCTGGCAGGACAGCTTCCCGCAGGAGCCTGGGTTAAGGGTACATTTTATGCATGGTACAAAAATGGTCACAGAGGTATGTTAACATGTATGATCAGACATAAGCACTTCTCCTGGCTGGAGCAGCGTGTATATGGAAAACATGAAAAAAATGAAAATGAAGCCTCTCCATAGTCAGGGCAGCGCATGACATATGCATGATAAACTTTAAGCAATAAATGATCAGAGCATCATCTGACACATATATGGTTCCATAGGGCAGAACGCATGGACATGCATGGACACGTATATAGTACATAATAAGGAGTGGAGCGACATATAGGCGGGAAATTAGATGGGATCAAAGGCAAAAAGAGATGTTATTCTACTTTTGGAGTGCCGGTGTCCATGATTTCCCACACGCACCTGAGTCTGCTGTGGCTCTGTGCTTCCTGCACCCACACAACTCCAACACTCCTCTCTGAACTCTGGGCTGGTTTCTTGATAAGGCTGCTCTCAGCCACCTGATCAGCCCAGGCTGGTCATTGGCAACACCTGGCCCCAGGACTGGAGATCTCGTCCCACCCAGAGCTCTATGAAATCTCCAGAGCTCCAGATCCCAGCTACAATTAGGAAAACCTGGAATAACCTGAAAAGCCAGGTTCTTCCTTATAACATGCTTTACTTCCAGCCCCTTTGGCTGAGAGTCCTGGGTGCCAAAGTCGCCATACTACACCGTGGCATTGGCTTACACTGCCGCAATACATATGAGTCTGGGTATGTAAAGGAAAAAGGTAGGAGGTTAGATTGGAAGCTAACACATGTCCAACATCAAAAATCTGTGGCCATGCTAAGGAGACTCTGGCATGAGATATTAATAAAGGCTGATTACTGAACTTCCTATTAAGAATGCTAGGCCCCTGGCTGTCATTCTGATGCTTTGACTTCAATGCACTTTGACTGTACTTCATAGCATGCTTGTTCCTGGAATGTGTCAGAAACATACTGAAACCCTGCCACTCCCCAAGTTATGCTGACCATTAAACCTTTATATTCCAAATATGATTGGTAAAACCCAGAATCATTGTTTTCTACCTTTACTTTTCCCTTATCCTGGCTTTTCAAAATGGCAAATTAGATAATTAAGAGACAGTATGAAGGTTTTAGGTCAGAATAACACTTTTGGTAGTTAAATATTACCTTTTGATACATATCTGAACATCAGACCAAAAAGAGGGACACCTGAGGGGAGAGAGGGATAGAGGTATTTGGTTCCAATAGAGGGACAGTCCCGCCAAGTGAGGGTTAGTTGGGAGATACACACATCTGAAATTATGGACATTGATGATGCAGAGATTAGGAAAACCAGTCACAATCTGCAGGCCAAGCAGCTAGTTTGGGGGGATTATTCTACACTCACCCGCAGCACTTCTGAAAACACATCTGTGTTGGGTTTGTAGTATATGGATAAATAAAAATGTATTTTAGAAAACTGAGGAAGAGCTCTGATTTATTATAGGAAACATTTGAATTTATAATTTTGGTGAACATTAGACAGTTGAATAAATAGTGTAGCCAAACATGGACTGCTAAAAGGATACAGTACTCACATCTGTTTAAATGACTGACACAAAGGGGTTGATTTACTAACCTTATAAATATGCCACGAACAAGTATACACCTCTGTAGTGTGTTCCCTCCCAGCATGATCTATTAGTGGAATCTAAACACCTTTGTAGTGTGTACACACCCAGCAGGTGTATTGTGCAAAGCCCTGCATGAATTACAAGGTGATGTTGTGTAAATTAGCTCTACATTGTGTTGCTTGCGTTGATGAATGCAGGAATGTAAATGCATGAGCTAACCATTTTTGTCTAAACTGTGAAGCAGCATTATATATGCATCATGTGCATGATTTTTCCATATATGGCATTAGTGGAAATATGCTTTTAGAGACTTTTTGGTTGATAAATATGTTTTGCTGTGTAAAAATCACACGCACCTAGTGCGTGCGTGTGTTTAGGTTAGTAAATCACCCCCAAAATGTTACCCAACATTAGAAAAAAATGTAATATGATGTCATTAAACTAGAAAGAAAACCTAGTGATTAAGCGGTTTAAACACATTAAAGGTGTGACTAAGGTTCCTGAAGTGCTTTTTTGCCAGTGAAGGATCCAAAACAATAGTTGTTAATAGAATAAAAAATGTTACCCTTTGTCATGCTTAGTTGAATCTCAGTGCTACTGAGCTGGCCTCCTGCAGCCTGTAAGGATAGAAGGTTGTCACCCCATATCAAGGACAACAACAAGGACTTTCATGGCAGGATTGCCAGGTATTATTTTAGGAAAAGCTACAGATTTAAAAATACTAAACATGACTTTTGAAATCACATTGAAACATTAAAGCTTTTATGATAATTCAGTTATTAGGTTTTTAAATTATTAAAGACATACTTGTGGAAAAGGGTTGTGCTAGGAGTCAGATTACCAACCTCAACACAGATTTGATTACATTAATGTAACCAACCCTTCCTCTTGTATAATATCATCTGTGCAAGAAGGCTTCTCCCCCCCCCTTTACTTCGGCGTTGGAATGTACCTCGGCGTCCTCATGTCTAATACACTGTAATAGACATGATGACTTATGGGTCCTTAGACCCCTGGAGTGGAGGGGGAGATAGACTGTGGGGACCGGTCTAGCAGCCAGGCGGGACCGAGGATCAAATGAGTATATCTTTTTTTTTATACCCCAGACCAAAACAAGCACTTAACCCTTGCAGTGCAGAGGTAGCCCCACTGCAAGGGTTAATTGTTATTCTGCCCGGAGTTGTTCTGTAAGAATATCACTATGTTATCAGATCTTATATCCTATATTACCTGCTGAGTAGTTGTTTAAAATATTCCCATCCAGTCACAAGTAGTAGACATGGAGCCTCAAGACATGGATGTATGGAGGCTTCAATTGGTGACTTCCCTTTTGGAAATTCTTTTTGACTGACTGGTGTACTGAACACTGGCTTTTCCAAGTCACTGACCCAGAATATGCATTCTTGCTGTAGTCATTGATTCAAAGTGCTAAAGCTACAGGGTCAGCCTGAGTATAAAAAGGTCAGCAATGTCAACCTTAATGTACAGTATCTCCAGTGAGTACATTCTCTCAAATCCAATGGCTGGGTATTTTACTCTAAAGGCTGGAACCACACAGCAGATATTGTAACACCGATCTTTAATGATAGCCTCATGTAAATACTAATGTTGTTGCGCTCTGATGTTTAGGTTTTTATCATATTAAGGCCTGGTTCACACCTGGGCGTTTTACAGCGCTTTCATACGCGCTGTAAAACGTTTGACATGTGAAAACCAATGATTGCCTATGGGCATGGTTCCCACCTGGGAGTTTTACAGCGCGTAGGAACGCGCTGCAAAACGCCCTGCGCCCAAAGAAGTACAGGAGCTTCTTTGGGGCGTATTTGCTGCACGTATCCATTAGGATACAGCCGGATAGCCCTCGGAAACGCGCGATTGTCACGTGTTTTTTTACCGTGAATCGCGGTACAAATGTGCAGCACGAAACGTGCGGCAAACGTGCATATTTGATACGCCTGGGTGTGAACCAAGCCTAAACCTTGATGTAATTGTATTTTTTTGTTAATCTTGTATGCTCAGCACCATTGTTATCTGTCACCATCGGCGCAGCAGAAACATGGCTGTGTGGATAGCAAGTCACACCCTCTAGAGATAAACTATTCAGTGCTACTCTTCAAATAACAAATGTATCAACTGCACGCAACTCCAAATAGCATCATATATTATTAATAAATACATATTTCAAAATAATAAAAGAGAATTAGTAATCTGTCGGTGAGATGGAAAATAACGTTAGGAGCATTCTGCATTGTGCATTGTTTCCCATATTGATGCTGTTAATTACTCATTTAGTAGCCTAATTCATTTAAAAGTATATTGTATTGTATTATAGGGAGTTTTGAGTTTAAAATTTCAGTGCTTAAAAAAAGAAGTTAACTATTGGCAAGCATATTTAAAACAAATAAGCAAATGATCTTACTCCTCGTGATGACCAGACTGCTGTTAAATGTCTAAGTAGCATTAAAGGGATATCAAATTATGTCTAAAGCTGTTGCTCAATATTGTAAAGACTGTTGCATGTTATTGTTTTAAAAGCTTGGTTTCTGTGTTTGGTTTGGTGTGTGTTCGTGTATTTTGAATGTCAAAAGTTTTTTTTATTATTTTGAATAACGCAGAGGAAACATTACACAATTTGACAAAACAACATCTATAGGGGAGATAATACAATTTCAGCCTGACTGGTTTCTGGTTACTACCATGTCATATAAAGATGCATAAGGGAAACCATAGCTTTCCAAGAAAATAGGGTTTCACGTCACACAGTTGTAAAAGAGGATAGCATCGAAGTATTAGGGCATTGGAAGTACAGTTATAGAGCGACATGCCTCATAGATGATTACATTGTGTGTGGGACTGTGAGGGTGGTCTTTTAAGGGGAGAGCTTATGACAATCGGGGTTTTTAGACAGGCAGTCACTGATATGGTGCGCCTAAGGCGCAACTGTAGCAGGGGCAGGCAACATATAAGACAAACAAGACAGGAGACTAACGGGGGGGGGGGAAAAGAACAGCACAAGAACAACAGGG